>NC_092807.1:60601442-60927942 GCF_040954645.1 Diabrotica undecimpunctata | reverse complement strand
AAAATACTGTTACGATAAATTCTGACCCAAAACCGTAAATATATTTATTACTACTATTCTCATTCATTCACGTATTTTCTGGGTAATACTTACCTGACACACGATGGGCCCCCCTCTGCTATAAAAACAACAATCGAACTTTCTGGAGACGAGCCGATTTAAAAATACCAGCTTGGAGACCATTCGCCGCTCTGTCTAGTCGAGAAGGCCGTCGACTTTTCTAGTCTAACGGTACTGGGTATATAACAGGACCTTTTTGGAGAAATCAGTCAGTCAAGAAAGAAGCTCGCGTTCGCGTTTAAATTGTAACGTTCGTATAAATAAATTATGTAATTATTAGTCAAATAAATTGTTGTACAGTGGTTTAATAAATTGATATAAATTATCGTGTTTTAGTAAATTAAAATAAGAACAATAAATTATAATTTTAATAAAGACATAACAGTGGTGTCAGAAAGAAAATTGTGAAAATGACGACGATTTATGAGCTCACAGTGACGAATTTAAGAAGACATCTCGAGGACAGATAATTAGCTTCTACCGGAAAAAAGGCTGAGTTAGTCCAACGACTAAAGAACGCTTTGCTAGAAGAAGGATTGGACCCAGAGACTTATATATTTTAAGATGCTGTCCTCTCGTCGATTTCGAAAGTTTCTGGTGACATCGCATCATTGGAGAACAAAGTTTCTGTCGATATTTCGAAAGTTTTTGGTGACATCGCATCATTAGAGAAGAAAGTTTCCGGTGACATAGCATCATTGGAGAGCAAAGTTTCTAACGCGATTTCTTCTCTGGAAAGCAAAGTTTCTGCTAACATCTCTTCGGAAATCTCTTCTGAGTTGTTTGCCCTGGACGATAGAATGTCTTCGTTAAAAAATCAAGTTGCTGCCGATATGTTGGCCTTCGAAGAAAACATGAAAGAGATGAAAAGGAAGATGGAGAAAACAGGGACAGCAGAGAGAGGTAACAATCCGATTACAATAGAGACAAAAGAGGACGAGACGAAATGTAAGTTGGAAATACGGCCGAAATTTGAGGGAAGTGGAGGTTCTGTCCATGTGAAAGTCCCAACTTTCGACGGAAAATCGTTATGGAACGACTATATAACAGTTCGAATCAGGTGCAAGAGCGAATGGATGGTCTGAAAAAGAAAAGGCTGTAAACTTGACTATCGCTCTTCGAGGAGATGCCTTAGTGTGCTTCAGACCACAGCCGTATGCGATATGGTCACGAACATTTGGAACATGTATATCAGTCAACAGCTCCCGAAGACATGATGGAAAAGTTGGCCGTTCAAACGTTTATTGATGGTCTTCGTAATCATGAAATGCAGAGAACACTACGCTTAGCTCGTCACAAGACGCTGGTTGATGTCTTATCCGCCGCCTTCTAATACACAGGCCTCTGGCGGTTACAGTAAAGTTAGGACTGTAAAAGAGGAAGGAGATAAAGATAAACTTGACCAGCTCCTTAATATGATGAAAAGTATTACATGCAAGAAAACGAAGACCATAAAATCAAGAAACTCACCATTAGGAAAACTAGAACGAGTCGGCCTTAGGGGGGCAGCTTCGACCCGAAACTTTTCCAAAGACTCTCTTATACTAATAGCTTCTTTGAAATGTCGTAAAGATAGTGTATGTGTAGATGGAGAAATAAATGGTAAAAAGCATACGTTGTTGGTGGATACCGGAGCGACCAGAACCATTATACGCCCGACAGTTATAAACAGCCGTAAGAAACTATTACCAACGAGGTTGCGACTTCGGACCGATACGGGTGAAAATGCCAACATTCATGGAGAAACCCAGATACAATTAGGAATTGGAGCAGAAAAGTTCGTCCATACTGTTATAGATTTTAAGAATAAGGTAATCAAAGTTGGCAACGAGGAGGTATTTCTTCATTCACATGATGACAACACTATGCAAGCAGCCGTTAAAGAAAATACAGTTGTGCCTGCGAGAAGTGAAACAATCATAGTATTGGGCTACAGCGAATTGTGGACGAAGGGACACCCGTTATGATGGAGCCTTGGAACCATAAAAAGTCTCTCAAGAAAGAGACAAAAGTGGGAACTTGTATACCTGTGATATCCATAATCCATCATACGACAACATCTGATAATTCCAATGACAAATTCGACCAAATGGTTGCAGTTGCTGGACAGTCTCTGAATCAGATTGAGAAAAGGAAATTAAGTGAATTTCTTCGGCAGTATGGTGATATTTTCTTACCGAAAGGAGGAAAGACGGGAAGAACTACCGTTGTTAAGCATAAAATTGATACTGGTAATGCTAAGCCAATTCGTCAAACAGCTCAACGAGTACCACAGGCGAAAAGAGAGGAAGCTGAAACGATTGTTCAGGAAATAAAGAAAGACATGCTGATAGAACTTTCTACGAGCCCATGGGTCTCTCCAATGGTCCTGGTTAAGAAGAAAGACGGAACGACGAGGTTCTGTGTGGATTACCGTTTGCTGAACAACGTTACCAAGAAAGATAGTTATCCTCTGCCTCGGATCGATGACTCATTGGACACATTGGCTGGAAGTAAATTGTTTTCTACTTTGGATTTAAAGTCTGGACCCTGGCAGGTAGAAATGGACTCAGTAGATAAAGAAAAGACCGCCTTCACTACAGAATCTGGATTGTGGTAATTCAACGTTATGTCATTTGGAATCTGCTATGCTCCTGTGACATTCGAGAGGTTTATGGAAAATGTGTTGAGAGGGTTATCTTGGAAAACATGCTTGGTTTACCTAGATGACATAATCGTCTTGGTGAATATTAATTGGTGATTTTAACGCAAAAATAGGAATTAAAGAAGAAAAAGAATGACCGATCGATTTCCACGAAACATATAGAAGAAATCCGCAATGAAACATATCCTACAATAATAAATATCTTCTTCCAAAATATGCCGGTAAAAAAAGATATCGACAAGCCGGCAGCTAAAGAAGTTGATATTTTGATAGAAACTGTTAGGCAGTGTGATAAATCTAAACGAAGTAAATAACAAAATTGTAAGGGCTCTGAAAGATGCTCTAAAATTATTTTGCAGCAAAGAAAATAAAACATCTAATAAAATAAGTCAATGCACATAAGAGTTTATTTAAAAACTGAGACAAAATAAATAGAAAAACAACAGAATATAGACACACATGCAAAAAAATTACCACAAGTGATAAGAAAATAACTATAGAATTAAACAAACGCTGAAAAGTATAAAGAAAAAATCCAGCAGAATAAATCTAGTAGATTGAAGATATTCAGGAACATTTTGACCCAAATCAAACGGTACAATAACACCTTCTTCTTCTTCTTTGTGTGACGTGCTTGTATTCAAGCGTTGGCTATCGTCATATTAACAAGCTGATGAAATGATTCTCGGTCGACAGCTAAATGAAACAGTTCCTTGACTGTTCGACCTGTCCATTGTCTAATGTTACGCAGCTAGGACAGTTGTTTTCTTCCGACCCAACGTTTTTCTTCGATTTTGCCCTGAATGATTAACCGGAGTAAGCGATATTTAGGTTCTCTCATTATATGACCGAAGTATTGGACCTTTGTCATTTTGACGATGTTGATCAATGCTCGCTCTTTCTGCACGGTCTCTAGCACGCGTTCGTTAGATATGTGTGCTGTCCATGGGATTCTGAGCACGCGACAGTAACACCATAACTCAAACGCTTCTAAATTGTTAAAATTTTTTATTTTTGTTGTCCAGGTTTCACATCCATAGAACAAAGTGAACCAGACGTAGCACTTCAATACTCTTATACGTGTGGTCAACGACAGACTTCTACTGCATAATACAGAACGCCAGTTAATAAAGTTTTTCCGTGCGAGTTTTATTCTGGTCGAAATTTCCTCGTCACTTTTAACCCTGCAGTCAATCCAGCTACCCAGATATCTAAAGTGTTCCACCCTTTCCAGGATTGTGTTATCTAATCTTAGTACTGGGTCTTCGATATTAATTTTTTCGACCACCATCCATTTTGTTTTTTTTTGCGTTGATTGTTAAGCCCTTTTCAGTGAATTCGTTGTTTACAGCATTCAATAGGGTTTGAAGATCTTCTAGACTCTCTGCCATTCTTGCGGTGCCATCGGCGTATCTAATGTTGTTAATAATTTAACCACCGATCTTAACACCTTCGCGGCGATTATTTAACGCTATTTCAAAAACTGGTTTAGTGTAGGCATTAAACAACATCGGTGACATAACACATCCCTGTCTGACACCACGCTTAATAGAAAAAATTGCTGAAACCTGTTGGCCAACCTTAACACAAGCGGTCTGATTGTAGTAAAGATTTTTAAGCAATCTAATTTCATACGTGTCCAGACCAACTGAGTCTAAGTATTGAAATAATAATGTATGTGGTACTCTATCAAAGGCTTTTTCGAAATCTATAAAACATACTTAAATATTTTTCCTAAACTCAATGCTCTTTTGTATTCGCATGCAAAAAAGAGCTTCTCGAGTACCCATACCGTTTCGGAAACCAAACTGCTCATCACCAGTTATCGCATCACAAAGTTTATATTTGCGACAATGCAATATTTTCATAAAAATCTTGAGCGTGTGACTCATTAAACTGATAAGTCGATAGTCGCTACACTGTCTGGCATTCTTTTTCTTGGGAATAGTTATAAATATCGATTCTAACCAGTTTTCTGGTAATTTGCCGCTACTGTATATCTTAATAAAGAAGGATGTGATAATCGCAACACTCTCATTATCTAATAGTTTTAACAATTCTTTAGGTATTTCGTCAGGACCAGAAGCCTTCCTTCGTTTCGCTTGGTCGATAGCCTTCTGAACTTCTGAGATTAGAATCGGTGGGCCTGTATCTCGGTTAGATGTTATTTCTTGGTAGATTCTTTGGTCATCGTTAAATAATTCTATTATGTAATTTTCCCACTCGGTACAGCGCTCTTTTTTATCACTTAAATTTCTACCATAAGAGTCTAAGTTCTGCTTTTGCCTGTTAATTATTTTAATTTTTTTATGCAAATGGAAGCTGTCGTGTTGTTGCTCCAGTTTCTCAATTTCTAAACAGGAATCTTGTAGCCATCGGTCTTTTGCTACTTTAATTCTTTTTCGGATTTCTTTATGTATATCATTGTTTTTTTCTCTGTTTATGGATTTATACTGCCTCCGAACGTCCATTAGATCTAAGATGTCTTGTGTCATCCAGTCATTTTTAATTGTTGGTCGTCTTAGAAGATTTTCTTGAGATGCAGTGGTTATTGTCGTTTTCATTTGTTCACAGCAATCATCTATGTTGTTGGTATCTTCTAGTCTAATTTCGTGGAACTTGTCGTTAATTTCTTGAGAAACCTTATTTAGAGTGCATGGGTCTTGGAGTGCATCTAATGATATTTTGGAGGTTTTCTGATTTTTACAGACTCTCTTTAGCTTAACTGTGATTGTAACAATAACACCAGATGAAAAAAATATTCAAAAAAGTGGAATGTTTCTATAGCGTGCTATCCAAAAAGTGTCACCACTAACAATCACGTAACAAAAATTGTAATACTTTCTATATACAGGAAATTACGTCATCAAAAATATAAAGGGCATTAAAAAAATTTAACACTAACGGTAAAAATAAATCACTTACGCTCCATTGACGATATTGTGGTACTTTCAGACTTTGTCAAAGAAACCTAAGAGTTGTTAAGTACACTAAACTTTGTCTCAATCGTAGGTTTAAAAATTAATTTTAAAAGTATCCAGTACATGACAAACTTAGTCAACAACTAAACCAGTACCTATAGAAAGAAAGGTTTTAAAACAGTGTCTGGTTCTTCTTAAGGTGAAGAATCGTTAACACTTACTAAAAAATCTGGGAGGTTAGAGTGGCTCAACTAGAAATGAAGCGGTCGATGTTACGATTAACGCTACGACATGAAGTTTCCAATATCATTATTAGAGTCAAAACAGAGAAATAATATGCTGTGAAACGAATAGGACATATTATGAATTGAAACTCGGCCTGAAACGGGAGGATAATGGATGACTCAAAGAGGACTAAACGGATAACGGACTAATGGAGGTAGAATTTAAAACAATATTGATAGGCGTAGTGAGAACGTTTACACCTTAATAAAGAAAGAACTCTAATCAAACTCTATTGTTAAGCTACATGTTGTTATGAAGAGACACAAATGTTATTATATTTAAATCGAAATTAATCAAATCGCATTTAAATCAGGTTATTAGTCTAAATATACCGTAAATAAGATGTTCCAAAACATATATTTTCACTCAATGTTTTTATTTCTATAACATTACAATTATTTTTTTAAATTAATTCTCCATTCAGAGAGAATATTATTTTTTTTATATTGTGGCACCGGATTTAGTGAATAACTCTTTTATTTCGATTAAAATTTTCGTCCACCGTATTTTATTTAAGCTGTGTCGAAATTAATTTCATGGATTGTTTCAGTCAGCAACGAGACACAGTAACTGACGCGTGAAATTTAAAAATAAAAAGCTACTTTTTTACATAGTTGGCAAAAACGTATGAGGGGAAACAAAGCAAATGAATCCGAATTTATTTTCATATATTTGTCTCTTGGGTTCTTCTCTTACATTACAGATTAAATGACGGAAGTAACTAGATACAATGAAAAAGAATGAGTTCCTAAATTGAATCAAAGCGGTGCTGGAATCTTCACGGCTATTCCTTTTTTAAAATGTCGTTTTTATAGTTAGGTAATATAGTAAAAGATGAAAATGAAAAACGTGTGTATAATGTGTGTGTATTTATTAATTTTGTAATTTTGGCAAATATGTAAAATTTTGGAAATACTTTTTTGTATGGTAAATGTTATAACAGATTTATATATTTATGTTCGTTTTTAAGCAAAAATGGTCATTTTGATTCCTAATGGATTTTGGACATGCCGTCATTCGAATCATCATATCTTTCATTGATTTCTTATCTCTATTTTTTTCTGTCCATCTCAGTCCTTCTAATTTGAAAAATCTTATTGTAGATCCCGTTTACAATGTTTTAGTATTTTTCGTCTGACGAATTGTACTGTTGCACCATATATATATATATTATATATATATATATATATATATATATATATATATATATATATATATATATATATATATATATATATATATATATATATATGGCCTTTTACTTCATAATAGCTATAGCAAAGCTTTTGATGAAGTGTAAACTTTACATTTTTTAATCGATGAAAAGGATAAAAACCGATTTCGTTAAATCGTGTTTCCTTCATCGTCACCACAATTGTAGCTTCCACGACTGGTGCGAAACGAGCTGTGACATTCGATGGCCGTCTGTGTATGAACTTATATCGTTACCGGATCCCCGATGAAGCAAAGAATATGCAGAAATAACGTTCTATGATCCTAATGATACCGATTTATAAACAGAATGTTTGACGAATTGTACTGTTGCGCCATATATAATTATAGCCTTTCAATTCATCATAGCGATAGCAAAGCTATTGCTGAAGTGTAAACTTTACATTCTTCGAATAGCTCAATAGGATAGAACCCAAATTTGGTAAATCGTGTTTCGTTCATCGTCACCGTAATACGTGTGCCACTCGTATTATAATACTCGTATTACATCAGAACAGCTATTCGTATTAGCCCTATTAGGGCGAAATACGTATAAACAGATACATAGACACTTTGTACGTGAAATCAAATCCTGACTGTCTTTTTCATTTTATTCGGATCTACTCTGTATGAGTACAAGAAACCAATTCGCTAAGGATTTCTGCTTAGTTGAGGAGACATATCGTGGAATGCAAATTTTAGATTCTCCATGTCTCTATTAACATCTTTATCAACGTCTGTGTTGCCGTGCAATTTTCAGAAGGCTCAGATTAAGGCAGAAATCTAAATTTTGTTTTGAAACTATTTTACGGATTTATTATCAGATGTCGCTATTGCGTCTATATCGAAGCCATTGTAGTGTTGGTTCTTAAAGACAGAAAAGATTTATTTTTCACGTTGAGAAAGCCTACGAATAGCTGTTCTGATAAGCCCTATTAGGGCGAAATATGTATTAACAGATACATAGACACTTTGTACCTGAAATCAAATCTTGACTGTCTTTTTCAAGAACTAATCATTTTTCAGATATTACCTGCATTTACTCAGATGTCAACCACCTTAAATAGCAAATAAACAAGGGTTGGTATGTTCAACATCCTAAATCACAAACGAGTTTGTATTTAGAAGCGCTTTCACTGCGTATGACGTTGCCAGATTATTTAATTTTTTGAAAATAAAAATTTACGTGTATGGAAAACAATGTAATTTTTTTTGAAACGGTTAAGTTTAGAAAAAAAGTGTGTTAGAGAACGTTTTTGTTCCAAATGATGTATTTTATTTATACCTTAAACAAACTCACTGTGTTCGGGGACCATCTGAATATATATATATATATATATATATATATATAATATATATATATATATATATATATATATATATAATATATATATATATATATATATATATATATATATATATATATATATATATATATATATATATATATATATATATATATATATATATGAAGCAATAAGAAGTCATGAGACCTTTCTTCGATAGCGAATTAGGTGAACCGCAAATTCAAAGCCCTCTCCTGGAGGCTGTGGAACGACGCTAGACATAACCTTTTACTTCGACATTCAGCTACAATTCACCCTTGAAAACACTATTTTTTAACTATTTACGTAGAGAAAACACGTCAAAATAAAAAGTAAAAATAAAAGTAAAAGATTGCAATTCATTTCAATTCAAATTCCACCATTGTTTTACACGTGTTTTGAGTTATTAACTACTCATCAGGAACACTTGTGGAAGTTCAAACTGAAATGAAATGCAATCTAGTATTTGGCCAAATACTAAATTGGCAATTACAATTTTTGAAAAAACATAAATTGGTATTATATCTAATTAGTGAGATCCCTCCATAAAAACTTTGTGCGCCACTCTCTTAAAATTTTCCTTTTTTTTGTTAACTAATAAGGAGGTAAAACCAACGAGAATGTCAAGCGACCAAGGTAAGTGTCTTTGTTTCTTCATCTTATTGATTATATAAGCATTTTGTTTATTTTTAAAAGGTTTAGCCTCTGTGTCATTTTTTTCATTTTTTCTAAAGCAATCTTCTCATAGGTTAAGTGTTCAGTTTTCGTTGGCCCTTGATACAGGACTAGTTGACGCCCTTTACTTCCGTTCTTTCTTTCAGTACTAAAGTCAGTCATTTTCACTGGTACATTTCAATTCCCCTTTTGTTTTCTAAATATACATCCTTACCAGATCTATGGACTCACATCTCAAAGCTCACCATTGTGTCTCAAATTACCTGAGCGCCGGTTGGCAAGGTTAACGTACACATACCTGCACCTGGAATTCCTATTTTTATAATTTCCCACTTCCAATCCAGACAAGTATCGTTACAGTAATAAATTGAAATTGTTCGTAAACTAAATATTTAAAATTTTCCTAAGTATTTCGAAACTCTAGAACACATATTTATTAATTCAAATATTCATTTTTTCTCGACAACATACTTTACCAATATATTTTTTTACAATTTGTTATTGTTGTTAGTGAGTGTGGGCTATTTCAATTCTCTGCTTTTACTCATAAAATCCATGTAACTACATACGACTAAACTCCCAAAACCGTCAATATCTGTGAACTTCCTGTTTGAAGTGCTTCCTTTACGGAAATCGCAAGAACGTGCTAGCTATAAATTCTAGGAAAACATGAAAAGTAAAATTTATAAAGAGCGATTTTAAAGTAAATTTATTTCAGTTGCACGACATTTACAAAATAAACATTTTTTTGTGGAAATGACATTTAATATTAGAACGGTACCTAACTATTCCTAATAAAGCGAACTGCAGTTTATTAAAACTTATTAGAGATCTCACGTAAACAAGAAATAATTTATATCAATAGAAGTTATAAGAAGAAGAAGTTATAGAAATTAAGTTGCTCTTTTGTTAAGCAGCGGATTTGTAGATATGCCCTAGAACACCTGCTGTATCATATTGATATATAAATCACTATCAGCAGGTATTTTGTGTAAATAAAGCTAGGTTACAAATAATAAAACTAAATTAAAATCAAAACTTTGGTTTATTTTTATTTTTCTGTAAAGAAAACAGTACTTTGTTAACTCTAAATTACACCAAATACATCATGACAAATAGCTACATGAGCTTTTTCTATCAACGCGAATTTCACGAGCAGAAAGAGGGAAGAGAGAAATGTGACTGAAATCAAGCTTGCAACGACGACTGTTTTAACATGTCGTCCTTCATTTTGTTTTTAACTTTTAACGTATTTATTAATTTTTAACGTTATGTTATTTAACGTTGTTGTTTATGCCACGAATCTTACAGTCGGACCTTGATAAAGGTAGCAAAAAACCACCGAAAGCTTGGATTCAGAATAAATAGTACGCCTTAGCAAAGCTCTATTTTTTATTGACTACCACACCCAAAAAGAAAAAAGTAACTACATATATATATATATATATATATATATATATATATATATATATATATATATATATATATATATCCACAACTTGACACCGAATCTAAAGATATAATAATATGATATAAAAATTCTTCTATGAAAAACATAAAACTTAATGGCAACTTTCGGTTTCTCCAGCAACTACAAGTATTTTATACACTTCGATGAGGTACATACAGTTTACAGAAGTGGAAACTTTTAGGTTTCACGTATAAAAATTATTGTTGATTTATCCACTTACATTTGCCCTACACGCTTAAATTTCACTTAAATCCTGGCATAAAGTCATTTTATTGCAACGGCAAATAATAAAGACGGGTACAATGGACCTTTGTTTTACAATACATTACTTTTTACTTTTAGATCCACTTAGGTTAGAAACGGTTTAATCTCACAAAAACTACATAATTGTTAGCATAATTGCTCCACCAAAATTCGTGTAGATAGTTTTCTTGAAATTGACGTTTAAGAAAATATTAGCGTGTTGTTAAATTAACTTACTCTGTTTATTTAGTTTGACCAAAGGCACTTGATCTTTTCTAATATTTTATATGATTGATTTGAATGATTTATATTAAATACATAGTTTTGCTTTTTAAGAAATAAATCATACTTTAAGGTTAAAATAATTTGTTTATTTGGCTTTGATATTGAAAGCGGTTATTAGGGTATTAACGGTATTTTTTCTTCTTTATTGTTATTTATTATTATTGTTCCAAGACTAAGCCATACGGTACTTACTCACTCTAAGAGGAAAATTCACTTATCCCAGATATCTAGTAATAAAATGATTGAGCTCTGGTAGCTCATTGGGGCTCCGTGGTATGAAGCCGTAGATAATTTGATATGCTAGAGTATCTCCCAAAAATGTTTGCATACATCTGGACGTCGACACTAGCACAACTGTCTGCATGACATTATAGAGATGTTTATTCAGACCCAGCTTTTTTACGGTTTCTAGTACGTTCTTTGGAATGACTCTAGTAGTAGAATAATAGGTATTATCTTTGTACTTTCCAGTTTCTATTGTCTTTGTATTTGAATTTTCGGATCTCTATACTTGGCGATCTTTTCCTTGTGTTTAACACGCAGATTATTGTTGTTAGGTATCGCGACATTAATAAGTGTTTGTCTCTTTAATTCATTAACTAGTATGACATCTAGTCTATTATGTGCTACTGTTTGGTCTGTGAGCACAGTACGATCCTAGCATAGCTTGTAGTTGTTATTCTTAAGAATATTTTAAGAAGCACTGGCTGATGTTTCAGCGCAGTACCTTCAACGAGTAAAGATCTTGGTAATGTTTGGCTCACCTGTGGTTGTTCTTGTTGTTGGGCTGTAGCTGATTGTATGACAGGGGTCATCATTTTTAGAAATGAAATCGTTGTTATTGGTGCCGAGGTACCAGGATTTTAACTCGTGCACTCTGGCTGAGAAAGTCAATATCTTGCTGCTAAGTACTGCCGTCCAAATGGAAGGGGATTCTAGTCTTTGATGGATTTTTTTCATTCTTTTCAGTTTTTTGCCAGTTGTTTTGCTTTTTGACAGAATTGCCCTTATTTTCTAATATCTCTGCTATCTCGCTGTTTAACTCTCTGCCTCTTCTCTTTTTTCTATTGGTTTAGCTTCCCACACTACTTTCACTTACCTGTTACTGTCTATTCGCTTAATATGACCAGCTAATTTTTTCTCCTCTATCGTGTTAGGTAACAGTTTAATTTTAAGTATGTTTTTTATTTATTTATTTTTGAGTCTGTCATTTCTTCTTGTTCCTATAGATATTTTATCTCTGCTGCTTGTAACACACATATTCAATGATTATAGAGCATGGAAAACTTATATATATACATCGGTTTAGAACGTCTTTCGACGTTGTCCGATACCTAAACACCATCTCTTCCTATCTTCGCAGTCGTTTGTTGTTAAATTTCTTTCGCTCATGGACTTGTTTACGCCGTGTTGCCATTCTAATCTGGGTCTTCCTCTTTTCCGTCGACCTATCGGTTGCCATTCTATTACTTTTTTGGGGAGTCTTGATGCTGGCATCCGTTGAACATGCCCATACCACCTTAATTGTTTCTTCTCTATATCTTGAGTTATATTTCCTTCTATTCCCATACGTTGTTTTATTACATCATTTCTGATTCGGTCTCGTCTGGAAATACCTAAAGATCTTCTCATTGCATCCATCTCTACTGCTTCTATTCGCTTTTTGTTCTTTTCACTAATTCTCCATGTTTCAGCTCCATAAAGAAGAGTAGCTTTAATCATGGTCTCATATATATTAAATTTCCTTCCTTTCGTTATCTCTTTACTCCACAGTATACTATTGAGACATCCTAAGACTTTCTTTGCTTGAGTGATTCGTGTTTCTATTTCCCGTGTATCAGTTCCTGTATTGTCAAAGGCAACACCCAAGTAGTCATAGCTCTGACAGCAGGAAATATGTTGTCCGTTTTCGAGGTCTATGTTATTTGACTCGTTTCCAATACAAAGATATTTGGTTTTTGTTGTATTGACATTCATTCCCCAGTCGTTATATTCTTCTATCAGTTTTCTTAGCATGTACTGCATGTCTTCCCTGTCGGTCGCTAGCACTACCTGGTCATCAGCAAACTGGAGTGTATATATACATTCATTGCTAAGCTCTATACCCATCCTATGTACCTTTCTTTTCCATCTTTCCAATGCCGCTGCAACATATATCTTGAATAAGGTTGGTGAGATACAGCATCCCTGTCGCAAGCCTTTTGTAACCAGGAATTCTTCCGTTAGATATTTTCCTGTTTCTATCTGTGCCTTAGAATCTCTATATAGTTCTTGTACAGCATTTATCAATGTGTGGTTGATGTTAGATCTTTTCAACGTTGTCCACAGTTTTGTTAAGGGGATGTTGTCATATGCTTTTTGCAGGTCTACAAAAGTAATATGAGTTTCTAGATTCTTAGCCGATCTTTTTTCTATTATTTGTTTAAGACAAAATACGTTATCGGTGCACAATCTTCCTGCACGGAACCCGCTTTGTTCTTCCTCTTCATTGTGCTTATATTCTTCCTCGATCATATTTCTCAAAATTCGTCCATACAGTCTGCTCAGGGTGCTGGTTACAGATATGCCTCTATAATTGGAAAAAATGGAAAACTTATCTTTTTTAATTCGAAGTTATAACTAGAGCAAATGGCTGGACTAAGAAAGAAATGACAGCTTCCTTGGTAGTGTCACTTTAAGGACAGGCAGCAACCATCTTGTAATTTTTTCCTCAGGATGCACCTAGTTATACCTCTCTCGTTTAAGCTTTACAGACAAGATATGGCCAGCACCATCTAAAGCAGGTTTCCCAATATGACATACGCAAAGTAATTGCAGAAGCCGATCCCAGGCAAGGAAAGGAGAACCAAAGAATGAGTTCAGAAGGTCGCGTAGATCTACATTGAGAAGCCCGTCACATAGTCCTACTAAGAATAATAGTACAGATAGGTCTTTAAGGACTCAATCTTCATCAACTCACCACAGACATGCAAACAATAGGCAGGGAAACGAATAAAAGTCGTCAATAAGGGCAAGCGTCGACTGTATCTAATAAAAATTGTGCTTATATTCACACTTATAATTTAAGTGAAAATGAACAGAATTCGAATTTCTGACATCAGTTATATCTTGATAAAAATACCTGATTGGCGGAGGAAGGCGATGGATAGGGACGACTGGAAAAAAATTCTTGAGGAGGCTATGACCCACACAGGGTTCTAAAGCCAAAATGACGATGATGGTTATATCTTGATAAAACATCTATTTCTTGTAGTAGATATTAAAGATAAATGTGTTTCTAGGATGGATATTAGGGAAAACAAGTTTATCATAGATCTTCAAAATAAAATTTTGTTTAGTGAAAATAAAGAAGTTGTCTTAACTTTGAAAACATCGATACCTTAAGTAAGAGTAATAGTGAGAGAAAATACAGAAATTTAGAAATACAGAAATTGTATCGAAAAAACAATGCCAAATTTCTCATTACAAATTTTTAGTAAATTCGTTTTTCTGATTATTGTTTATTTTGAAGTTATACTTCTACACGCACGGTCGGCGTTGGAAATTTGCATGAGAGTGAATCTGTGAAACCATTACATATGTAAGATAATGAGTAAGAGAGAGACAGAAGATATATTTTCTCTCTCTTCCTCTCTCGAGAATAAAAATGTTCCTTTTGTATATATATTTAATATTATGTATATATTATATATATAATATTATATATATATATATATATATATATATATATATATATATATATATATATATATATATATATATATATATATTATATTATATATAATATAATATGTATTAATATTATTATTTATGTAATATGTTTTGTATTATTTAAAATTAAACGTTTATAATTATTTTAGGCTTTTGTATTTCAAAATAATCACTGTTTTACCGAGAACTGTCAATTTTGAAATTCGTTAGTGTCATGTCTAATTGGCAAATCCTTTACGTGTTTGGTGCATACGCTGGTGATTGTGAGTTCGAATCCCAATTATGAATTTCCTTTTTTATTTTTGAAATATTTAAAAACCTCACGTTAATCACGCAAAAAACATAAATTTTTAAATAAAATGAAAATTTACAACAAAATTCGAGTTGTTGGTTTTTTATTTTTATCTTCGTAAAGTAAGTTATATGTATATTGGCAGTTTTAAATACTTATGAATATTACATTTTAATTTATATTTTATTATTATATTGAATAATGTTGCAGTGTATTTATTGTATTGTAATTTTTATATTAATAACAAAATAAACAATGAATTTTACTGCAGAGTATGTGTAATTTTTTTTTGCATTCAACTCCTTTTACACATATATAAAAACTAAAATATATATTTTCATTAAAATATTGATACAATCCTTTATGCACTATACTCCTATTACAGGTCAAATGTTTATATACAGCAAACGATACACTATATACCCATATAACTAATTCTGTTTCTCTTTCTGCTCTCTCTTACCTATAGCATTACATATGTAATGATTGTGCAGATTGACTCCTACATAAATTTTTAACGGCGAACGCGTGTATAGAAGTATAACTTCTACCGACAGTCCCACTGGACTACCACACCCGTTTTTTATTTTGCATTACAATTTATATATAAAATATTTACTTATATATTTTTTCATTTTAATGTTTATTATAAATAAAGTTTTGTGTATATGCGGCCGTCAAATATTTTAAAATTTAAATTGGTCCGTTGATTAAAAAGGCTGCTCACCCTTACCTTTTTTTTTATTCGTGTAAGTTAAATTTTTCATAAGAAATTATTCATTGCCGCTAAATTTAATTTCCTGTAAATTGTGATAACTGCCTACTTTATAGCTTATTCCCACCATTACGTCTCTTATCCAGCTCCTCTGTTTGTTTCACTTAAATATAGTCAATAATTAATTGTTTGTTTCTTGATATGACTTTTCCTGTGATAATATACAATGTATATCTACTATTGTATATCTTTTTGGGCTGGAAATATGTACTCACGATCATCATATTATTGACAAAACAAAATTTAAGTAATAGTTTTTCATGGTCCTATAACATCGTTTTATTTTTACTTCTTTTGCCACTCTAATATTCATATGACCTGTGATTACTATTTTCGCTGTTAATCATTCATTACTTCTTGAGGTTTGACCCAGAACTCATTTTTTTTTTTTCGGTTTTGGTTGTATCTTCATCAAATCCATAGCACATAATATTAGGTTTGTAATTATTGCTTCCGCTGTTCCCATGTCTATATTAACTCTAAGTATACACTTATTGAAATATATCCAATTTCTTACTTCAATAATCATATTTTTTTACCATGCATGCACACCTGTCTAGAAATTGTTATCACTCCTTCTCTTCATTTATTCTCTTTATTATTTTCACTTCTAGTTTTCGTTAATACTTTTTCTTGGTCACTATAATCAATCTATATTAGGATGCTTCTTTAATAAATACCAGTCTCTTTTTTTGTAGAGTTTAAAGGGCAACTTCCATTTGATACAGACATAATGAATAACAATTAACAATTTTACACACAAATTAAAATACAACTATAAATAAGGTTATGTCGACAAACACAAAGCAAAATTGATAAAAACACGATTATAAACCTACTAATTTAACACAAAAGTTTACTTTTAACCCTTATCCGGGCAACACATTTTACCTACGAAACCGGGCAACTCGGGTCCGTTGGGCCCACGACTGTTCTTGAATGTACTTGTCATATTTACTCATACATGTCTAATATTCTTTTTTGATTTTTTATTAAAGTTAAATTTAAATTGTCTAGATTAAAAAAATAGTGCTATTATAGTGGGCGGTCTACCTCGAGGGTACAAGAAAACTTTTGAAGAAAAAATATTTATTCACAAGTAATAAATATTTAGAGTCAAATAGAGACTTAATTAATAAAAAAATAAAAACTTTTGTAAATCTTCCAGGCCATTTTATTTGAAAAGAGGGGTTGATGTTTACGCATCCCATGGAAAAAGATTACGGTGTTGTTGCCTTTCATTGTTGTATGAAAACCCTTCTGAGAAAAGATTATGGTAATTAGCAGCTCATGTATAAAGTACCGACAAAAACAATCTTTAGAAATTGAATAAAACGCATAAGTCAGAAGAAAATTAATATTTTACTTTTACAAATTAATACTTTGTCATATCAATTTACTATTTTAGTTGCGACTAAGCCACAAGATTAGCTTATTCCCAACTAGAATAGCAAGTTAAATTACAAATTAAATTATTATTAAGTATTAGGTTAAAAAAAACAATAAAAATAAAAAAAACCATAGATTATTTATTTTATTTATTGTGCTACTTACAAACTTGTTTAATTGAAGGCCTCGGAGAAAAAGGTAACAAGCCACAAAAGTAGAAAATGAAGAAAACCTAGTTTAAAACTTTCAATCAAATCCTTAAATCAGAGTTTTTATTATAACACAACAATATTTTTTTAAATGAAGCTTTATTCTGAATATAAGCAATTTACAAAACTAAAAAAAACAAACGGAACTCTTAACTAAAAGAGAAAAAATATTTTTCTTGAGCAACGTGGCTTACTCCTTTTTTACAAAAACATTGTTGTAAGATTTTCTTATCTAAGACGATGTTTCTATTTTACTCGTCCAAGTCAAAATTCTCCGTTTCCGGATCTTCTGCGAGGTCTGTTGGCTGTTGTCGAACGCCCAGCTCAACGTAAAAGTCGTGATAAACTAAAGGAATATAAGGCATGAGTTTCCTTAAATTTTTTACCTTATTTTCGTTAAGAGGTACAGATGTGGTATATTTTGGAGGAAGATCTCTTAGATTTTTTATTCGATTTCCATCTTTTACTCCTCGCTTACCAATATTGACCGATTTAAACTCTTTATTTAAAAAGTGTTTCACAAGCATTGTGTTGTGTTTATCCGCCTCAAATCTAAAACATCTAACTTGACTGAAACGTAAAGGTTTTTTTTTCGTCTGTCGTCTGTTTTTTGTTAGTTTGCCTTTGCAGCTCGTCAAAGGAAATAAAATCTTTTTGTTGCATCTTGATAACTTCAAATGGATTGGTTTTTTTGACTTTTCTTATAACGTCGCATCATTGATTGGGATGATAGATTTGTGCCGTAAATTTCTTTTTCTTCTCAATTAGGGCGAAATCACGATCTGAAGGTAAGCGCGTATGCCCACTTACAAGAAAACGATGTTCGATAGCCAAAAACTGTTTTTCTCTGACTAGTTGCATATATACTGACATCAGAGCCCAGTTGTTATTTTGACCCCCACAGTTATCGGGGTAAGTGATGAGCTCTTTATTGTCAGTATTTGTTAGGAACATTTCGATATATTTCAGTAGTGCATAGGCAATTTCATCACTACCCCTCTTTGCCACATTTTCGGTCCAAGTGAACATGTACCCCTGCTCTCTGTTGCAGTTATGGATGCCCAAATTGTACATCCATGCCTTTCTCAAATAAAATGCTTTTTCCACAGTCAAATTCGGCACTGGCAATGCCTGTTGTAAATCAAATGAAATTAATTCCTTTTCATCTGTTAATTTGGCATGTGCAGACTCTTTTATCAAGTCCTGTTGCATCCTCTCAGCCCTTCTTCGATGTATCTCTAACTTTAACTTAATTTGTTGACATTCTTCAGCATTTTCTTTATTTAATTCAAGCGGGACATTGTATGAATCGCATGTTTGGCATGTATCCATTTTTTGGCACTTTAAATCCTATATTATATTGCGAGCAAAAAACTCTTCTGTAATAATTTTCTTCCACTGGGACAATATGTTTGGCATTGCACCAAGGTATATATTAATCTGTATATAAAGATGATATGGACAAATCGTGATTGATGTAAGTGCGGTTGGGGTTATCTTGCCTGCTGTAATGGCTGAAATATTTGGGTATTGCTTGAATATCTCGATGGATGGACAGAATTCTCTCTTCAGACATTTTGTTTTTTCTGTTTGTATGTTTTCCTCGCTTATCAGTTTTTGGAGTAGACTTTCCTTCCTTTTTCCAGGATTCTTACGGCTTCTTTATTTGTACTCTTCACTATTTTATTCACAATTTTTTCGTCTACAAACAAACAACGGATCACCTACACTTTGACCAGGGGCTAACATTGTGCACTTTGCTTTTTATTATGTAGCAGGATAGCATATTTCCTGTCGGTTGTGGTTGACTCTTCCAGTCAATTTCATCCTTAAATTCAAAAATTACACACTCTGAAATCTGGAAACTTGTAGCTTGACATTCTTTTTCATTACCACTCAATACGACTTGCTGATCATCCTCTTTACTTGCTTCCGAAAGATGATCTAAAATTTCAGAGTCACTTTCAATGCCACCTACTTCAGGAGATTGTTCATCATTGGAATCCCATAAATTATTAGCAATATCTTGCAGTTATGCAGCTGGTAAAGGTTTTCGGGATATTTTATTTGCACTATCTACTTTCACTGTAATTCAATATAATTTTAGGAGCTTAGTTGTCGACACTAACATCGATATTAAACGACTAATAGCAGATGCATTATTTATTTTAAAATATCCGTAGGTACCTAACGAATAATATTATTGCATTCCAACAATGATTATCAGTTTCTAAAATTCATTTAGAATAGATATAACATATATTGTATGCATCTCTATGATGTTCACATCAAAGAGATGTTTACATTGTTTGTTACACGTTTAGACTTTATAATTGGATTTCCGGAATCATAAAAGTCATTTAGATAATCCACAAAAACATTATATGGCTGCCAGATTAACTTCTGTAACAAATATATAGACTTTAGGTATACAAATAGGGTCCGAGGGACCCGTGTTGCCCCTTTACGTGACAAAATTCTTTCGTCGCAATAATTTCAAAAATGATAATAAATATTTTAAATAGCTTATGAGTACGTTAAAGGAAACATACTTCTAAAATAATTCAGTAATGCATAAAATTCAATAAAGTTTTTTTATCAGTTTATGATAAAAGAATTGGCGTCTCGGGCCCATTGGACCCACCTTGCCCGGATAAGGGTGCATAATCAAAAGAGCTGTAGGTATTATGAATTCGGGTGTGGCACTTAAGTGCCCTTTAGTATAAACTAAACATTAGGTAAGGTTTACTTTAGGTTGTCATTATGAAATCGGTCATTACTTTTTATTCTATATACTTTTCGTTTTAAAATAATTTCATAAATGTGATGTCGGATTTTTAATAATTATCAATTGAACTATTGTATTAAAGTTAGGGATGGCGGTTTTTGACAAAACACCGGTTTTCGGTTATACCGGTTTTTTTTGCTTACGGTATAACCTGCGGTTATAACCGGCCAAAAAAACCGGTTTTTCCAAAAACCGGTTTTCGGTTTTTTTAATCCAATAGGTTACAAAGTTACATTTACAATGCACTTTAGTTTGCGATACTTCATTCGACTCGATATCAATATAATTAAAATTAGAAGGTACTATCGGAAGAACATCAATATCAATATAAATAAAACCCAATTTTTAATAAAACCATTTTATTCTATTAATTATTATATTTATTTAATATTTTATTATTATTATATATTTATTGATTATTATTAAATATAATATAGCGTAAGATTAATATATTATACATATTGCAATAATATACAATAAAAGTATAATATAAGTAGAATGAAGTAATATTTTAAGTTAAAAAGTATAGGTTAGAAGTTGACAAATAGGTCGTATTATATGAAATGGATTTAGCATTGTGTTGGCTAGTATTTTTTATGAAGCCTATTGAGAAAAACTCGTTCATATATATGTTCATCGGTTAAGCGGCTTCTCTCATCTGACACAATATCATTTAATGATGACACCAGTCTCTCTGATGCCACCGAATTTCCGAACAACGACATGTATTTTTTAGCTATAAAAGCCAAGCCTGGCATACAGGTTCTGTTCTGCTCCCAGAATTAAAACGGATCACTTAATCTCGGCAGCAAATGCTGCTGCAGATATAAAGTCAGTTCATTTGGAAAAGAACTCTGAATCCGTGTGTCCTGAGAACTTGAACTGGAATCACTGTTCACCAACCCCAGATCGTGTGAAGACCAAAGACGGTTTGATTTTAAACTCACTTTGGATTCTTCATTCTGAAAGGAGCAGGAAGGAGAAAGTTTTCCGATTTCGGTAAGGTACGTCCTAACTTCCGAGCCTAAATTGGATGTAAATTGATATAAGGTTGAATGCTCAAATAAATGAACTTTGATAAAATGAAAGGCAGATATCGAGCACAGTTTTATTAATTTAATCTTGCCCAAGTACTTTCGCCTCCTAGAGCATCTTCAGGGGCATTTCGTCAAATTTGGGCTATCCAACAATCGCAGAATGTCGTAAACATAAAATTAAACATGAAATTGTACATAACACTACACTAAACAAGGACAAACAGTTTATAGTCGGTAAAAGGAGAGAGATTCTCTCCTGTTTCCCTGTTTCCTGTTACCCCAACCATTTCAACTTCTAAAAATTTCCCAGATTCTTTCAAATGGGATTTAAAAAAAAAATAATATAAACATAAATATTTTACTTAAAAATAAATTGGATAATGTAATTCATATTTTATTTTTACTACCATCAAAAAAAAATTATCATTATTACTTTTAACACGTTTGTATATTTGTATAATAGGTACATTTTAACTCATTTAATACTTCCTGTATGGGTGTATCGTTTTAAAAACGTAGGGAAATCCTTGGAGATTCGTATTCGTAATCGGTACCTAATTCGATATTCATAGAACATTACTTTTGGTAATCAGAGAAACCCATTCACCATCGAGTTAAAATCTATGGAGAAACTATAAGCATATTAACGTGTGTATTAAAAACGGCGTAGGTAGGCGTGGCTAACGGTGATACCAATATGGCGGTGGGATCATGGCCGGACTCAATAATATTAAAACAACCATAAAAATATGACTAGTTATTCAGAAGATTTAATCATAATCTACAAAGTGCAATACATTTTTAATAAACTATGATTTATTTATCCCGCGGTAAATACTAAAAACACGATATAATATACATAAAGATAAATTAATACAGTCAAATACTATTAATTATAGTAATAATAGGCGATTGAAGCGTAACACTGGCCATGTTACCTTCCTTGTATACCGTAGGCCCTAGATATAGCAGACTACCCTGCTATACTCCCAAAGCCGCGAAGCGGTATAAAACGGGAGACTATTATTATTATTAAATACTATTAATTTATTCTCTGAAGTACGGGCCATTACTTTGTTTACATATTTGTAGACTAACCTGTAAAACGTTATTCCTGAAGATTTTTTATTAACATTGCTTCTGTCACTGCAACTACGTTGAGAACAAGAAACCATTATTATGCACTATCACAATATATTATTACAGTTTCTATAAACAATATTTAAAAATATTCGAAAAACAACAAACGTAAATAAACATACGATCTGTCAAAAGTGTCAAAACAATATGGCCGAAGTGAGGTCGTTTTTAGTCACGTGATGCCCTCTCCATAGATTCTAACTCGATGCCATTCACCCACTTTCAATGTCAAGAGTCAAGTGGGAAAAATAGATGATGTACCAGATCACTTCTTATGTAAATATTATGATTACAAATACCTTTTCAACGAAATATTATAAAAAAATTGTTTCTGGCTGATGTCAGTTTGCACTTTCAGTTTCATTCTGTATTAATAAAATAAAATAAAATTTGAATTATGGTTTTGTTTGGAATAATTATTTAAGAATAATAATTATGATTGGGATCCAAAATAATACCTAACCTAATCCTAATCACCGTAAAAACCTAATAACAGGTTTTTACTTTAAAAATAAAAACCGGTTATAACCGGGACAAAAAACAACCGATAAAACCGGTTATTGCGATGTAAAAAAAAAAGTTTTCGGTTAAAACCGGTAGGTTTTTCCCATCCCTAATTAAAGTGTATCAAAACAAGTTACTAGAAAAACGTTTTAAGTTAAGAGCGTAGGCGCAAAATTTCGGGCCAATGCTTTTTAAATGCAATCATTTTTTTCGAATCCTGAGAAAACTAATAAATATTTTTAAAAAATTTAAACACAGAATGAAAAATTAAATTATTACCGAGGGCAGAAACACCCTTAGAATAAACAAAAAGTTTATTTGAATGAGATATTTGAAATTAAAAATCATACTAAATTTTCTCTTTTTTTTTCACCCCTGTAACTTATTAAAATAAACATAGAAGTTTTTAGGGACTTTCGGCCCTCAGTAATAAACCTCATTTAAATTTGTCAAAAATACTTATTAGTATTTTTTAGGATTTGAAAAAAAAAATTAACGCATTTAAAAAGCATTGGCCCGAAATTTTGCGCCTACGCTCTTAATTGTTCATATTTATATTTTGGAAGAGATTTCTAAATTTCCACATATTAAATATGGCTTCGTACTAAATGGTTGTCACAGTAAAAAATTGGAATAGTCAATTTACGCGACGATAAGTATCTGTTATACAATATGTAAACTTTTTTAATTTTAATGAAATTTAAAAAATAATAAATAAGTAATAAAGTTACTTTATTCATTTTTAAATGTAGTATTTAAATTTTAAAAATACCGCAAATATAGTAATAATCTTCGCGCTAGTCTGCAGTACCGCCTACTGTACCACTTTTTTTGTTATTTAAACTATAAAATAATTATCCTTTTAATAAAAGTTCATTTTTTAGAAATCATTTCGGGACCGTTTTAGCTATTTAAATGTCCCTAAGGAGTGAAGACATAGACATTGGATAATACTGTACTAGATCATTTATTCTGAAAACAATGCATTTCGCCTGCCTACTACGTATCATGTATTATTAATTTGTCATTTTGAGTACACAAAAGATTTAGATTTTTAAATGTACATACCTTCTAATAGGTCCAGTATTCTGACAGTGAATCTAACTAAAAAAATAATCTCAAAATTATATTCTCCAATGATTTTAATGTTAGTAGTAGATGTTACATGATCTTACGAGCACATGGGCTATCTGGTTAACTGTTGCTCATGTACCTTTGTGACACAAAAAACTCAAAAAGACAATTTTGCTTCATAAAGAAAAATCAATTAATAAATACCTTTTGATACAACTACATGCAAAAGAAACTTCGCTTTGGAAAGCGACCAAATAGTTGAAAGACCATGCGTCCATTATCTCCCTATTGGGATAAGAAAAACGGGTAGCAAAGACATAACCAACACAAAATTAAAACATTTGCTACTTACCTAGAGAAGCCTTTTTAATTAGATCAAACTCAGCAAGGTTATGAAGATATGGCTCGGAATTTAGAGTAATTAACCATCAGGCTTTTAATGTTCAACGAAGTAGCTTTATTTATTAGCAAAATAGGAAAGACTTTGTCATCGCCAACCTTCGCTAAGAAAACAGCACCTAAAGAAAAAAGAAGTAGCCAAAGAAATCAAAACATGGGACTGCTCAAGAGAAGCACCAGGGTATGATTTTATATTAGAAAAAATTACAAAAAAAATTGCCAAAAAGCACTAGCACAATTTTACCTATTTAATAAACGCATCATTGCGTGTTACATGCAATCGTATGACGAAAATATATTAACCTAATAGAAGATGAAATTGGAGCAAGTGTCTTATCAGCTTTATACAGAAGATTGCAAAAAAGCAACTTATGTTAATAAATTAAATATTGCCAGTTTCACATCTCACTTCTCTCCTCATTCTTTAAGCCCTTGTGAGGGCGTGGTGACATTCTAAATATTATTGGCTTGCTGTCTCCATTGGCTTCTACCCTGTCCCACATGGACGGATTCATAGCCGTCTATATCAAAGCTACACATAACCATAGATAAAAAAGAAGTGAATCCTGACAACTTTATGTAGGAACATAACTTGCAAAAATACACGTTCAATATCGTCAAACTGAATGAGATTTATTACGGGTAATATTCGTTGTCCCCTGCATCTTTTAGAAGTTTTATTACTTTATACGGGTACAGTAAATTCAAACCAATGCACTGATATTAAATTATACACAGAATATAAATATTCAAAATAGGTTACTTAATACTGGTTTCGATACATTGTACAGTAAACTTAAACTAGTATGTCCCAATTAAAATACGTCAACTTTAAATTTAACATAAAACTATAGCTTAATATGAAGGTCATTAAGCTTGTAATAAAATTGTTTATACGGATAAAGTTTTTAACTCAGCAATAAATTTGGCTGAACTAGCATTAAAACTTCGCTACAAAGTTAATAGCTTAATCAAACATTTGCCTAAAACTTCCACAGCGTAGACGACACAACCAAGGAGACATTGAAACATTATATAGGGCAAGTAAGTTTAACAAATAATAGAAGGTACAGAATTATTATTGATAAATTTTCTGAGACATTAGAAATTTACAAATTGTTTTATTTATCCTGTTATTTCAGAGGATAGCCTTTTGTGCTTAGTGAGGAAGCAGTAGATTATCGCATTTTTTATTTATTTATGCCTCAACCTCAAACGGTCATTGGCGTAGTATTGACTACGTTTTATTGTTTGTAGACATGCTTTGCACCATTTAGACATGATGAGTTGCATCTAATCTAAAGTCATAAAGGAGCATAAACCATGACAATAAATTTGGTCAGTTTCTTTAATTCTGATGTTGGATTGTCAGTCCTAACATAAAGACGTAGAATGCAATTCGCCAACATGAGCCATCGAGATAGACTCAACTTTCCAGGGCCTCGGTTTAATAAATCGGCAGAACATTCTCCTGTAGAAATTGCAACATAAAGTTAAAACAAATATTTCTGAGGGGCACTCAAGTCAATTAAATCTACTTCTGGTAACTCACAGTCAATATTCTTCTAGTTTACAACTGGCATATTTTCGCACTGCACTATTTGATTTCCTATAGTTTCTGCAAAAGTTCTTGGATCTTGAGTTTGACCGTCAAGCTTTTGGAAACAAAGCCTTAATGGCAATTCATTAGCGTGAAGCTGACAGACAAATCTTTGTAAAAGGAAATGAAAAAGACAGTCAAGATTTGATTTCACGTACAAAGTGTCTATGTATCTGTTTATACGTATTTCGCCTTAATAAGGCTCATCAGAACAGCTATTCATAGGCGTTCTCAA
Organism: Diabrotica undecimpunctata; assembly: GCF_040954645.1. Taxonomy (NCBI): domain Eukaryota; kingdom Metazoa; phylum Arthropoda; class Insecta; order Coleoptera; family Chrysomelidae; genus Diabrotica; species Diabrotica undecimpunctata. The sequence continues at coordinate 60,901,668 of NC_092807.1, read as the reverse complement.
CGTGAAAAATAAATCTTTCCTGTCTTTAAGAAGCAACACTAAAATGGCTTCGAAACGGACGCAATAGCGACAACTGATAATAAATCCGTAAAATAGTTTCGAAACACAATTCAGATTTCTGCCTTAATCTGAGCCTTTTAAAAATTGCAAGGCAAAGCAGACGTTGATAAAGAAGTTAATAGAGACATGGGGAATCTAAAATTTGCATTACACGACATGTCTCCTTAACTAAGCAGACATCATTAGCGAATTGGTTTCTTGTACTCATACAGAGTAAATCCATAATATAATAAAATAGAATAAAATGAAAAAGACAGTCAAGATTTGATTTCACGTACAAAACGTACCATATAGAGTAGATCCGAATAAAATGAAAAAGACAGTCAAGATTTGATTTCACGTACAAAGCGTCTATGTATGTGTTTATACGTATTTCGCCTTAATAAGGCTCATCTATTGACATCTTTATCAACGTCTGCTTTGCCTTTCAATTTTTAGAAGGCTCAGATTAAGGCAGAAATCTGAATTGTTTCGAAACTATTTTACGGATTTATTATCAGATGTCGCTATTGCGTCCGTTTCGAAGCCATTTTAGTGTTGCTTCTTAAAGACAGAAAAGTTTTATTTTTCATGTTAAGAACGCCTATAAATAGCTGTTCTGATGAGCCTTATTAAGGCGAAATACGTATAAACAGATACATAGACACTTTGTACGTGAAATCAAGTCTTGACTGTCTTTTTCATTTTATTCGGATCTACTCTGTATGAGTACAAGAAACCAATTCGCTAATGGTTACTACTTAGTTGAGGAGACATGTCGTGGAATGCAAATTTTAGATTCCTCATGTCTCTATTAACTTCTTTATCAACGTCTGCTGTGCCTTGAATTTTTTAAAGGCTCAGATTAAGGCAGAATCTGAATTGTGTTTGGAAACTATTTTACTTTGTAAAAGGCTTCCTAACTTTAACTCTAGTTAAGAAGTTACATAATTTTTCTTCCCGTATTATATAGTATAGATTATATCTATAACTCTTTAAAAAGTTGATAATACTTTGACAAACGCTTAGAGCCGATCTAGAAATGGATACTGTGTGACCTTAAAATATAGAATCTGGCTCTTGTACTAATAAAACATGCTCTTCGGGTGTAGTTATTTTGTGTGGATTGCCTTCAGTATTTTTGATAATAACGGTTTTATCTTTCCTACCGTCAACATATATAGCCTTTAAAGTTTCGGGGGAGTTTTGCATAAAATGTTTTCTTAATTGGTCTCTTGTACTTCTTAGTTTACGTAACATAACGTAAGGCTTAAACCTTTTGTAATTTTGATGTAGATTCTAGACCACGTTAAAAACAATATTATTATAGGATTTTTTTACATTGTTATACCTACCTATTATGTTAAAAATTAGGGGGCTAATTACAAACATTTTTCAGGTTCTTTGCAAGTGTAATTATAACTACAAAAAGTTGGAGCATGAACAGAACGACGCATTGAAACACTTGTTAAATATCTAAAGACGGGAAAAGTAAGTTACACTAAAAAAAGAGGCAACAAAGGTAAAGTAAAAAAATACACTGATGAAGATGATCAACGGATTGTCGACCTTGTGAACTGCTTGCCCAGAGACGAAAGTCACTATTCAAAGGCTAAGACTAATACAGAATATTTAAGCAGTAATTTAAACACTAGTAGATCATCGTAGAACACCGTAGTAGAACACCAGTCTTTTAATGAAAAACATCCAGACAATATAACGTAGGCCGAATGATAAGATACTTAAACTCAAATACCCTAAACTCTCTTTTTGCAAGCCTCGCAGTGACACATGCGATACTTGTGATCTGCTTCATGCGTCGATAAAGATCATGAACCTAAATGGGAAAAACAATGGCGTTTTTACTTTTTTGTAACATGAAGGACAAACAGGTAGGGGTGGAAGTGAAATTGCATCTGCAATATTGAAAGCAGTGCGTTGCTGCAAAATTACACCAAAATGTAAATTAATAGTCCAGAGTGATAATTGCCGCGCATAAAATAGAAACCAGATGTTGCTTTACTTATGATTTTATCTGATCGCAGAAGAGTTTATTGACGAAATAGAACAAAAATACCTTGTTTCAGGCCACTCGTTTTTAAGTTGCGATCGCGACTTCGCACAAATAGAGAAAAAGAAGAGAAAGTCCCGTTGCGAGGTTCCTTTAGATTTACTCAAATTAATTGTTTCTGCACGGCTTGGTCACCCCTACGTAGCAACATTATTAGAGACTAACGATTTTTATGATTTCGATGCTGCATCTGCAAGAACTCTTAATACGCAACGTGTCCAAATCTCTCAACTTAATTGCATTAGGATAGTGAACAATAAACCTGGAAAAGTACTTACTCATAATACTTTCAGTGATTTGGAGGAATGGCAAGAAGTGAGCGTTTTTAAGAAAGACATTACTATGGAAAATGTTGCATCGTCCTTATTACCGTTGGAATGTAGAAGCAGGTTGACGGCGGACAAGAAGAAGGACCTTGGCAAAATGATGGGATACTTAAGTAAAGAGAGTAAAGACTTTTTTCAAGAATTATTACTTTAATACTGAAACACTTTATTTTGCTTTAATTTGATAATCAGGTCTATTGAATAAAAATGATATTTCCTAATTAATAATGACTTCTTTACGCTAAGGGTACATAAATTTTGTCTTGTTTAGAATTATTTAAGCATATTCTATTAACTTATCATTTGGCTCAATGTCTACACATAGCCCTTTGTATAAAAAATTACCTTGTGCACATATCCCGTTATATTTTTTTAAACTAAAGAAATTATTTTTATCAGTGTGTACGTAACTAAACAATTAAAAAACCATAGACTTGTGTAAAAATGTTTGTAGTTTGCAATAAAATACAAGATTATAAAATTTTTCTTTTTCCACTGTGTTTACTGAAAAAACTCATTTTTAGTAAAATAATGGTTTTGTTGCTTAGTTCGTTATATATTTTCACTCTTCAATTGATGATTCAAATGATCACTGTTAATCAGAAACTTTACTACTTCACAGTAATTAATTTTTTCGAAAAATTGCTAAAAAATATAAGTTACAGAGACCTCAACGCTTTACTAAAATAAAATAAAATTAAAACTAAATCAGATTAAACAAAATTAAATAAAAGTAAATAGAATTAAATAAGATTCAATTAAGTTAAAACAGAATTACGTAGAATTAAAATAACAATTAAATAAAATTATGTATAATTAAATAAAACTAGGTAAAAGATATACCTGTGAAAACGCTGCTATACCATTTCTGCTTCATTTTCCATAAAATCCCATCATAAGAACATGCTAAGGTTCATTCTGCCCATTTGTTTAGCGTTTTGTGGTAGGGGTGGAATAGTTCGTCATATCGTGACGTATGATACATCATTGGAAAAGAGAGGGGTTGCCAATATGTTAAGACAAAAAAAACATACATTGCGGCATTGCCAAATGGGCATTACATTATATCTCCTTTGGTATTGGTCCGATTGGAGCGTGTGATACGTTAAATGAAAGGGACGGTTATCACGAAAATATTAAGATAAAAAAACAAACACAAAGCGACTACCAAAAGGGCACTACACTGTCTCTTTATTATTAATAAATGTATAGTTACATACAAGATGTCATAGGGCACTTTGGATAAAAATAGTTTAACTAAAAAACAAATTTTGATTGATTGACATGATTTGAAGGAAAGAAAAGAAAAAAACGAATATAATAAGTAAGAAAAAACAAACAAGGCGACTACCAAAAGTATAGCAACCAAAGTATCTTCATTAATAATGAACGTATAGCGACAGATGAGATACTATAGGACAAATTTTAATTTATTGACTCAGGCCTCTGGCTGTAAAAAATTGATCGAATTCTAACATGAGATACATCAAATGAAAGGGGCGGATATAACGAATATATTAAGATAGAAAAAACAAACGAGGCAACTACTTAAAGGGCACTGCACAATATATTCATTATTAATGAACGTATAGAGACATACAAGACATCATAAGGCACTATGGATAAAAATATATTTATCATGAGACAAACTTTTATTTAATGACTTAAAGAACGCCTCAGTCTGAGTACAAACTAAACTACTGATCGAATCCTAACATACGACATAGCAAATAAAAGGGGAGGATATAACGAATATATTTAGATAGAAGAAACAAATAAAGAGACTACCAAAAAAGCACTACACATCGTCTTCGTTATTAATGAACGTCTAGTGACATACGACATGTCACATAACACTATGGATGATAATAGACATAATTTAATAAAAGGTAAATTTGTAAATAAAAGGTACATATTATAATGTATATAGGGTGCAATGTTTATATATATATATATATATATATATATATATATATATATATATATATCTACATATATATATTGAGATGATTGGTGTTTAAAGAAAATAATTTATAAATTACACACTAGATAATGTTAGATATAAAAAATATTTGGTTATTTTAATAAGTTATATACTAGAGAATTTTATAAAAATTATTTATATGAGGGTATTCTTAAGAAATTAGCATATACTAAGTGTAAGAAGTTTCTTTTTAATAATTATAATATTGTAAATATATTTAAGTGAGCCATGTGCATACGCAACCAACTATACATTTAAATGACAGTTGAATAAGAATTTACGAATATAAGTGGGGTTATAATAATATGTTAGTTTAAAATGTGTAGTTTATTAAATTGGAGTGTTTAAGTTAATGATTTAAGTTTATATTCTGATCTGAAAAGCCTAAATGTCGACAAAATTCTCGATAGAAAAGAAAGGAATTCTCTAGAATACAGAATTTAACCTTTGTTTACGGTAGAACGTTCTGGAATATGGTTATGTCTATGGACATAATCGAACATATACTATTTCGAGAACATTCATATGGAGGAAATGGAACAATTCTAATAAGATTTCTTGCCAGATGATTCTGGAACATGGAAAAAGATATAAATACCCGGTGATTTGGATTCAGGTGATCAGTTACAGTTCAGTCAGATGGCCAGTCAGTTAGTAAGAAAGTTAGTTAGAAGATAGACACATTTAGTTAGTGAAGTCAATTGTTCAGTAAGTTCAAGATAGTCAGAAGGTCCAGATGTTCAATATAATAAGTTTCATGAAGATTAATAAACAGTATAAAGATAATATTATTGAAGATTAAAAATTATGTTATGTAAAAATGGTAATTGGATAATGGAAAAAAGTATCAATTGAACATTAAAATTATATAATATTTGGTGATTGGAGATTGGTGTATTAAAAAGAAGAATAAATATAAATACACTTAAGCAGAAATATATTTTAAATTGGTGGAAGCTGATAATTGGAAAAAGTAATTTCACAAAAACAAGGATAACCGAGGCTGAGAACGAAGACATTGAGTGGTGATTAAAATCTTTATTTTGGAGAACATTTTCATTTAGGCATTCAGTGAAAGAAAGGTACAAAATTGTGTTAATATAATTTAGTTAGTGTCATAATTATTTCAATTTTAAAGATAGTTTGTTTAAATTTTACATTGTCTATATAATTTAATTAGTTTCATAAGAATTTCAATTTAAAGATAGTTTATTTTAAATTTTGCATTGGTTATGTTAGATATATATGTGTGTTTCATAATAGATATATTAAAGATAATTTAAAAAAGTGCTTACAAACTAATTCTTTGAGAACCGCGATAAAAACCCTATATATATATATATATATATATATATATATATATATATATATATATATATATATATATATATATCATTAAAAAAAAACACTCATTGCTCATCATTCACAAATAATACATCATAACAATATATATACATATATATATATATATATATATAATATATATATATATAATATATATATATATATATATATATATATATATATATATATATATCCACAAGAATTATTAAAATCAAATAAAAAATATTTTATCTTTTATCCATGACTGGACAAAAGGATCGCAGCTACTGAATCCTCGTTAAGCCGGCTTCTTTGTTTCCACATGGTCAAGTCAGCACTAGAAAAGAGCTTCTTTGTTGGGATGGACGTAGCTAGAATTAATAGAATATCTCTCGTCAAAGCAACCATGGTAGGAAATTTATCCTGTCTGTCTTTCCACCAAGATAAGATGTCGTCTACGTTTCTGTCTTGTTGTTCTTCTGCTAGATATCAATCCAGTTTGTCATCACAGCGCATCCATTTCTTCTACAGTAACAAAGTTTTGAGATCGTTTTCGTCACTGGGGAGCTCAGGAGACGATCTAACTTCCTTGTTTGTTTCTTCCAGGTTAAAGTATTTTAATGGCCTCATTCAGATAATTCTTTTTAATTTGTGGCGAGGATAGATTACTAGAAAAATGCAGTATACTTAGTTTGTTTTATCGTAGTATTTAATTATCTTATTTCTGGCTGCTTTAAGAGTTTTTTAAATTCAATTTCTGGTCAATTGATCTTTTTGCAATGCACAAATCACCAAACCAAGTAAAAAATTACTATAATATTTTAATACTTACGATACCAAAAATTGCAACAAAATAAATATTTACGTATTATCATAAACGAAATAAAACTTTACATATTATTAGAAACGAAGTCTTATATAAATATATGTTTATTGTTCAACAAAAACACATTTTTATTTTTCACGTTCACGGTTAGATTCAAAGGTATCATCGTCCGGTGGTATCGAAGTAATGTCGGGTGTCGGTTTATTAGGTGAACCTTGACCAAAACAATTTTTTGCATAACGGCGTGCACCGGAATAAATCAAACAGAATTGTCGAGTACATTTTAAAATTTTCGGTTATTTTAAATCTGTTAATTCTGTTTTATTAATATCAATTATTACAACAGAAAACCTTTTATTGTCTATCAATATTTTTACATTGCAAATATAATGCAGATAATAATAAAAGTGATGTTTTTGCGGGACGTCCCGCGGGACAAGCGCCAGTCCCTTCACGAGTCCTGTCCCGTAGGAAAAATTACTGTCCTATCCCGTATCATGTCCCGTCCCGCGGTACAAATTGCGTGACAAAGTGGGAGACGGAACCTGTCGCGTGCATCCCCAGATTCTAAGCGTCGTATCTGGTTGAGTTCTGAATTTAAATTATTATCGGCATTATTTTCTATTATATTATAATCATCAAATGAATTTGAAACTAAAGACTAAATTAATATTATTATTGTTAATCATGCATATATTATTAACTGAATTTAATTTTGTATTAGCATTATTAGTTACATCATTTTTCTCATCATTAATATGCTCAGAATCACTAATTTGGTGTCTACTTACCACTCTGTTCAAAAAATCTGACAACTGCCCCCTTCACTTTCTTGAATACAATTTATATCATAAAATATAATATGTTTCAGTTTATACATTTATATCTCACAAACGGTACACAAAAATGTAAATTTTTAGTCTGTTGAGAATTATTAGGGCGTTCAATCCAACGTCAATACGAATAATAACAAAAATATATATTCATTTTTACCTTCTCAGAAAGTAGGTAAAAATGAATTATAACCTCCTTCGTTGGAGTTATTATCTTGATAATCACTGATTTAGCTGATATGTCGTAGGTGATTAAACAATTGGAAAGAAAAATACAAAAAACCATTTGGCGGCTTGGATACTTTTGACCTAGTTCCTAAATGGAAATTAAGTTTCGTTTTCTCATTAGCATATTAACCATAACGTAAGGTTGAAATATAGAGCACTTTACAAATACGTTATCCGTCACCAATAATTATAAGTAAACTTTGACAAACTGGAAAATGTGCAGCAATTAGCAATAAACTTTACTATTAAGAGAGCTCAACAAACTTCTAAACAAACTTCTAATTTAATTTTGTTCAGTATTACTCCGTACTAGTATTTAATTGTTGAGTGACATACAGTTTCCTGCTTATAAATTACTCGAAATTAAAGTCTACACAACACAGAAGAGATAAAGTGGTAGTATTTCACGATAGAAACTTTTGTTTATGTATTGTCCAAATATATCCAAGTTCTTGAAACTAGGTAAAATTTTTGTCTTTTTTATTTTCGTAAACTAAAATGCATGTAAGAACATTTATAACTTAGAAAATAGCGTAGGTATCTTCGTGTATGCTGTGTTTATATTTATGCTAGATAGTATTTTAACGTATGGTCCTAAAGTTTTGGGAAAAATTTCACCTGATCTGATTGAGAAGCAAAATGCATTTAACAAAGAAAGCCATGGAATTGAAATGTCATCAGTTATTGACATTTAATAAACAAAGCAGAATATTTTGGTTTGTGCTCTGCAAAATGTCTTATAAAATTGATATTCGTCGAAGTGTTTATAATATGGTTGGGTGAATGTCGAAACGAGATATTGTTAATATTTATCGAGATCAAAACATAAGCAAATCGACAATTTATCGCACAATCAGAGAATGTGATGAAGCGATACCATGTGTCAACTTGCGTAAAAGTGGCCGACCGCGGATTTTAAACCATATAGTCAGTCAGTTCGACTCGAGCAGTCGAACAGTACGGACGTGCTCAAGAGAGAAGCGTGCTTAGGTGGGGGCGACTGACCTATTGTCAACGGAGCTTTTCAGCTCCCGGTGGGTAAGACACCGAGTGTGGCATAGGCACTTGTCCTACATATTAGCGAAAAGCGGATGCGAGGTTGTTACTAGTTAAACCGTCGAGGAGCTGTTTTTATAGGCTCCTCGCGGAGGCTATAATAGCTTCGCGTTTGCGAAGAATTCGGGATCACCTCAGTGTGTCGTCAGGGATGACACTGTAAGGCCTTGACATTTGACAAGGTCGGACAGAAACGGCCCCTGCTCCTGAGGTGTGAGAAATAGGAAGAGGATCCCTCACTGTGAATACAGGGAGTGAACTACCGCGAGGTACCTGGGACGGCACCCAGTAAGCCGTACTGACAGCGGTCAGTCGGTGGAAAAAAAAACAGAGTCGTCTAAGTAGAATTTTCTTATATCTTATGAACTATTTGTTCACTGCCTTACGGCAATATGAGTGATATTCCCCCCCCCCCCTCCCAGAAAGTGTTGTCACGCAGGTGACAACACAAGAAGAAGAAGAGAATGATTTAGCCGAATCATCAAACCACTCTGTTGACAGCTCGATCGAGCTATATAATAAATTTATTAAATCGACTAATCCCGCGATCGACGACATAGAAATCGTAATATCTTCTGACGATGACTCCTATCTGCCCGAGTCGGAGGAAGAAAAAAGCGAAATCGACACCGATGACGATATTAATACGATGCAAGCCATCGACGAAGAGCCGAGCCCAGCTGCAGAATCGCGCGAAGCCCCACCCCCAACTGTAGTAGAGACACAACCCGCCGTGGACAACGTCTCCAAAAATGAAGCCGAGCCCGAAATCGGCAAGAAAATGAAAAGGCTAAGGCCCAAAGAAGACTCTTCGGAAGACGAAGAAGTAAAGAAAAAGGTCAGAGAAATGGCGGAAAGGGAAAAGGCCAATGAGCTTTTAAGGTCGGTCAATGTACTGACGAAACAGATCAAATCCCTTAAAGAAGAAAGCCGTATCCGCGAGGAAAAGGCAAATAAACAAATCCAAGACCTTCTCGCTCAGATGACTGAGCTGAGAAACGAAAACAAAGAAAAGGACAAGGAGATACAAAAACTTGTACAACATATAATGGCATTAACAGCAGCCAAGGAGAAAGAAGAGTCAATAATGGAAATCGACCCGTGGAAAGCCTCCCTCGATAATGACGTTGTAAAGCTAGTGGAACTAGGAATCGGTTCACCTCCCCCCGTAAAGCCATCCGGTAGCAAAGGCAAGCCTAAAGAGCCGGAAAGAATCATAACAACCAAAGAACCTGCAGGTTGGACACAAGTCCAAAACAAAAAAGGAAAAAAGACAGGCACCACTACTGAGAAATCAGACAGTAGTGTGAAAACAAAAATAAGCGTCGCCGAAAAGCAGACGCAGATAATAAATCAGCGGAAAGAAATCCAATTTAACAAGGCTGCGAAAGAGGCTCATGAAAGAAGCCAGAAAAAGAAAACTGCCCAAAATAACTTGAGCAAAAATAGCCAAGTTGAAAAAGAAAACGACGTACCAAAAGACTCACCGCAAACAAGCGAGGAGCCTATAGTAAAAGAGCCGAAACCACCGTTGATAATCCTAAAAACTGTAGGAGAACACCAAAAAATCCTGCAGAGAGCAGCCAACCAAGGCATAATATCAGTCAATAAGTTTGCACGATCAGGCAGATCGATTGTTATTAACACAAAAACCAGAAAAGATTACCTAGGAATGGTACACATCCTAGAAGAACACAGTCCAAAAGTAGAATTCATCGCATATCCCATAGATAGCGATAAACTAAAAAGAGTCATTATAAAAGGGCTATCTGCTACAACTAGCACAGTAGCAATTAAAGACGAACTATACAATAAAGGAATAGAAGCAACAAGGGTGATCAATATGCTCTCCAAAAAAGTTGATAAAAAAGTACTGCCACATTTCATCGTCACCCTCAAAGAGGAAGACGTTGCAAAAATTAAAAAAATATCTGATATATGCTACATGCGCATCTATGTGGAGGATGAATTCAAAATCACAAAAGACACCCTACAGTGTTATAACTGTCAAGGGTTCTATCATAGCTCAAAGGCTTGCCATTGCGGATCCAGATATGTAAAATGCGGAGAAAACCACATCAGTAACGACTGTGAGAAAAGCCGGGAAACCGACCCCAAATGTGCAAACTGTGGTGAAGCGCACACAGCAAATTATAGAGGATGCTCTAAGGCCCCCAAAAAGAAAACACCTGCCCCAACAAGGCCGGTAGGAAGACCCATAAACAGCGCTCCAATCAACAAAGGAGTCAGCTACGCACAGGCAGCGAAAAAATCCGCTGAAACCACCTCAGAATCTCCAACACAACCACAAGAAGTGTCGGTACAGGACGCAGCTACCCTCATCGCAAACTTCCATACAGAGTATAATAACAAAATGATGGAAATGATGTCCATGATGGACAAAGCAACAAAAATGATGACTGCATTTGGAGAAGCCGTCCGAAAATGTTAGCAAACCAAAACGAAGATCTACGCATTGGGTCATGGAATTCCGGCGGAATATTCAAAAAGATCAACCTTCTGGATGAAATAATAAACAGATTAGAGCTCGATATCGTAGCCCTTCAAGAAACCAAACTAGTGGAAAGGAAAAAAACAAAATTTCCAGGCTACGATATCTATAGAACGGATCATAGAGCATTATCAGGAGGAACAGCTATATTAGTCAAAAGGGGACTCGAACACGAGCACATCCCAACACCAGACGGACTGGTGACAATGGAAGCCACAATTATTCGACTTAAGGCCAACAACGAAACACTAAAAATAGTGTCAGCTTACGTTAGACCACATGATCCGATTTTCAACGAAGATTTGAGCCTAATACTGAACTCAGAAGAGCCAACTATAATTATTGGAGACCTAAATGCTAGATCTCCCAATTGGTTTGACAGGACGACCAACCGAAACGGAAGATATCTCTGTAACCATCTCGAGAACAGACCGAACACATATGTCATCGGACCAACAGAACCGACATGTTTCCACGGAGAACTCCCTACGTATCTCGACATTGCAATCCTACACAACGTGGGTCAACAATACGAGATACACTCTCTAAATGAAGGCGATTCGACACATAACCTAATCGTCCTGACCCTGGCGCAACAGAATTGAACTATTTGCAGCCCCACAACAGAAAGAAAACAAGTTGGCCAAACTTTAGAAGAATTGTGAGCGAGAACATCGGTAACATCCCAACAATTAATAATATTACAGAACTAGAAGACAGTGTAATAAAACTATAACAAGCAATAAACAATGCTATCGATGCCAGCTCCAAAACCGAAACAATCACAAGACAAAAAGGAAGATTCAGGGATATAAGTATAGAACTTCAAAACCTAATCAAAGAGAAAAACCGGAAAAGAAGAAGAGCCTACCGCACAATAACGGTAGAAGACAAAAGGATTGCAAATGAGCTAGACAGGGAAGTGAAAAAACAACTTCAAAACCATAGAAATGAAAGCTGGGACTCCTATATCGATGAGCTAAATCCTAACAAATCCGCCTTCTGGAAGTTATCTAAAATCCTCCGAAATGACAAGAAACCCATACCTCCCCTACACGGAGTAAACGGGATTGTCCATACGGAAATCGACAAAGCCGAAGTCATGAAGGACGAACTAGAAAGGGCGTGTAGAAACAACGAAGACCCCGACGATGACATAGACTTTGAAGAAGAGGTAGAAAGAACAGCGAGAAGACTTAGAAGGAAAAAGGGCAGAATAGGTATTACACATACATCTCCCGAAGAAATAAAGGAACTTATAAAAATGACAAATGCCAAAAAAGCCCCAGGACCCGACAACATCACAAATAGGGCGCTGAAAAATCTACCAACAAAAGCTATTGTTTATATCACTAACATAATAAACAACATGCTAAAACTACGATATTTCCCAGATAGGTGGAAAGAGGCACACGTAATAATGATTGCAAAACCTGGTAAAAACGGCACATTTCCGCAAAATTACAGACCTATCAGCTTAATATCATCTATAAGCAAGATAGCGGAAAGAGTCATACTAAAAAGACTCAATGAAGAATCACAAATGCTAGGAACCATACCAGAGGCTCAATTCGGGTTCAGAAGCGAACACTCCTGTGAATTACAGGTACTACGACTTACAGAATTCATCACCAAAGGATTTAATGAAAAAATGTACACAGCTACAGCTTTTCTGGACGTCAGCAAAGCCTTCGACAGAGTCTGGCACCATGGACTCATCTATAAAATGAATGAATTTGGTTACAGTGAGGCGATCACATGCCTCCTTGCGTCATATCTTGCCAACAGAAGGTTCAGAGTTCGAATAGGGGCAACCCTATCCGAAGTCGGGACCCTGGAGGCGGGTGTTCCTCAGGGAGCGGTGCTGTCGCCGTACCTGTACACCATCTATACGGCCGACACGCCAAAAGAGCCAGGCTCTCTGTTGAGTCTTTACGCTGACGACACAGCAATAGCTGTTAGCTGGAGAAACCCGGATCATGCAGCTAATCATCTGCAAAGAGCACTAAACAGATTCCAAAGATGGTGCATAAAATGGAAAATAGCCCTAAATCCAGATAAAACACAGGCTGTAATGTTTAGTCACAGAAGAAGTGTACCAAATCGCGAAATTACAATCGAAAACACCCCAGTAGACTGGACCAACCAGGCTAAATACCTAGGGGTACATCTAGATAAGAAGCTATCGTTCACTGAGCACATCAATCAGCAAATACGCAAAGCCAAAGCGTTGAAAAGTCAGCTCTCAACACTTATTGGAAGGAAAAGTAAACTACGATTTAAAACCAAAATCAGGGTTGCCAATAGTATTATCCTGCCAGTCCTAACATATGCATCCGCTGCGTGGGGACACACCTGTAAAACAAACAGGAAAAAGATACAGACTACTCAAAATCAAATAGTCAGAGATGCCCTTAAGATACCAAGGTACGTACCCTTGAGATATGTATATAGAGACTCAGGACAAACAAGAATCCTACGCACGCTAGACGAGAGAGCATATGAAATTTTTAACGGACTAAGAAACCACCCCAGCAGAATGTTAAGAGAGCTGACTAACTACAATGAAAACACAAGAACGGTACACAGAAGACCAAAACAACAGATAGCTAGATATAGGGAGAACCCGAACGAATAAATAAAGAATGAGATGGTTGCAAGAAGAACGAACAAAGAAATGCAGTCAATCAGAAAACACACCAAAAAAAACTATGGCGAGAGGGTACGCTTTTCTTTTTTAGGTTCTTAGGTTTTTAGGTAATTATAAGTCCAATATACACCGGGGTGTGTGAGAGCATTATACACTTGGGAATGCACACCCCAATACACGCACACAAATAGGATTAAGGAAAAAAGGAAAGAATTGTTGCCCAGGCATTTTATAGTCCCGACGCCACGAGGAAGTCCACAAAAAAAAATGTGTTTTTTGATTAAATAACGTAAATTCATATTGATACATTCATACTTTTCATTAAACCGTTTAACGTAAATTTACCTTATATAGCAAATATAGAAGGGGCCCGCCAGGCCTTCTATATACCGCTCCGCGGACTAGGCCCTTAAGGCAGATCGAAATGAAAGATCTACTCTCGAAATCCGAGCACTGAGGTCATGTGCGGCATGCATGGGCTTGGTGGCCGGACCCCTCTCGGGTGCTCAGCCGGCGAGGAGAACAAAATTTATTTTGCCAAATCGGCGGCTGAGTGACCGAGCACACACTCTTTTCCGGACATAGAGTCATCAGCTCAGGCTGATGGCTCTATGGTCGGAACACACGCTCTTTTTTCTTTGTTTTAGGGACTCAAGTCCCGACGTAAAGCTAGAGTAAAATCAATTGAGTCAGTAAAGTAAATAGGGAGAAAAGCCTAGATGTGGCTACCCCTACAGTTAGGTGGCATAACCACATTCACTAAAAACCGAGGATGTCCTATTACCCAGGGCATCTTAAGTAAATTTCAGATCATAAGCCTCCTCACGTAAGTCACACGATGAGGAGGGGTGGTGGAAAAGCCTGGGGGTCAGATAGGTACCACTTCGACTAGCGAAGTCTGACCGGTTTGATCTTCGGACATGTGGATCCCATTCTTACATTGGTATACACATGTTCCTAGGGGCAGGGTTGATCACTGCGTGTGTGTGTGTGTGTGTGTTTAAACCATATAAGAGAGACAAGACTGATTGAAGCAGCTAAGAACAAAATTGGGGTCTTACAGCGAAAACTGGCCAGAAGATTTCATGTTGGAAAGAATACAGTATACAGGACCCTATCGAGTAACAATATTATCTACCAGAAAAGAAGGAAAGCTCCAAAATACACAGAGGATCAATTAGAGAGAATTCCGAGATGTTGCCGCGCGTTAAGGCGAGTGCATTTCGTCAACAAGTTGATCGTGATGGACGATAAAAAATGTTTTACTTTGTCCAACTCTGAGATGAAGGGTAACGATGGGTTTGACATGAACGATTACGAAAATGTACTTGATGAAATTACCCTTCTTCACATTCTCTGATTGTGCGATAAATTGTCGATTTGCTTATGTTTTGATCTCGATAAATATTAACAATATCTCGTTTCGACATTCGCCCAACCATATTATAAACACCTCGACGAATATCAATTTTATAAGACATTTTGCAGAGCACAAACCAAAATATTCTGCTTTGTTTATTAAATGTCAATAACTGATGACATTTCAATTCCATGGCCTTCTTTGTTAAATGCTTTTTGCTTCTCAATCAGACCCCTAAGGTGAAATTTTTCCCAAAACTTTAGGACCATACGTTATTGACACTAAGAAAATTTAAAATTTTTTGGGATTCTATTGTTACATTTTAAATGACACAAAATATTTTAGAATACAATGATGCAGGTAGTAAAAGGACTAACTTTTTTAATATTTACGTAAAAGTAGTGTTCGGGAAATTTAAAGGTAAAATTTTTTCACTTATTCTCCAGACACATATGCTTTTATCATGCTGTCGGTTTTTACCATTGCTATGTCAAAAACAGATTTAAAGAACTATCAGTAAATATTAGGGTAAATCGAGGAGAGACGGCGCAGGAGGTGAGATGGCGCGGTACGCATAAAGCGTGTTTAAATTATCAAAAAAGGTTTACTATTTCTTTGAAAAACTTGTTTATTGTTTGTGAAGGGTACAAAAATTGTTATCAAAGATTTTGCATCCAAGATTTGAGGTGATTTTTTTCATATTTTTGGTTATATTAAGTATATAAATATGTGAGGAAACCTTAAATTATAATTCTAACTTAAAAATTCCTAGACATGTGTAAATTGAGAGTAGTTATTCAAGTCGCCATCTCCCCTCATATAAATAGGATAGATGGCTCACGTATTGAGAGGAGAGATAGTGCACTTGCAAGGAGAGGATTATTTGATATAATAATAGTTTTTTGTATAAAATTCAGTAATGTTTTATTGTTTTATTGTTTTATTCATAGAAATCTTTTATTTCAGAAATGCCTACAAAATACATAAGAAAGGGTAATTCTTGTCGAGGTCAATGGACTAAGCAACAATTAACAGAGGCAGTTAATGCAGTAAATACTAAACAAATGGGAGTGAATAAAGCTGCACGTGAATATAATATTCCAGCTTCTACATTACGTAGAAGAATATCAAACAATGATTGTAAAAAGCGTACTTTGGAACCATCTTCAACACTGGAATTGGTAGAACTCAAAATTGTAACTCATGTTAAGAAGCTGCAACAACGAGGCTTTGCTCCGACTAGAGAAGATGTACGTTCCATGGCACTTAAGTTAGCTGAACGCATGGGAATCCCACATAAGTTTAACAAGAATACTGAAAAAGCTGGATATCCTTGGTTAACATTATTTCTTTCACGAAATCCAGATTTGTCCGTAATAAAAGCCGAAGGGGTGTCTCTTGTTTGTTCTAATGGAATGTGCCGTAAAGATGTTGAACAATACTTCATACTTTTGGAGTCTATTTTCATTGAACTTGATCTGTTAGATAAACCTGGCCATATTACCGAAAGAAAAAGAAATTAACCCTCACCTTTCAAGGACTGAATTACAACCTAAAGCTGGTTATAGCAACTGGAGTGATTATCAGCTTGATAAAAGGGGGGAACTAGATTTGTTACAGAGTACAGAAACTAGAAGCAAAAATCACTCTAAAGTTGATATGTCGTCTAGAACTGTAACCTCTGAAATTACTCCCGGAAAATTGCTTGATGAAATCTCACCTCTACCAAATAAACGTGGAGTAGCTGCGGTCAGAAAGAGAAGCAAATAGCTAGCAGAGATTCTTACTTCCAAAGAAACCATTGCTAGAAAGAAAGAAAAGAGAGAAAATAAAGAAGAGAAAGAAAAGCAAGCTAAGGCTTTGAAAAAAGTGAAAGTTTTAAAAACAAATGGAAAGATTATTTCTAAAGGCAAAGAAAACAAAACCAAACAAAACAAAATAAACACAAACAAAATCAAACTAGTTTCAGAATCTTCTGATAATGAGTCAATAACAATAAGTCTCAAAGATGATTCAGATATGGATGATGATTCCAATGCAGAATGTTGTGCAGGATGTTTAGAAATATATTCACAAACTTTCAAATCGGACGACTGGCTTCAATGTATGCATTGCAAGAAATGGTTTCACGAATCTTGTAGCAAATACTTTAATTTCTGCGACCTTTGTGGCAAACTTATTTGTTCAACAAGAAGTACCTAACTAGTTATGTAACATAAAAATGAGTTATATGTAACGTAAAAATGAGTTATCTTAATTTTTTTTATAATACGCTATCTCACCTTCTTCATAGAGCCAACTCTCCTCCGTTATGTGGGTGAGATGTTTTGTTTTCATACTTATTACATACATATTTTTCAACATAAATAAATATATTTAAGTTTTATTTGTATTTCATAACTGAAATTAGTATCAATAAACTATAATCATTATATGAAGTTTTATTTTACTTCCAAATTTCAAAAACTTTTAAAAATACATCCATTCTAAAAAAAGTGGGCCATCTCTCCTCGAATTACCCTAGATTTGATCATAAAATAACTAGAGTTTTTCGTAAAAATTAGGATTATTTTGTTGAAATAAGAGAAGTATATGATATATTTGTTAGAAATTATGTAAAAGCCTTTGAACCTTACGGATATATTACCATTGATGAACAATTAGGTTAGTGTCAGAGACCGATGAAAATTTAGGCAATATACTCAGTCCAGTCCATCGATATCCATCGATGGAGAAAGATAAAACCATCTACGTTTTGCGGACGATATCGTGCTTCTGTCAGATAATCTGGGAGAAATCAAAGACATGCTCCAAGAACTGAATTACATACTACAAGAAACTGGGCTGGAGATAAATTTCGAGAAAACCAAAATGATGACCAATATGGTTCCCAGCGAAGAGATACAGATCAATAACAACAAGGTAGAATTAATCGATAAATACACATACTTGGGTCATGAAATAAGAATAACCCGAGACAACCAAACCTGCGAGCTAAATAGAAGAATCACGTTGGGATGGGCGGCATATGGAAGGATGAGAGACATTTTTAAAACAAATACCCCAATTGACCTGAAAAGGAAGGCATTTAACCAATGCATTTTACCAGTCTTGACCTACGGAGCAGAGACCCTAACTTTAACGAAAGCTTCTGCCGAAAAACTGAGGGTAATACAAAGGCGAATGGAGAGATCGATGCTGGGCCTGACCTTGAAAGATCGCGTGAGAAATGAGGAGATACGCCGACGAACTGGCGTAGACGATATTATACTGCGAATCAATAAACAAAAGTGGAGGTGGGCTAAACATGTTGCTAGAATGGAAGACGGAAGATGGACGAAGAGATTATTGGAGTGGATACCAAGAGCCGACAAGCGAAGTCGAGGCAGACCACCCACCCGATGGACCGACGACCTAAGGAGAATAGAAACAAACTGGATTGCAGCAGCTAGAGATAGAGAGAACTCGAGTCGTTTGGAGGAGGCCTATATCCAACAATGGATGTGAAAATGGGGCTGGATGATGACTCAGTCCAGACTAGATCAATACGGTATCAAAGATTCGGCAGTCACTGACATAATATCTGTGCAATGTTTAAGTTTACACTAGACCTACAGTCCAAGTCGTGTAGCAAAACGGAATCAACGTTGTCGTGTAGTGAAAGCTTTGGAGGAACAATATCATGGAAGTTGGTGAGGGATTACAAGATTACAAGAGTGTACTCCTTGCATAATATTTATCAAACAAACATTTTACTATCCTCGGAATTTGTCGGAAGAACAAACCAGACACTTCAGCATCGTTGAATCTAATGTGCCAAGCAACAGAAAATTCAATGATTGAATTTTACAAGAAACATGGCGATGGTTTCTAACAAGCCAAATAAAAACGGAATAAATCCGTAAAATAGTTTCGAAAGCCATTTTAGTGTTGCTTCTTAAATACAGAATAGATTTATTTTTCACGTTGAGAACGCCTATAAATAACTGTTCTGATGAGCCTTATTAAGGCGAAATACGTATAAACAGATACATAGACGCTTTGTGCGTGAAATCAAATTTTTTTGTGACTTTTTCATTTTAAAAACGGAATAGTTTGTTTAATTTACAGTCAACATTATTGCGATCTAATTTGATAAAATAATGTTGTAGAACAGCCCATTCTAGAGAACCTAAGATAGTTATAAACATTTTGGATATTTATTCTCTAAAGACATATACACACAAATACTGTTGGTTTGTGGCAACGATCTTTCTTGCTATAATTAATAGATTTCCTTACTCGCGATAATATGATACTGAGAGCCAAATATAAAAACCATAAATCGCATGCGGTGTCAGCTCTTATCGACTGTGGCATCAACACTGGAAATCTTAGAAATAAGGAGTGAAAATCAATCCAAAACATGGCAGGTGTTTTAAGTTTCCCAGAATATCAGACAAAAAGTTAATTTATGCCAAATATTTGTTTTTGGAAGTATCTACATACATATTTCTTTACGATTTTTTCGTGACTACTGGCAACATTGTAATTAAATTTTATACGAATATGTTTTGGAAGCTGATAAATCCCATGAATTTATTTTTATATCTGACTCTGAAAGAGTGCGCTAGTTACAAGGTCCGTACCAAATATTATTCAACATAACTTTTTTAAGGGTATAATTACTAATCAAACTTCCAAGGGAAATTAATCATTATTCATCTTCAGCCGTTTTGAGTTCACTGCTGGACATAGGCCTCCCGTAAATAATTCCTATGCATTATATCTTGAGCACCCTGAATCCAGTTGTGCAGAATACGCTTGATGTCATCTGACCACCTTGTTGGAGGACATCCTCGATTACGATAATCATCGTGTCTGGGTCTCCATTCCAGAATTTTCTTCGTCCACCTTCCATCTTTTAATCTGACAACATGCCCCGCTTAGTTCCATTTCAATGTTGTAATCCCTTGAACTGCGTCAGTAACACCAGTTTTTCTCCTAATTATTGTATTTGATACTCTGTCTCTGAGAGATATATTCAGCATTGACGTCTTCATCGCTCTCTGTGCCACTTGTATTTTATTGAATATTTTTATGGTAAGGGTCAATGTTTCTGCTTCATACGTTAGAACTGGAAGTACACATTGATCAAAGATCTTCCTTTTCAAGCACATGGGAATATCTGATCTAAAGACTTTCCTCAGTTTTCCGTAAGCCGCCCATGCCAGTCCTATTTTCCTGTTTAGCTCTGTTGTTTGATTATCTCTTCTTAATTTAATCTCGTGGCCCAGATATTTATAGCTATACACCTGTTTAATTTGCGTGTCGTTAGTTGAGATGTTTTCGCCAGTACTAGGTTGGTCATATGTATATTGTATTTTGGAAAAATTAATTTTAAGTCCAACTCGTGTACACGAGCTCTGAAGGTCTTAAAGAAGCTGGCAGGCATGATCTATACAGTCTGTTCAGAACAGGCAGGCATGATCTATACAGAAGTTGTTCATAAATTTAAAACCTTGTTATTTGTAAAATTAGATCATCGACATAATAATAACCTTAGGCTAGTATTTAGGAAACTCTAGTGCAGCTTTTACGCGATATGCAGAAAAGTTTTCCAGAAGAAACTCACCACACAAAAAAAGATATAGAGTCATTGAGCAACGTTGTCAAAAAACTGGGAATGTCAAACCAAATAAAAATAAACTCCGTCAGACCAAGAACAACAAGAACAACTAATAAAGAAAATATTATTTTAAATTTACTTCATCAAGATCCAACAGTTAGCTTAAGGAATATGGTATGACAAACAAATATATCTTCTTCAAGTACTTGGCGGATATTTAAAGAGCAGCAGCTACATCCTTATTATTACAGACAAGTTTAATAACTCTTACCAGACGACCTACCGGTTAGAGTGGATTTTTGTTAAACATTTCAAGAAAGGACAGACCTCAATCCAAATTTTATAAAATGCATTCTTTTTACGGACACTGCCACTTTACGCGATAAGGTATGCACCTTATGCTGATAAGGGTTTAACTTTCATAATGCACACTACTGGTGTGATGAGAATCCACGAGTCAAAAGGGTATCACATTACCAACACTCATCTGAAGTTAATGTTTTTGGCAGCCACTTTAGGTAGCAAATTATTAATAGGTTCCCATATACTACCTGAAAATTTCAATGGTGATAGGTATGTATCTTGATTTTTCAAACCATCACTTCTTCGAGATATTAAACGTTTTAACGCTAAACGAGTGAAGATCTTAATTTTTTATACACAATGGAGCTCCACCGCACTTTGATAGAAGGTGCAGTAATTGGTTAAATAACCGTTTTCCGAATCGATGGATTGGTAGATGTATAGAAGTTCTGATTCGTTGTATACAT
This sequence comes from Diabrotica undecimpunctata, assembly GCF_040954645.1. NCBI lineage: Eukaryota > Metazoa > Arthropoda > Insecta > Coleoptera > Chrysomelidae > Diabrotica > Diabrotica undecimpunctata. The sequence goes on along the minus strand of NC_092807.1, from coordinate 60,880,082 downwards.
CTTGTGATTTTTTTTTAATAACTTTCATTACTTTATACCAGCATCGGTCATTACTTTATGATATCAAAACCAAAATATTTGGAAAACGGTATACAGTATCGAATTTTATCAATAGGAACTTTTTGGTGTAAAATTGTATAATGTTTGAGCTCACTTGGAATATTGATTAATAATTCTACCCTTAAAAAAAGTTATGTTCAATAATACTTGGTACGTAATTTGTAACTAGCGTCCTGTTTGAGAGTCAGATATAAAGCAAACTCATGAAATGTATCAGCTTGCAAAACATATTTGTATAAAATTTCGTTACAATGTTGCCAGTAAATTCGGCAAAATCGTAAAAAATGTGTAAACTTTTTTTCTTCAAAACGCCCTTTATCTTGAAAACGGAAAAAGTGTTACAAACATTTTTTACTAAGCAAAGCACAATTATTTTTTAGTTTTTTACCTGTCTTAAAAACGGTGAACCCTTTTTTTTAAACACCCTATATTATCAAAACTTGATAATTCCAAGTAAACATTAAAAACTGTTTGGGTTCTATGGCTATAGTGATATTTTGTTGGCCTTAAAATTTTGACGAAAATATTTGAATTGGACATGATAAAAATAATCGCTACAGTGGTGTATACATTTTCATTCATGATTAAATTACTTACAGTGAAATAAATGTAAGCTTTTATTTCATTGCTAAGCTAGACATTCATTGTGCAAAAATTAAGTATAAAACAAACGATCTGAATATCTTATCTAAATACAGATCAACTAAAAGTGAAAAAACAATATAGTGTGGAAATAACTTACGAAATTAAATTGTTTGTTCAAATTTTAAAAAATTTTAAAACGGGACTCGTCACTTCTAAATATTAATGTGACCTTTTTAAACATCGATTTAAATTTACAGGGTGATTCACGCGAATCTAGTATCCATCATCTTTATTTTTAATAAAACATCCTGAATATTTTTGTTTTTAAAAGCTCGTTAACAACTTGATGTCAACTGCATTAGCGTCTATGACGAATAGTGCAAGATCAAATTTTGAATTTATTAATAATTTTCGTCAAGACAATAAATACATAAAATATTTAAATTAATTATTTATCACATATTAAATAATGGTATTTTTTATATAATAATATAACTGAATAACTAAGTATCAATATATTGTTCTTTATTTACTTTCTTAAAGAAGTTTATACATAATTTTAAAATTTCACCTTGTATTATCCATAATAGATCCTACATAATATAGTTAATTAAAATCAGGTTATTAAAAAGCTTTTAAAAACGTAAAACATGCAGGGTCTTTCATTAAATATCAAGTTTATAGACTAAGCTAGACTTATGTGAATCACAATGCACATTTAAATTTATTTTTAAAAAGCGCACATTTTGATTATTCATTAAGTGGTTTCTGGTTATAAAACTACATAATTAAACAAAAATATTGGAGCTAAAAAAAGTAATAACTCAGCCCAGTTAAAACAGTAGACTCCCGTAAGTTCGGCCTCGGTTAGTTTGATCTCAGCTTAGTCCGGCCGGCTCTCTGAGCACTAGTCACACACTTGGCGAGCTCCAGCCAGACGCGAGCAGGTAAAGCCCTTATCTTTACGGTACGCCTACAGTCAGTGATTCTTCTTTCACTTGCGATTTTTACTGTTTACATAGACAGTATACTTGGCGTGTGAGTGAAACGCCTAAACGTAAGTACAAGTTAATGGAACAGAGACTACAAGCTCTGAAAAGATTAGACAAAGGAGAATCTGTGCAAAGTATTTGCAGAGATTTAAACGTGGGTAAAAGCACAATTAACGACTTTTGGTGCAATAGAAAAACTATCGAAGGCTTTTGTACACAGATTGAAACTGAAAAAGTTCTACAAAAAAATTGCACACTGAGAAAAGCAAAACACGAATTTGTAAAAGATGCATTGTGGTTGTGGTTCATTCAAGAACGAAGACAAGGAGCCCCGTTAAGAGACCAATCCTAAAAAAAAAAGGATATGCTCTTTCACTCAAAGCTTCAACCAGAAGAGGCGTTCTCGGCTAGTGAGGGATGGCTTTCCCGATTGGACCACGGGGTCCGTTTTATTGGAGTTTGTGGCGAGAAGCTGTCAGCAGACCCAACAGCCAATGGCCAAAAATTGTTCTGCAAAAATTTTTAAAAATTATTGGTGATCAAAACTTGGGCTCAAAAGCAAATCTAAAGCATCGACGAAACTGGGTTAAATTTAAGAATTTTGCTCAGAACAACATTTGCCGCCCTATAAAAAACATCTGCGAAAGTATTTAAAGTCAGCAAAAAGAGGATAACGGTCGCCTTGTATTCAAATGCATTGGGGATCCATAAGATACCCCTATTTGTCATTGACACAGTAGCAAAACGAAGAGCATTTAAGAACATAAATATGGAAACTCTACTAGCTTACAGCTCGCAGAAATCATCATGGATGGACACATATTTGTTCAGGGAATGGTTTGTGTGCAAATTTGTTCCCAAAGTGAAAATCCATTTGACAAAATTAAATCTACTCATCAAAGCACCTTTACTGCTTGACAGAGCGCCTACTCAAGAGGAAGGTCTTCAGTTTGACGATGAAAAATAAATTAAACTGTTGTTCCTGCCACGCAATGTAACCAGTCATCAACAGCCAATGGACCAAGGGGTAATTGAGTGCTTCAAGAAAAAATATCGCCGAAAACTACTTTCTGAAGTTGTTTCCAAACTGGAGGGTGATGACAACTTAGACCTCTTAAAAGTGCTGAAGTCAGTTAATATGAAGGGTGTTGTGTACATGTCGGCCAAGGCATACGACGAAATACCACTGTCGACGTATTTAAAGTCTTGGAAAAAACTTTGACCAAATATAGAAGATAAGATTGACCAAGCAAACACATCAGCAGATCAGCCAAACAACATTCTTGTTAACGAACCTGATGACAATGCAGCTCTATTGCACGACCTTTAGCAACTACCAAAATGTGGTCCCATTATTGAAGAAGATGTTTTGGAGTGAATTAACTTTGAAAAAGAGCTACACAACAAGGTTTTGAACGACGACAAAATCGCCGAGTGTGTCATTCACCAAGAAAATGAAAAGGATAACGACACAGATGCTGCTGAGAATAAAGAGAAAGATGAAGAAAATAAAATGAACCATGCTGAAGGCAAAGCAGCTTTGTAACTGGTAGCTACCTACGTCGAACAACAAAAAGAAGCAACTGCCATCGATGTAATGATTATTAAAAAGTGGCGTGACATTGTACATCAAAAATCATTAGAAAAGAAAGTTCAGAAAAAAATTACTGACTTTTTTTAAGTGTTTAAGAAGTCAAACCACCAATGTACAATAATATTTTTAAATTTTATTTGGCCTAGAGTTCTGTAAGTATTGTTTTATAGTATTTTGTAACGGTCTATCTTTTCATATGTGTTAAATATATATGTATGTCAGAGTATTCCTCTGTGTTGTCGTTTACTTAATGTACAAGTGTTTTACAATAAATGGGCATTTTTTAGATAAGCATCGGTTAGTCCGGCTACTTTTAAGTTCGGCCTAGGGTCCGGTCCCGAGGTGTCCGGACGGGAGTCTACTCTATAACTTTTTTACACCTACACAGCTAATAATATCCACTGGTATGTAAACTTCGACACTCTCGACTCGAATCATTTTATCATAAATATGGAAATAGTAGTAATAATTGAAAAGTTTATCCCCAACGGTAAGCGATACATTAAAACGATCAATTGGACTTCATATTATACAACCTCAGATGAAACTTGTTATAATAACTTAAGCGAAAGGGACATTGATAGTGTGAGTCGTTCAGAATTAATTTTTTTTTTATTTAGAAATTACAGCCGCATCCACCATAATGGTTATTAGCGGCGGCTACAGAATTACAAAATTAGAGTTTATAAAATATTCCTATAGATTTTAAGAAATTTACGATATTAATAACAGAAAAATTAGTGCATAATAAATTACTTAAACTGTTAGGTATGTTAAATGTAAGACGAAAATGGGCAAATCTATGACATTCAATTAATAAATGGTTAACGGTTATTTGTACATTACATGTTTCACAAATAGGTGGATCACTTTTGGACAGTAAATATGAGTGAGTAAGTCTCGTGTGTCCAATTCGTAATCTAGTTATCACCAATTGTTCTCTTCTGTTCCTGGTTGAAGGTTGCCAAGCTGTAACGTCATTTTTAATTTGCTTCAGTGATGTTTGAGAAGATTGCCATTCGTTTTTCCACTTGCACAAAACTCGATTTTTTATAAAAGCTTTTATATCACTCGCGGTATTTCGATTCTCGGCTTTTTCTATATCGACACATTTAGCAATTTCACTCGCGCACTGGTCCGCACTTTCGTTGCCAGCAATACCAATGTGAGATGGAATCCATATAAATCTGATACTCCTAGAATTTTCTTGAGCCTTCATGAGTTCTAGTTTTATCAGTTTCTCAAGGGGACCTTTAGGATAGATCTGTTTAAGGGTTTGAAGGGCGCTTAGTGAGTCACTTAAGATAACAGAGTTAGGAATGTTATTAGAATTTATATGTATGATAGCTTTAAACATTGCATAGAGCTCAGCGGAGAAAATCGAAAAGAAGATTGGAAGACGAAATTGATATGTATCGCTTGGAGTAACGAATGCAGCACCTACTCCTTTATCACACTTAGATGCATCTGTAAAGATTTTATAGCAATGTTCGTAATGCTGACGGAGAATTAGATCTAGATTATTCTTAATCTCTGCGTAACAGTTAATATGTTTGTTGTATTGGGTTAGACAAGTATTTAAATTTGGGGTATTAATTTTCCAAGGAGAGGGGCTTTTAATATTGATTGGAAAGGTAATTGGGAATTCTATATTAAGACATCTCAGGTAACACCGTACTCGCTCATAGTAAGGCTTATGTTTGGTACTATTGGTAAAGAGATTTATATATTTATTAGTGAACGTATTATTAAATAGAGGTTTGTTTACATTTGAGGCTATTGACGTTGCGTGTGAAAGTGTTAAGGAAATTCGGCGGTGATATAATGAAGGCTCCCCACTTTCAGAATATAAACTTTCCACCGGTGACGTTCGAAATGCGCCAAGAGAGAGTCTAAGTGCTGTGTTGTGAATAGAGTCTAGTTGTTTTAACAATGTGGGGGAAGCAGAGGCGTAAGCGATTGATCCATAATCAATTTTTGATCTAATTAGAGTTCTGTAGATTGTAAGTAAGGTAGAGAGGTCAGAGCCCCAAAATCTATTTGACAGTGTTCTCATTAGGTTAAGTTTCTTATGACAAGTCGAAACTAATTGTCTAATGTGTTCTTTCCAAGTAAGTTGATTATCAAACCACATACCTAAGAATTTTACACATGATTTGAAGGATAGCGATGTATTGAAAAACTTAAGATTGGGATTATTTGAGAAGTTCTTTTTTGAGAATACCGTACCAACGGTTTTTGTAACCGAGAATTGAAAACCAGTATCGCGAGACCACTTTTCGAGTTTTTGTAAGAAAGTTTGCAAAATTGTTGAAGTTAAATTAATATCTTTGCCTTTTACGTAAACCACCAAGTCATCTGCATATAAACGTGCTTTTAAAGGTTTTTTGAGGTTCTTGATTATGTCATTAATAGCAATTAAGAAAAGTGTAGGACTAATAATTGAGCCTTGAGGGATACCGTTTTCTTCTTCCTGCATTTCGGAATAGAAGTTGTTAACTCTTACACGAAAAGATCTGTTTTCTAGAAAGTTCTTAATAAAATGAAGGCAATTTCCACGAATGTTCCATGACTGTAACTTTTTTAAAATGTTGAATCTCCAACATGTATTAAATGCTTTTCTTAAGTCAAAAAATACTGCGATACAATGCTGTTTTGTTGCCAGAGATTCGTGAATATCACTTTCCAGGTCCAATATGTTGTCTATACCGGATCGGTTTTGTCGGAAACCATTTTGTTCGTTTATAAGTAAATTCGAATTTTCTAGATGCCAAATCAGCCTTGAGTTAATAATTTTTTCTAGTAGCTTGCCCATTGCACAAGTTAGGCTTATCGGTCTATAGGAATTGGGGTCTAGACGGGATTTTTGGCTTTTGAGAAATGGGAGAATGATAGATTTTGACCAAACAGATGGGTACTGGTGTCGCTGCCAAATGAAGTTAAATAATTGAAGCATGTAATTTTTAGCGGAAGTGGGTAGGTGCTTTAAGAAAATACTTGGGATATCGTCAGGCCCAGGACTTGTTTCTTTTAGATCGTTCAGTGAGTTGTTTAGTTCTTGTAACGTGAGAGGAGCGTTTAATGGAATGTTAGAGTTTTCTAAATAGAGGTTAGACCTTTCGGCCTCTAGTTTATTTTCCAGAAATACAGGGTCAAAATTTTCATTGGAAGACATTTCTCTGTAGTTTTTAGCTAATGTATTAACAATTTCAAGAGGAGAGGTGACAATTTGATTACCTATTCTGAGACTAGATATTGGGGATGACTCTTTTATACCAGAAATTTTACGTATTTTCTTCCATACTTCTCTTACAGAAGTGGAGCTGTTAATGCTAGAGACATATTGGGCCCAACTGGATTTTTTTGTTTGATTTATTAAACGTTGAGCTCTGGCCTTCATTTTTTTGTAGTTAATTTTATTTTCGAGTGTTTTATGCTTCTTAAATCTATTAAAAGCTGTTTTGCTGGCACGTACTGCTTCGTTACACTCCGCATTCCACCAAGGCACAGCAACATGATTTTTAATGGGCTTTGTTTTGCCGATGAAGAGCTCCGCACTCTGCAGAATGACACTATTAAAACTACCTAAAGAATCGTTAATATTATCATTCAGTATAAGATTCTCCAAAGCCTTATCTATATAATTTTCAAAATCGATCCACTTAGTCGAATTTATATTCCATTTGGGCAAGAAGGATATTGGGCAAGGCTGACCTGAGAGATTCTCAATGGTAATATGGTGATGGTCGCTAACATAAGTATACTCGAGAACATTCCAAGAGAGACGCGGAGCAAGACCTGGATCACAGAGGCTTAAATCTATCACGGAGGATTCTCCAGTGCAGATGTTAAATCTTGTAGGTGAACCATCATTTAGAAAATTTAATTGAAGATCCTGCATTACCTTTTCTAAAAGTTTTCCTCTGTGATCAGTACGCTTAGATCCCCAAATAAAGTTATGACCGTTAAAATCACCTACGATGATTCGAGGAGAGGGTATCTGTTCGATAAGGCTTTTTAAATCTTCATATGTAGCTGAAGAACTAGATGGAAGGTAAATGTTACAAATAAAAATTGGAACGGGAGCGGTGATCTCTATAACTATAGTTTCAATGTTACTATTGACAGGAAAAACATTTGCAACCAAAGATTTTTTGACAAGTGTCATAACACCACCTGAAGAGAAATTATTGTCATGTACTCTATCTTTTCTAAAAATGTTAAAATATTTGGAATTGTAGTTTTTTTGAGGGTTTAAATTTGTTTCTTGGAGACATATTATTTCGGTAGAGAATTCGGAAATAAGTTTTTGTAAGGTTGGGAGTCGATGGAAAAATCCATCTATATTCCATTGCAGTAGTTTAGTGAATTGTATTATATACGAAAAATATGAATTTACGGGTTAACCTGAGATGACTCGCCCTCGGATTCAGAGATGTCGTTACCCAAGTGCCGGAGGATTTTCTTTCTTAAGAAGGTGATATAACGTTTGGTTGATCTATCTTTTAATTGCGGATGAACTTTAGTTAACATATGAACTAATCCCAAAAGGTCAGAAGTAAACTCTTGAATTATGTTAGAAGGATCTTGCACGCCGCTAACATTGCGTAGAAGTAGATTTAATTGGTCAAAATTGAGAACAAATGTGGGTAAATGATTTTGGATAAAATCTTTGGTAGGTTCAAGGTCATATGATTTTGTTGATTTTATGCATGTATGCTCCTCGTTGCTTTTAACTTTCTTGGCTCTAGGTTTGGATGTAGGTACAGCAAATGATTTTTCTGTATGGGTTGTTTCTGGAGACGTAAGAACATCATTGATACTACGTTTTGGCTGAAGATCGATATTGATTACTTTGCAGCTTTCCAAGGTGTTGACTTCTTCTTGACCATTAGGATTGCTCAGATTATTTGCTAATTTTTCTTGGACGGAAATTTGTTCGTTTGATATGGATGTTAATGCAGGTTGAGGCATGATGTCAAGGGTGAAAAGAGTAGTAGATTGACTGTTATGAGAATCAATTAAATTTGTTGTTGATTCTAGTTTATCGGGACAGTTGGTGGCGATATGTCCAGACTTTTTGCAGTTATAACAGGCCATAGTTTCTTGAGATAAGAATATTCGATATGTTGTATTATCGAAGTCTAAGGTGAATGAGTCGGGTGAGGAGATATTATGAGGACTGACATATATTTGTCTTCTGAAACTTAAAATATGATTATATTCCGGAAGGGTGGAACTGATTTTCAGAAAAGTGACAGGAGAGATCATATTAAGTCCAATACTTTGTAGATAATCAACTAACAGACTGTGTGGTATTGTTGGACATACGTTTGAAAAAACAATACGTTCCGCTGGTGAGATTAATCTTCTAGCTTGTACAATATTGTTCTGGATTTGTATGTGTCCATGGTTTTGCATGAATTCATCCACGATTTTTTTGTTTGCAAGGTACATGCAAATCCGATTATTGGATAGTCGGGAGGAAAATATTATATTTTTGGGATGAATTAGGTTACCCAAAGGAATTAAGTAATCTTGCAGTCGAGTATTTTCTAAAGCGCTGAAGACAATTGCTTGGTGTTTTGAGGGAAATTGTGTAGAAGCTGCTGATGAATAGGTTTTATTGGTATTTGTCTGTAATTGCGATACTTGTGGTATGTTAGAGAGACTCTGAATATTAGGTTCCATTTTTGATTTTAACACGGAACATGTGTTTAAAAATAATACGGACCTGCCTAGTAATCAAACAGGTAGTAAAACTGGAATAATATTTCTTGAGTCGTATCTTATTGATAATTGTTAAATTAAAAATCAACCAAAAACTGGTTAATCACGTTTTATTAATGCAAACTAATATGATGTGTTCACTTACTGGTGTTTCATGTAATTGTCACTTAACTATTTATAAATAAACTGTTATAATTACTGCATAAAATTTGCAAATTTGTTGAGACCAAAATAAACACGCCTTTCGGTGGCTCATTCAGGGCCGAACTCTCCAGAATTAATTTTATTTTTAGAAAAATAAAGTAATAACAGTAAGAACAAAAGAAAAATTTTAAAAATTATATAAAATTTCAAGCTATCTTGACAAAAACAAAGAAAAACTCCACAGCCAAATGGATTTGGAAAGTACGCAAACTGCAAGACTGTGTAAGCAAGCCAAAGAATCAAATATGATATTAACCTCAAACACAAACATTTTGCATATCTTAGTATATAAAATCTTTGGTTAACCATCTGTTAAGCGAAAAGAGTCATGATGCCTCTATTATTTAATATATACGAGTATACTGTGGATTTGCGTATAGTTCGCATCAACAGTTTTTATACAACAACATATTTTAATTAACATAATATACGAATCTCATTCTACTTATCATATTAACTTTGATTAAACTTGTAAGGCTTTATTTTACATCACACTTGAAGCATCAGAAATTGGACTTTCTCCCCGAGCACGAAATATATATACTTAATGCTTAATGAAATTTATCTGTAAAAGAAAAATTACCTTAATTAATGAAATAAATTTTAATTCTAAATTTTCTACTTTGTTTTACTTTAGTAATATGTATCTCTCAACTATGATCCAGTCTACCTGATTTTTCTAATTGTAATGTCTTGAAGAGTACCTACACAAGAAGCGAGTGACCATTTTTATCATACACACAATTTGTATCGATTTTCAAATTTTGTTGCAACAATGCTTATTTTCTCTTTAGATTATTGACATTGTTGAGACTGGATGAGTGCTTAGGATTGGTCTTATGGTGTTTATCAAAATATAGAAAATTTTGTTAGTTTCAGGAGATTGCTATGATCGGTTTTATGTTTTTATTTTTTATTTTATTTATTGACTTAATCAATCAATGAGGGTTTTTTTTAATTAATAAAAGAGTATTTTTCGCTTTGATAGAATAGTACCGGTTTAATATTAAGTTGACACTAATTTAATTTTTATATTTAAACAATAGGTACATCATAATTACAGTACACTTTTAAAGTTATAATTGAGAAATTTTTATTAGCAGTTATTTTCTTAACAATATTATTACGCCACTCCATTTTTAGAGTACCTTTGGTTAACTTTAATTTTGCATGTGTCAAATGTTGCTTTACTAATTTTTGCAATACTATTTAGTGACATCTATTTAATTTTTTTATCATCTCTACAAAATAAGATAAATAAAGTCGCGAAAGTCTACTGCATAAAAAAAAGTCGGCCAAAAATGTTTAATATATATTTGTTAAATATTGAAGAAGTGAACGAGGAGTCTTTAGGCTACAGGCCAAAAGCAGTGAAAAGGTCTCCCGTCGAAAGTCAGAATCAACTTCGGCATTTTCAGAAAACACCTATTAGTGCAGAAACCCCCGAGTAACCTGTGCTAACGAGTATACAAAACAATGAACTACTGATGTAGTGAGAACTGTAGAGTGCCTATAAAGGGAAGTAGACTTAAATACAGTCGATCCCAATTATATGCCCAATCGCCCTATGGCCCTCACCCATGTCTCCGAGAAAAAGTTGATGAAGAAATTATTATATTATATTATATAACGAAACAAAATAAAGGCCTTCAAACGGAAGACCAGTTGTTTAAAAACCGGAAAATTTACAGACGAACCTCCAGAAGAGTAAAGCAACTTTTGCAGAATTTACTGTTGTAAAAAGACTTGATGTAGCTTTAGTATAAGAGTCTTAAGTTTACGAGAATAAACAAAACACTGCCGTTGATAAATCTTAGTTCCAGAAATGTAACGACTTTTTTAATGAAGACCGTAGAGGAAGGAAATATGAAGGAGATAATTCTCGGATCAGCATTTGTCTGATCAGCATACTTCCCATATGATCATCCCAAACAATAAGCACTAAAGAAAGATGGAATAGCTAGTGAGGGATGACAGGAAAAATTGACTGCAATTATTGACTATTAGCTGTAATGCGCAACATATGACCTAGGCAAATTAGTTTATGTTAGATTTAATAAGAGTGGGCGCTTAACATCAGTTTCATGCAAGATGTGAGTCAATACTTCAGTTTGTTATGAAACATGGTTCAGATATACTAAACGTACAAAACAAACCAACGTTCGTAACTTCACAATAAAAGGAAGTAATAATTTATTAGCAGTGACCACGACTTACGTGACTAGAACTTAAAAAATAGCATGTGCCAGATAAGCTCTTTTGTTGAAACCATCAACATATCTATTTTATAATAACAGGTGATAAGTCCATAAAAAAAACTTACCATAACCCAAGTAAAATAAGGAAACATATTAATCAGACCTTGAATATTGCTTGGCTAAAGTAAAAAGGACGATAAGGCATAGGTTGGATCTAAATACAACCGCCGAACAATTTAGAAGATTTTTGGGAGATAGTGAGGAATTACAACAGGAAAGTCCCTGGTGTAATGACAACATTGCAAGTAAATGAAAAGAAGTCAGACAAAACTTTAATCTCACCAAAAGTTCATATGAGTGGAGCAATTATTGCAATGCTCTGACTGAATATAATAAGAAACCCAGAATGACAAAAATAAAATTATGGAGAAGGCATTGCGAAAAAATAGAATAGACTGAAGAAATGTCAAGGCTCCATGAACTTCTCTCAAGGGACCCTTAAGTAAGTATTCCTCCACCCCATAAGAAGAAGTCTGGTACCGTTCGTACTAAAGACTTTAAAAACACTGCTTGTTAGGCATATTAGAGATAGTGTATTATTGTTCTGTTATATCAGATATATTATACGTATCAGGTAAAACTCTCTACGAAAACGGTACTGCATTATCTTGTACAGAAGGGGGAGCACCTTCTCAAAAACAAACATGTGATGTTATGTAAATTTCTCGATATAGAATGATCATTTGACAACAGCTCCTACAAAGCAATCACAAAGGAGATTCATTTTAAAAGAATAGATGAAACAAGCTGCATATCGATAAACTGCATGCTAAGGAATCAACTGATAGACGCAACTTTACTTTAAAATGTAGAATACAGTGTCGGGAAAAGTAACCAAAAGGAGAATCTTATCTCCTTTCTTGTAAAATCGGGCGATGGATGGCCTGATCGCTAGACTCAATACCGACAGGTATCATGTTCTGGACTATGCTGATGAACTGGTCTTCTTAGTCGATGGCAAATATAATGATAGTTACAGATAAAATGCAACATTCTCTGACTATAGACACAGAATGAACGTCTAAATATAGGGCTCTACATACACTCCCAGCAGTCAGTTTAAAGTCATAAAATTTACCAAACGGAGGAATTTAGAGGAATTAGGTCATCTAAAAACCTAAATGGTACACTTATAAATATGGTAAGTAGAGTAAAGTACTGTAGTATGAAAGTGAAGAGTTACTTCGAATCAGTAGATGGAATAAATAACCAAGAGAGCGGTTACTACGTTAACGGTAGCCAAACACACCCACGGAAAAACGTAGGGTTTAAAACAAAACATGTTATATTGGATTTATAGCGTGGTAATAAAACCAAAAATTACATATGAATATTCTAATAAAAACTAATATTCAATAGTCTTTGCTTATTATTTAATTTCTGAACGCACCCTATTTTACAAGTAAAAACTAATTGTATAAGAAAATAAAATTATTAGTTTTACTATTTGTCTTACACTTTCATTATATATTTATATATTTATTATAATAAGGCAAAAAATATACCTATAAGTCACGCTAACCATGTCAGTGACACATTGCATATAATACAGTGCTGGGTTCCGTGAATATGGCTCTTGTGTATATTTTCAGTTATTGCAATATTTTTTTAAAAAATATATATGAAAAATAAGTTGTGCATCTAGGTACACAACCAAAACCACCTTACCCAAAATACAATTCTCAGTTCATGACACATATAATAAATCTGCGTACATAGTAGATATTGAGAGTATTTAGAAGGTAATCGTCATCAGGAGCTAAAGTTATAGAAATTACCATAAATACATAAGAAAATATTTATTTGCACTCACAGCAGTCACGGTCGTGCGAGCCATTTGGGAGGTTCTTAATCTTTTAAATATGAGTAATTAGAGTTTGATGCTTTTTTGTAGATGTAGCATAAATTCACACTTAACTTTTTTGCTCTACAAGTTACCTGTATTTGTGACAAAAAATATTAAATATACATTACTTTAACAAAAAAAAGGTATACTTGTTAATAACTTTAAAAGTTAACAATTTTCAAGATAATCGCATTTACAAATCAGCTGCATACTTCTGATTTAATGCAATTACTCCAGTCAATGAAGAAAATATAGATAAAAACATTAAGACTTCTGAATTTTTGTATAAAATACCTTTAACTAATGTTAATATTTAACAAAATAATAAATAAAATAATTTTATCAGCAGGATAATTAATAATAGGATTTGACAAAATAACAGAATAATAGGATTTTACATCAAACATTTTACGTTTTATATTAAATTAAAGTCATAATCAAAACATTTTATTTACAAATTAAATTAAGAATTAGTTAAACTAAATAACATAACTTTTTGTTAAAGTAAGTGTTCCATATGTCCACCATTTTCTTTAATTCATTTGTCAATATATTCCATAAAAGATCGTCTCACAATAAACAGTATCATTGGTTTTAAAGAAACTGCTGCAGTATTTCTTTCTTCCCATAATTGGTTGCGAATGTTTATGGGATTCTTATATACACGTTGTTTTAGTGCACCCCATACACCAAAATCAAGCGGATTAAATTCTGGGCTACGTTGTGGCTATAATATATAATGGTTGACTATATTCTTTTGGATACATATCCAAATCTTATGGTCTACTATTGAACTACATCTTATTTGTCGCAGAGTTTGATTAATGTATTAAACTGTGATGTATCTCGTTTATTGGTTACTTATATACACTATCGATGATATTAATTATTTATATGATCACGTTACAGCTTACGAGTAACTTTAATTATATCTCGAACAAAGGTACTAATAATTTACTAACGAACTAATATTATGCTGAACTGAAATGCTTGTGTGTTTACTATACTCAAATGCAAAAAAAAACGCAACGGAGAAAATTTTGGTAAAATTCAAAGTATTTCAATTTTTATTTATTTTCAGCCATATTTTGATGATTTTTTTAGCACACTGTATATATGTATGTAGACTATAACAAATTAAAATTTAGAAATTTATACACGTATACACAAGTTTATATTTATAACAAAATCCGTAATTATGCCAACGATGATGTTATTGTAAAAATTCTGAGTCTTTAAGGTTAGATTTGTAGCAAAAGTATTATGAAACAAGACACATATTATGTTATTCAATACCTGTGCTCTGATTTCTAATTCTGCCCTATTAAGAATAGAACTCGTATCTGCAATTTTTAGTTTTTTTAGGTTATAACGCCAACACATTGATAGCCAAATAATCTACCTATATGTTAAGAATGGAAGTCCTATCTGCTGTTTAAAAATAAGTTATTCCAGTTTAAAATTTTGTCGGAACTACATTTTTACAGTTTACGTTAAGCCAATTTGTGGAATCTCCATTTAACATTTTTGGTCGTATCTTCACAAGACGATTTGTAGTTACGACAAATTTGCTTAACAATTGTGTAGTTTCGAAAAAATATTCTAACAACAGGAAGATCTAACCTAACCATTCATAGTGTTCTCGCCTTTTTAGTTTCTTAACCTAAAAATTAAACAGTTGTAAGCGTTATTCGGCGTATCTGATTTTCAGTTATTTGCTAGTATTAATCTTATTGTTATAGTGTTTTTAAGTGGGTTTACATTAAAGTTCATTAACTGAACCAGTAACAATGGACAGAAATAACAGAGCATTTAAAATGCTGCATATTTTAAATAAGCAACAAAGGGAGAACATACATAGTTTACGACGACGTGTCGTGAAGAAACCTAAACTTCAGCATGATAATGACCCCGATTTTATTTGGTCAGATTCAGAGACGGAAGAAATTAAGTAAACGAAATTAAACAGAAAAGGTTTAAATTAAGTGAAGATTATTAGTGATAACTTTGAGAGCTGCAAATGTTGTTCCTGAAGAATCTGATTCCAAAGGTGAAGAAGAAGGTAAGGAAGACTGTCTCCCTTTTATTCACGAAATCTTTGTAGATATAATATATGTATCTGTTGAAAGGGCGGAAAAAGACAATTTAACTAAAACAGGGGAAATACGTAAACGAAAGAAATTTAAAGAGAGCCTAGCAGTAAGAAAAAAAAAAAGAAAATTAACAGCCACAATTGCTAAGTACGGTGTAAAACCATCTTGTATCTCTTGCAAGAAAAGATGTTTCGAAAAAATTATAGAAGCGAGACGAACAGAAATAAATAGAGAATTTTGGAAATTGCAAAAAAACGAACAGAAAATTTTTATTTTTAATAACGCATCTGAACAAGTAACCAAACGAAAAACCACAGCTAATGTTGTGTCTAGAAGGTCGAAAAGCTTTTTAAATTTTCTTAAAGACAATGACGGATGTAAACAAAGTGTCTGCAAAATATTTTTTAAGAGAACGCTGGGATATGAAAAGAAAAATGACAGAGTTATTAGAGATGCCCTTACTAAAACAAATTCAAAAGTGACGGTCAATAGGAATAACCAAGGAAAGACATGAAAAATAAAAATAGATCGAAATATTATTAACGAACATAATATAGAATCTTTCAAACCCACAAAACCACACTACCGTCGGGAACATGCACCAGAACGACGTTATCTTCCCAGTGACATCACAATAAAAATTTTGTACCAGAATTTTATTGAAAAATATCCAAATATCAAGTTTTCGTATTATTTATATCGAGAAGTTGTCGCAACTTTAAATATTTCATTTGTAAAATTAAGTATATATGTTAATAAAAAATAATGCATTGGTGGATAATTGTGAGGAATACTTCCGAGAATGGCATATCCATATGTCCATCCATATATATATATATATATATATATATATATATATATATATATATATATATATATATATATATATGACTTACCAAAATATAAAACGGGACACAGATATTAATGAACTGACAAATAAAAGTTGATATCTGATATCTCATGGTTTACTGTCATTATTATTTAATTATTTTTATATGAGCGTATCATTGATGTTTTCGAAAAAGGTAAAGTGGAGATATGTTATGACTTTAAGAGCTTTTTATGGTGTTATGTTTATTATTATTTAAATCAGATTGAAATATATTTTATTTAGGTTTTGTGTATCTTTTTTGTCATTTATTGCGTTGGTATTTCTTTTTATTTCTATTGATTCGAAAATCTCCCTCTTCTTTTTGTTTTGTTCTGTTTTTAAAATTTTGATCTTTTCTAAATCAAATTTATGCTTCTTCTCACTTTCATGTTTTATGAGCGCAGTGAAGTTGTTCTTGTCATATTTGTGAGAACGAATTCTGGATTGAAGCAGTTGACTAGTTTGACCGATATAGACACCTTCACAATTAATACATGGTATCTCGTAAACAACATGTGATTTTTTAAGTTTTGGAATTTGTGTTTTTAGTTTTGTGAAATATTTATTTAAAAGGTTGTTGCCTTTGTGGGCCACTGTTATATTATGTTTGGCTAAAAGATTTGTTAATTATTCCGATAAACCTTTTATATATGGAAGAGTTGTGTAATTAGTTTTAATACTGTTGGGTTTGTTGTTATTTGTGTTGTTATAAAATTTATTAAGTCTAGATTTGAAAATAGTTTCGATTAGATGTTCGGGATATGCATTCTTTAGAAGGGCATTTTTTGCTTTTTTATTGCAGTTGGTCTGTATTTTGAATCTGTTAGTTGTATAGATTTATCTGCAAGACTTATAATTACAGACTTCTTATGGGGAAATGGATGATGAGAATTGTAGTTAAGAAATCGTGAAGACCATGTTTTTTTGTAAACCTGTGGTTTACAAAAGAAACATGGTCTTCACGACAATTCCTTAATTTTACCATTGTCTATTTTCTGGGCATTATTAATTGTTGCTTGTAATTTTTATAACTAGAATATAAGCTTTAAATGTTGTTTCTTTTTTATAGGTAACGTATTTATTAATAATTAATATTGTACAGAAAATATTAGTTTACTTTTTTACATAGAAACGCAGTTGAGTTTATTTACAAAAGTTTGTTGATAAAAAACATTATATATATATATATATATATATATATATATATATATATATATATTATATCATCATTATCATCATCATCATCACCATAAACATCATTACCATCATCATCATCATCATAATCATCATACCCATCATCATCATCAACTAGCCTATATTTTTCCACTGCTGAACGTAGACTTCCCGTAAAATTTTTGCGTCTTGCGAACCTACTTGCATCTTGCAATTTATGGTGATTCACTTTATATCATCCGTCCATCTAGTTGGTGGTCGTACTTCGATATGCCTCTTGTCTTGGTCGCTATTCAAGAATCTTTCTAGGAGAATGTAATGCGCTAGATATAAACAAAATTAAATTTTTGTTTAAAAATTAATTATTAATAATTGAATTAAAAATATTTGCAGCCACTTTTTGAATGGCAACCTATTATCAATGTATTTTTCTAATTTTAAATGTCTAAAAGAATGTATTTTATTAACTACGGTATTTACGTAGTGATCTTGCAGTGGGCTCCTATACGTTATGTAAAAGAAAGAGTTATTCTATGAAAAGATTATAAAATAAGTTGGAAAAACTGCTTTTTCAAATCCTAATTGCAAAAACGTTGCAATTTTTTGCTTATAAGTATTTAAAATATCTTTTTCGATAGTGCCCGGAATAAAATTATTTTTTCGTATTCAAAGAACTCCGATTCTTGTTGATTAATTTTTACGTGTTTTTTTTAATGTGTATGTACTATTTCATTTATTACAAATGTATTTTTTAGCAAATTAAATGTTAAATTAGCCATGCAAATTGTTTAAATATTTTTGACAAAAAAAAATTAAACGATGTTGTTAGAACGATTTTTATTGCAAAACACGAATAGATCACTTACATTTAAAATTACAATAAATTTTAGGAAATAATTGATAAAGAATTGAACTAAAATTTATTCATATTTTTATACCATATTATGTACGTACAACTGTAAATATTTATCAAATTACATGATTTTTGTATTTAAGTTATTGTAAATTGAATTGCATATCATCTTGTCTTATGTTTTTTTAACAAAAATCGTACCAAAAATATAATAATAATTTTTTTTACAAAAATTGTTTAACCAATTGAGAATTCTAGTTTAACAAAATGTTTATTAACAAACGGCATATTTCCCATGTACGCAAAAAGAACATAGAAATTACAAAAAACACAACAAAATCCATCAACAAAAACCGTAATAGCTCGAGTTCGAAGTTCATATTTTTTTTTTTCGGTATCGCCGATGTGGACAAAGGGACTAACTTTATCCAAAATAATCACCGGGGAAAAATAGTTTTTCCCTGGTCAAAAGCAAAACAGTTATTCAAAATGTTTATAAGCAAAAAAATCCAATGGTTTTGCCATCAAACTTTGCATTGTTGGAAATGGATTGTTCAACTTTTTTAAATTCTATTTATACAGGGTGTTTCAAAAAAAGGTAACCCCGTCTCTAGGGTAGCGCATGACCGAGGAGGCCAATGAATCGGAGCTTCTGCACCTCTACCAATCCATCGATTCGGAAAATGATTACTCAAGCAATTACGACACCTTCTATCAAAGTGTGGTGGAGCTCCATCGTGCATAAAAAATAAAGATCTTCGCTCGTTTAGCGTTAAATCTTCTAATATCTCGAATAAGGAATTGTTTAAAAAATCAAGATTTATATCACCATTTAAATTTCCAGGTAGAATATGATAACCTATTAATTTGTTACCTAAAGTTGCTGCCCAAACATTAACTTTAAATGAGTGTTGGTAATGTGATACCCTTTTGACTCGTGGATTCTCATCACACCAGTAGTGTGCATTATGGGAGTTAAACATATCTTGTCGCGTAAAGGTGGCCTCGTCCGTAAAAAAAAATGAATTTTAAAAAATTTGGTTTGTGGGCTGTCCTTTATTGCAATGTTTCACAAAAATCCACTCTAACCGGTAGATCATCTGGCAAGAGCTCTTGGACTTGTCTGTAATGATAAGGATGTAATTGCTGTTCTTTCAGTATCCGCCAAGTACTTGAAGAAGAAGTATTTGTTTGTCTTGCTATATTACTTACGCAAACTGTTGGATCTTGATCAAGTAAATTTAAAATATTATTCTCTTTATTAATTGTTCTTGTTATTCTTGGTCTACCAGAATTTATTTTATTTTATCTAACATTCCCAGTTTTTCGACAACGTCGTTCAATGGCTCTAAATGTTTTTTTACTTGGTAAGTTTCTTCTAGGAAACTTTTCTGCATAACGTGTCACAGCTGCAGTAGAACATCCCAAACATTCGCCTAAGGTTAATAACATGTCAGTCTATTCAACATTTGAGTACATTTTGATTTGATTTTACAAATAACAAGGTTTCAAAACTCTAGTTATTGTTGATTTATCGTCATAACAATCAATAAATGTCAGATTGCCATGGCACACTTGGAGAAAATAGAGGTATACCTATTATTACTTTATCATTACTACCAGCAACAATTATTACTTCATAATTTTCAAATCAAAATATTCCGAAAACGGTACACAGTATCGAGTTTTACCAAGAGTACCTTTTTCGTGTAAAATTGAATGATGTTTAAGTTTACTTGAAATTTTGATTAATATACTCTTAAAAAAGTTATATTGACTAGTACTTAGTACGATCCGTGTAACTAGCGCCCTCTATGAGAATCAGATATAAAAACAAATTCATGGGATGTATCAGCTTCCAAAACATATTCGTATAAAATTTCATTACAATATTGCCACTAGTTTCGGCAAAATCGTAAAAAATGGGTATTTTTTTTCTTCAACGCCCTGTATCTTGAAAGCGGATGGCGTTACAAAAATTTTTTACTAAGCAAACCCCAATTATTTTTTGAGTTTTTTACCTACCCTCATATTCCTTAAAGAAAGATATATGTATATATATATATATATATATATATATATATATATATATATATATATATATATAATATATATTCAAGTGGCCCCTGTTGCGATTTGAAGTTATCATAATTTTTTTATTTGAGACAATATTAATTTCTATTTTATAGATTTTGTTATTTTGCTACAACGCCTTATTTAATACAAAAAAATATTATTTACTAAATTTAGTAAATGATTTTTCTAACAAACCTACCGTAGAAATCTGAAGGGGCCAAATCTTGTGGCAGTTTCTGTTGGATGGGTAAAATTATATGTATGCATGTTTGTTTCTAAAAAAGGTCATCCTTACATCATATTTGGTACTTGAACGTTTTTTGTTTTTGTTTATCGTGCGCTTTATTAGATTCTGCTGATTCTCGTTTTTGGAATATTAAAACATTCTTTTATTTGTCAAAATTCAAGACAACTGTAAAAATGTCTCGACGTGGATGATCATGACTTAACCCAGCAACTGTGTTGTGGGGTGAAAATCACCGACGTCGTTCGTACTTGTCGCTTGTTAAAATAGTGGCAATATCACCAGATTCTTCTAGCGCCACGAGTACGTTCCCATAATATAATAGACCATGTATTGTAGCATAAATTTCAGTTTCAGTATATAACTAAGATTTGAATGAGCGGTATCGCGTTCTTTAGACTTTGACCCCACCACCCAGTTGAGTTCAGTATTATTTAGTTTTTGGTAATTTTCACCCCACAACACCGGTTCATTTTAACAGGTAAGTTCTTATACTATTACAATTTATTTTGATTTAACAGAATTATTGGTAGGAATATTGAAAATTGGTTAGATATTATTAATTTCAGGCATATATAAATATGTGTAGTGGGGAGAAAGAACAAAAAGCCCTCTTGAAGCTTTGGTAGGATTAATTAACTGAATCAGAGTTAGGATCAGAATGCGAATCTGAAACTGAAAATCAGCAGGTTAGCCTTCGTCCCAGTGAGGATGTTTTCAAAAATCAACTTCAATCAGTGGAAAATTTTCAGCCTGAAACTTCTAATCAAGAAAGTCAATCATCGTCGGAAAAATCTTCTCAAGGCAACAATACGTTTAAAGATGATAAAGTAAGACAATCAAGACAAATTTTTCAACGGACGGGATAGAAAAACAAAAGGGCAAAGAACTGTCCTAATAAATCGGTTAGAACACGACACAGAAAATTTAAATACTCTACTTCCCGGTGTTCGAATTATTGCAAAACATTGCAAGTTGCCCATTTCTTGCTAAGAATTATTCATGGATAATATTATTGTAGAAGATGTTCTCGAATATACTAATAAAAAAATCAATTTAGTCGCTCAGAATTATAATGACCAATGTAAGTATATTATCAAACCTCCGGATGCAGAAGAAATTTGTGAAGTTTTCGGATAATTAAATCTATTAGGTTGCGTTTATAAAGCAAATAGGTTAAATCTGAAGGACCTTTGAGCTACACATGAAACAGGAATTGACATTTTCAGACTAATAATGTCCCTGCAAAAATTTATATTACTTTTAAAGTGTCTACGATTCGATTATATCAAAAATAGAGAAGAACGAAAAAGAGTAGATAAACTGGCAGCTATAGAGGTGTTTTTGATTTGTATATTATTGTCAATAATATTTTAGTCCTAATCAATATTTGACGATCAAAGAAACATAAGAATCTTTTCGGGGACGTTGTTCCTTTCAGCATATTCCCAATACGCCGTCCAAATATGGCATTAAAATATTTGCCTCAGTGGATGCCAAAATATTCTACATTTTAAATTTAGGGGTATATGTTGGCTTAAAGCCTGAAGGACCTTTTCAATTCAGTAATCGATCGTTTTATATAGTAAACAGAATTATAAATCCAATACGTGGTACTAACCGCAACATTATATTCGACAACTGGTTTACCAGCAAACCGCTAATCGAACATTTGCTTAGTGAACATCGATTAACATCTGTTGGAACGATTCGTAAAAACAAGAGGGAAATATCGACAATCTTTTTTAATTCCAAAAACAGAGCCAAAAACCACGCAATTTTCGGATACAAAAAAGATATTTCTTTGGTGTCCGTTGTCCCGAAGAAAAATAAAATAGTGGTAATAGCACTTCATCATGATACAGAGTTTGACCACAAATCAAATAAACCTGAGATTATTGACTTTTATAATTACACAAAAGATGGCGTGGATATGGTTGACGAAATGTCTGCGTTATATAATGTGTATGTGAGGCAAACGGTGGCCTATAATTTTTTTTTACTGCTTAATAATGAAGGAGTAAATAGTTGTTATTTATCAACATAACAAGCTAACTGAAAAACTAAAACGTAGATTTTTTAAAAGAACTTAAATTCAATTAGGAACTGAATTTATTAGGTAAGCGTACTCAAAAGCTTAACTGATTTCTTAAATGTTGTAGGGATTTCAAATAACTCCAAACCATTACTGTGCTCATTAGCAGATCTTAGAATTCTTTGAATGGGTTAATTTTGACCATAGTTTGGAGTATAAAACGGAATGTTGAAAATTTCGGTATTACTAGTTTTTCAAGTATTAACATTCAAACTTATTAAACTAAGTAACTCTGAATCTGTAACATATCCATTTATAATCTTATGAAAGAAACCTAAATCTGCTTCAAGCCTTCTAGGATGTAATGACGAGATATTAAGTACTGAACGTATATTCATCATCATCATCTTGGTGCTACAGCCCTTAGAGGGCGTCGACCTTCTCAAGCTTTCGACGCCATTCTATTCTGTCCCTCGCTTGCATTTTCCAGTTGCCGACTCCGATCTTCTCGGCATCTTGTGTTACCCCTTCCATCCACCTCAGCTTTGGTCTACCCCGTCTTCTCATTTCCACGGGTTGCGCTGTTAGAATCTTTTTTATCATGTTTGACTCAGGGGCCCGGGCTACATGTCCTGCCCACTGCAGGCGGTTTCGCTTAATTATAGTGGTAATATCTTTACCACCAAACGTATGCTTGTAGATATTCTGCAGTTCAAAGTATACTGAGCGTATATTATCATATGTATATTGTTGTCTGATAAAATTAATCTTGTAAGCACATACTCTAATAACTTTATTTTAACCTCTTTTGATACTGTAGGTATCACCATTATGTGAAGAAGACCAAATGAGAGAACCATACTCCAAAACCGATCGGACTAAACTAAAGTATGACATTTTTAAAGCTTGTACTAAAAACTGATTACAAGTTCTAAGAATAAATCCCGACATATTTAAAGCTTTAGTTAAAATTTCATTAACATGATATGTATGTACAGCGTTAACAGGCCTTTTAGGCCCATTGCTGGATGGATAATTTCCATCGTTTTCTATTCTTAGCTAACAGCTTCCAATTTCTGATTCCCATCTCTCTGACATTTTCCATTACTGCATCTCTCCATTTCTTTCTTGGTCTTGCTCTCTTTTTTTTGCCCTCAGGTACTCTCCAAGCAATATTCTTGACTAGTCTATTACCTTGCATTCTTTCTACATGGCCGAGCCATTCTAGTCTACGTTTTTTCACCACTTTTGTTATTGTAGGGTTAGCATACAACTGATACACTTCTGCATTAGTTCGTCTTCTCCATTCTTCCTCTACTACTTTTCCACTAAATATTCTGCGAAGTATCTTACTTTCCCATGCTTCAAATGTGTTCTGTACGGTTCATAGTCCATGTGTCGGCAGCGTATAGCATTGTGGGTCTAATTATAGTTTTGTATACTCTTATTTTTGTATTACGAGATATATCTTTGGCCTTAATTATTTTGATTATGGCTCCAGCACACCTGTTGCTCTTGGTCAGTCTCAGGTTAATTTCAGTTTCTTCTTTACATGTCTGATCAATAAGAGTACCTAAGTACGTATATTCATCCACCTTCTCGAATTCTACAACTGATCCATTCTCCACCTCCAATTTAAAGGATCCCCTGGTGCTTATTCCTTTTTTGCTTGAGATCTCCATGTACTTCGATTTATTAATATTAACTTTCAGTCCCATTTTAGAGCTTTCCCGAATCAGTCTTTTTGTTATATTTGATAGTTCTTTTCCATTTCTTGCAATGAGAACCACATCATCAGCGTATGCTAAGCATTGGTGCTCCTTGTAGAAAATAGTACCGGACCTATTTATCCCACTAATCATTACAATTTTTTCTAGAACTATATTGAATAGCAATGTAGACAACGGATCTCCTTGGCGAACCACCTTTTTTCACTTCGAATTCTTCTGAGACTGTACCGTTGCATCTCACAGAACAAATGGTTTGTCTAATTGTCATTTTTACCAATCTTATTATTTTTTCTGGCACTTGGAATTCTTTTAGGCAGCTTTGTAATCAATGAAAAGTACTTGTGCTGAAATGTTGTATTCATAACAATTGGTCAGGATTTGTTTTAGTATAAAAATTTTATCGGTTGTTGATCTTCCTTTCCGAAATCCTCCCTGGTATTCTCCTAGATTCTTCTCTATATATATTTCTAATCCTTTTTTAATTAGTATGGCGAGTACTTTATACATTACTTCTAATAAGGATATTCCTCTATAGTTTGTGCATTCAGTTCTATCTCCCTTTTTGTGTATAGAAATTAAAATCGACTTATTCCATTCTTGAGGCATTTCTTCGGCATCCCATACTTCTAGTATTAGCTCACCAAGTTTGTTTATTAAGACCTCTCCTCCATATTTTATGTTCTCTGCCACAATGCCGCTCTCTCCGGGACTTTTTTGGTTTTTCGTATCTTTTATTATTTCTTCAATTTCTTCTCTTGTGGGCTTTGGTATTTCTTCTATTACTATTTGAGGTCTAGGAACATAACAATTTTCTTCAGTAGTCACTTCGTCATTTAGTATCTCTTCGAAATATTCTTTCCACCTTTCACATATTTGGTCTTCATCCACTATCAGGTTTCCTTGCTTATCTTTTACATTCATTGTTCTTCCCTGGTACCAAGTTTTAATGTATTTTACTTCTTTATAAAAAAATTTTATTTTATTTTTCTTGTAATTTTCTTCAATGCGCTTAATTTTATTCTCCATATACTTTCGTTTCCGCTCCCTTAGAATTCTCTTTACTTTTTTTCGTTGTACGGCATACCTTTCTAGGTCGTCTTGTTTTGGCGAACGTAAACTTTTTAATCTCAAATCTGATCTTTTTTTTTAACTTTGTTCTGCATTCGTCATTGAACCAGTGGTTTTTTCTAAATCTTTTTGCTCTTGGTATGTTCTTCGACGTAGCTTCGTTTAAGTATAGTGTTTGTCATTTTCAAGAACTTTTGTTTTATGTTACTCACAGTAGTACTATCTTGTTTGGCGTAGGTTTCTTGTATATCCTTTTGATAGTCCTGCTTTACCTCAAATTTTCGCAGTTTTTCAAAGTTAAATTTACGTTGCACTTTTTTTTTCGTTTATGCTTTTTAATTATTGCTTCTATCATATTAATTCTAACCAAAAAATGATCTGAGTCTACGTCAGCCCCTTTGCACGTTTTCCCATTTGTTATTAAATTCGCAAACTTCTCTTGTATTTAGATGTGGTCTATTTGATTAGTTCCATTTGACCCCGGAATTTTCCACGTTCCTTTATATATATTGTTTCTCCTAAAATGGGTACTCATTATCTTCATCCTGTTTTCAATTGCGAATGTGATTAATCTCTGTCCATTATCATTTGTATTCAAATGTTTACTTTCACCCCCTGTTATGTTTTTATATATATCTTCTCCTCCGACCTTTGCATTGGCGTCGCCTATAATAATTTTAGTGTCTTGTCTGGGCATTTCTTCACACAATGACTCTAATTCTTAATAGAATTCTACCTTCTACCTTCTACCTTCAGCTCTTAATTCCTTGCTTTTATTTACGATTTCCTTCCTCATGTGTCTTACTTTTTCGGTCATGTCATCGTTGATGAAGATCTTTTCTCCAGTAAGAAATCTGAGTTTGCTTTTTTCTTTCATTACCTTAATTTTTTCGCCATAATCCTTCATTTGTACCAGACATATATTGTTCTTTAACTTTATTGCAGATTCTATTTCGACATCCTCTTTTAGGCGCTTTTGTATAAAATCTTTTACGTTATTTTTTAAGAGTGTTTCATCTGTTGCGTTTATTGGTAGACCCGTAATTACTATGTTATTTCTTTTCATCTGTTTTTCAATTCTTTCTACTTTGTTTTCAACCTGGGTTAATTTGTTTTTTGTTTCTTCCAATTCTTGATTTATCTTTATATTTTCTTTTTTCAGCGCTATCATCTCTTCTCTATATTCCTTATTTTCATTCCTGATTTCATTCAGTTCGTCCATCATCTTCTTGAACATGCTTATAACGTCGTCCAAATCCTCTGAATCTTCTTCCTTTGGTTTTATTTTGCTTGGAGTTCTGGCAGTTTTTTTTGCTCTGCAGGAAAGGTGAAGTTGACCCTCTATCTTTTCTCTTCTTGCCTTCTGACGCGTTATCATCACTGTCCGTGTACATCATATCTGTTTCTAAGGACCGCGAAAGGAACTAGATTCGCTTCAACCGCTCAGAAATCCAGTTCCTATCAGTCCTCAGTTTGCAGAACTATTTTTAACTTTCGCAACGTCGCAAAACTAACGGCCAGAGTTCCTCCAGTATGAATGTTTCGAATTGTAAATAACCTTACTTGCTTTTATCACTTCAAACACTAGTTTTTACCGAAAGCGAGTTTTTTCCAGAAATTTCTCACTGTAGTATTACGAAGCCTTTTTAAATTCACATATGTAAACAAACCGTAAATTATTTTTCGCTACTAATCGCAATATTTGGGATTTTGGTAGGAGAAAAATATATTTACTTTTATCTGCTTAGTACACCTTCATTAATATGATAATAAAAGTTAATATAGAATAAAAGTTTAGGTATAACTAAATCTGTGATATTATTATGTGCCTCTAAAGGTACATTATTTATACATTTTATTCGAAGACAGACAATCGAACAGATGGACAACATGAATAAGTTTTGTTTCTATATCAGAACTTGATGAGATTATAATTTTTAGTTTCTTCACGTTCATTGAATGTTTACTGTCATTATAGGATGCCGCGCTTAGCGGCAGAGAGGTTTGTTAAGAGAGATCTGGTTCTACTTCGTATGCAAAAAGGACCATAAAAAATAATTGTGTGGTAAGTGCTTGGCATCTTATATTCAATGAGAGTATGTTGCGCCATATAAAAAATGCACTATTACACAAATACACCAATGTTTAAAAAATGACACATTGACTGTAATTTTGGAAGAACTGGACGCTGCTCTTGCTATTATGTACGCAACGGAGGACTACAGCTCCGAAAATTGTGCAACCAACAGCTTGTGTCAACAGTATGGGGTCCTGAATCATTTAGGCAAACTATATTATAAAATACCTCAGATTTGACGTAATGTAAACGAGCTTTGAACGATTAAAAACAGACAAATTTGCTGTAGCCTCTTCGGTTTTAAATGGATTTATAGAAAAAAAGTGTAGTCCAGTCGTCAGCGAGTTGATCCCTAAAAATCATACGAACAAGCTAAATTTTGCCTATAGTATTAATTTTGAGACCGCAAAAAAGATGCAGAATAGTTTACCACTTTTACTCCCTAAAATCCCCCTAGAGGGCAAAATCGCAAAAAAATCGATTTGTCAAGAATCTGTACACCGTAGAAAATAATGTTTCAAATAAAAAATATAGCTGAGATAATTTTAAACAAAAATTTTCATTCGCACTTTTTGAATAGAATAAACCGTTCTCTCAGAAACAACGGTTGAAGCCACCGTCGATTTTGAATATTAGTTACGCGCGAAAAATCAATGTTCAATAAAATTTTTATCAGCTTGACGGTAAAAATTCGATATCTTTTGATCCAAGTGTCCTATCGACAAAAATCAAGAGTCGTTTTAGAGATAAAAAGTGCAGCTTTCGTATAAACTTCTTGTAATTTGCCGAGAATAAACTCAGCTTTTATAAAGGTGTTAAATAAAGAAATGTGGTGCGATTATTGCAATTTTTTTACTATTCACGCGAGATTAATAAAATTCATCACTTTCATTGACCAGTCGTAGTAAAACTTTTATTTTTAGAGATCAGTCTTTAAAACCTATGACATGAAATTTCTATTTTGATTTGTAGCACCAAATATGAGGCATTTAAAATATGAACAAAAAACGCATAATTTAATGTTTTACATTTCAAACGATCGCCCGTCACGGGAAATGTCTCCAAGAAGACGGTTTTTCATGTAGTTTATAGCAGAAGCATGGTTCTTTTCTTTTGAAAAACGTACTACTGTAATTAAAAAAGTTTAAAACGTTTTAGATTGTTTGTTATGTAAAAGTTTAAATTGAGCGTTTTTAAGCATATGTCAAATGCCTCACATATGTTGCCAAAACTCAAAACTAAAATTACATGCTATAGGTTTTGAAGGTTAGGCTCTAGTAATCAAAACTTCATAGTGGCCAGTAAATTAAAGGAAAATATTATATTGATCTCAAGAGAATCATAAAAAATGGAAAAATCGCGCTACGTTTATTTATGTAACACCTTTATAAAATTAGACTTTATTTGCGGCATAATACAAAAATTGCTTACGATAGCTAAACTTTTTACCTTTAAAACGCATTTTAATTTTTGTTGATATTACACTTGAATCAAAAGATATCGAATTTTTACTGTCGAGCTGATGCAAATTTTATTGTACATACATTTTTAAACAATGAAGCTTAAAAATATAATCAGATTCACTAGTTTAGAGTTAATATAATTTCTTTAAACTGGGTTTTTACTAATTCAAGAACTTAGGTCCAAAATGTTCCCTTCGGATTTTCTAGGTAGGTATGCTAAGCCAGACTTACGACCCAAAATTTGCTTTAGTGGTGCATAAAAATAAGAAGAAGTATATTTTTAACTTTCTGAATATTTTGTTGAAACTAAATAAGAGGTTTTGCCTCCTATAATCCGTTCACAATTTGTTGAGAGCACGAAATGTGCCTCAAAGTCATAAAACGGTCGTAAAATTTGTATCATCATAGGCGTTCCTGAGGTGTTTATTCATTAAAATTAATGCGTTTTACATTTATTTTCCTTTCCAAAATGTTTATCAATATTAATAATGTTTTAATACTAATATATTTAGCAAAAAACAATTAAAACTTTCACGACTAATGTTGGTTATTAAATTATATTAATAAAAATAAGAATTTAACCATTAACAATTTTGTAAATAAGAATACATTATCTCTTTGGATATTTCAATACTAATATTCGCGTTTAATCACTTTACTAGAAAACCTTGAATTCACATCCGAAGGCACTATTCGTTGCAAAATAATTAGGATGGAATTCCCCAGATTTTTAATAATATAATGGAAATAAAGATGCCGGCTTTGGCCACGTGCCTCGTCTGTTTAGTTTATATTTGAAACTTAACTTGAAAGGGTGAAGTTATTACGAACGAAAACAATTTGTTTGTTTAGTACTTTTTTTATTGCATGTAATCTACGGCAGTAATTAGCGTCTAGAATAGTTCTTTTGCGAATTATATGCAGTGCGTGAGTGCTTTTTTATTCCACATACCTACTAACATATACGTACCTTTCGCTCGTGCTTGTTTTGTTGGATTGTTTGTGATGGCTTCATCATTAACATCATCAAGTTTTACACCGTTACTGTTGCGTACAGTCAGTAACTCTGTCTACTCACCAAGAGAGAAGACTATTGTCCTGAATGTTCACGATGCTCTGATTTCTCAGAATCCCACAAACATTGTTCGCAACATAGTCGAAAGTTGTGCCAACATGACTGGCTTAGGGGAGTCAACTATATATAGGTTCCTATCAGAAAGAAAAAAACACGGTATAGCTAACCCAAACACAAACGAACACTTAAAGAGAGGGAAAAAGCCTATTGAAATTGATGAATTTGCCAAAAATGGTATTAGAAGGAAAATTCACGATATTTTTTCAAAAAAGAAATACCAAACCTAAACAAAATTTTACAAGAAGTTAGAGGCGACCCGGATTTGCCTCATATCGGACGAACTAAATTGTGGCAAGTTTTAAAAGAATTAAATTTCCGATGGGAGAAATCAGACCGAAAATCACTTATGATTGACCGGGAGGAGATAATATGTTGGAGAAGAAATTATCTAAGATCCATACGAAAATTCCGGGCAGAAGGAAGGCCAATCTTCTACCAGGATGAAACGTAGATAAACTCAGGTCATACTGTAAAAAAAAAATTGGTCTGATAAAAATATATTAAGCTATATATAGGTTCCTATCAGAAAGAAAAAAACACGGTATAGCTAACCCAAACACAAACGAACACTTAAAGAGAGGGAAAAAGCCTATTGAAATTGATGAATTTGCCAAAAATGGTATTAGAAGGAAAATTCACGATATTTTTTCAAAAAAGAAATACCAAACCTAAACAAAATTTTACAAGAAGTTAGAGGCGACCCGGATTTGCCTCATATCGGACGAACTAAATTGTGGCAAGTTTTAAAAGAATTAAATTTCCGATGGGAGAAATCAGACCGAAAATCACTTATGATTGACCGGGAGGAGATAATATGTTGGAGAAGAAATTATCTAAGATCCATACGAAAATTCCGGGCAGAAGGAAGGCCAATCTTCTACCAGGATGAAACGTAGATAAACTCAGGTCATACTGTAAAATAAAATTGGTCAGATAAAAATATATTAAGCTCCAGGTAAGCCTTTATGGAAGGTTGGTCTACTGGCATCTCCCCACCTTCTGGTAAAGGCAGTAGATTAATAATTTCTCACATTGGCAGTGAAAAAGGATTTGTTAAGCATGGTTTGTTGAAATTTCAGTCCAAAAGCACAAAAGACTATCACGAGGAGAGTACAGCTGATGTTTTTGAAGAGTATCTTGAGCAGATAATTGAACACATACCACCAAATTCAATTATAGTATTAGATAATGCACCTTATCATTCACGACTAGTAAAAAGACTTCCAACGACTGCGTGGAAGAAACTGGATATTCTGGAAGGATATTCTTGACTGGCTGCGAAATAAGTATCTGCCTTACGAAGATGGAATGGTAAAAGCAGAACTTTTAAAAACTGCCCGGCAACACAAATCTAAGTTCAAGAAATACGTAGTTGACAAAATGGCGGAAAGGCGAAACATCACAGTCCTTAGACTTCCACTCTACCACTACGAAATAAATCCAATTACACTCATTTGGGCACAAATGAAAAGTTATGTGAATTGTTATACGAATCTTTACAACATATTACAGAACAAAACTGGAAAGATGCAGTTAGACATGTAATAGAAGAAGAACAAAAAATGTGGGATCTTGATAACATAATTTATGCGACCGTAGAGACACAACCGCTAATTATTAACCGTCAAGACGACTCGGATTCCGAAGTTGATCCTATTTATTTTGAATTTGAATAGTTTTCTAATTGTAACATATAAGGTAAGTAATAGTAGTTGTAATTGTAAGGTATTAAAGGGGAAAGGCGCAAAATGTCGCCTGTCAAAATGTGTTTTAAATGTATCCATTTTTTTAAATCCTGAGAAAACTAAAAAGCATTTTTGAAAAATTTAAAGGCAGAATGAAATATTTATTAGAATAAATAAAAAGTTTCTTTTGCATGTAATATTTTCAATTAAAAATTAAACTGTATTTTCTCTTTTATTTTCACCCCTGTTACATAACATATTAAAATAAACATTGTAGAAGTTTTCAGGGACTTTCTGCCCTTAGTAATATTGTAATCTTTCATTCTGCGTTTAAATTTTTCAAAAATATTTATTAGTTTTCTTCGGATTCGAAAATAATGGATACATTTAAAATACATTGAAAATTCTGCCAGGCGACATTTGGCGCCTTTCCCCTTAATTAAATAAATGTATCTTTTACAAATGGCAAGAAACTTTTTATTTTTGAATAAAATAAAGAAGTTTCATTAAAACAAAAATACAATTTACATAAGTACAATTTAAAAAATATATTTATTTAGTTCAAATATATGTTTCAATCATATAATCTACGACACTGGTCGGTCATCTGTAACCAAAATACCTTCGTAATCGGATTATAAGGTTGACTGCTGTGTATTTCTTCAGATACAAGGTGGGTTAGTCAAAAACATCTTAAACCGTCAGCTTCAGGTTGGTTTTTACTATTATATCGTATTACCTATCCTCTCTGTAGTTCAGTTCTCTAATTAGGGTTAAACTTGTAGTGAGCTATCGACAAATTGTGAACCGATTATAAGTGAAGATTATTTTTTCTTATTTCTCGAATTTTATCCTGTGTTTTATGTTATATATTTCATCCTTATCATAATAAATTGTATTGGGTAAATATTTTATGCTAAATTTAAACGGTCAACATTGTTAAGCTACACCTTTTCAAATTCTCCTTACCAATATTTTGGTATTTTTTATAACTCTAAGACTATTTTTTCTTTAAAACTGGGTTTTATTTTGGTAAAACTATATAAATCGTAACAGATTACATAACATGATTTTTCTTTTCAGATCAATTGCACAAATCACACAATGTTTTTATATATTTGATTTTGTCGTTTATTTACATGAACAAGCAGAGAAAATGTATCAATATTTTCTTGTAAACGTTTTTATATTTCTGTTATATTTTGTTACTTTGTAGTAGTTAGAATCCATTAGCAGATAGCTCAATTAGTAGGGCAATTATCTTAGCTAATATTGTCTAATATCTTCGAACTAAATTAGGGAAATCGATAAGTTAATAAACTGGAATATCGGAGATGACGTTGCTAGTCGTGTATAAAGCTTAAAAACTTAGTTATGTAATGACATTCAATGTCTTATCTTTTTCGCATAAATTTATTCGTTTTTCATTTTTATGAAATTATTATTTTATGAAATATTAGCTTAAAGTGAAACCAAAAGTCTGATATAGTTTTTTTTGTGTAAGATAGTGATAAGGGCCCATAAGCTTATTTATAAGATAAATAAAATAGTACATTACAAAATATTATAAATAATACAAGTTAATTAGTTGCACAAATAATTTATAGACTAGTAGTTTGTACAAAATAATTTTCAGTTAACAAACATATAATAATCTAGTTGGTTTTTAAATACATTTATAGCTTGGGAGTTTATCATTTCGGTTGGAAGATTATTCCATATACTAAAAATAAGAAAATATACAAAAAATATTGGCACCTTATCGATAAAAAGGATTCCTTTTTCACTTTTGTTACGTTCCAAATTTAAAGTAGAAAGTCCCACCTCTATTTTATCAAAATTTAAATAATTCAGGACGTGTAAGAGCGGTTGCCTATAATATATTATAAGCAAGGTGGCGAAAATAAAATTAGTAATTTTCAAATAGGGGTAATGTCTGGCAAATTGTGCTGAAGTTAAGGGAACACGTCCTCTTTTTTGTGAAGAAACTAATTTAGATCGTTCTTTCTAGAGTTATCTTGGAAGAATTGGGATCATAAAATTGAAATTTTTGAATCTCGGTACTATTCGGTGACCTCCGTGTGTCAAGTTGTCAAGTGTTCGGAAAGACGACGGAAAGAAAGTGATTCCAGGTTTGAGAGTGTTACTGAAAGGTTGGGCTAGATTAAAAACGGCATTTTTGTTTTTTTGCTTTTGCTGCTGTTCCATGTGGGATCTGGACTAGTCCGAACCGTGTGGATATTCAAGGGGATTTGCTGCCTTCGTGGAAGGGTTTTTTTTGGAATATCCACAATTTCGCTAAAAAAAGCGGATCTACAGTACACGTGAATACCGGGAGTCGTATTTAGATCAAGAAATTAGCCTTAATCACGAGTCCAAATAGCCGGCTACGCTTCGGTCCAATTTGGGATATTTCAAACCCCTAATCTGGCTAAGAAGGGTGAGTGTTAGAACATTTCGTTTTTAATTAATTAAAAAGTTGTAGTTATTTTTTTATCCCATCTCTAAAAAGCTATTCACATTTTTATCAGTTTTCATACATTCAAGTTCGGAGACAAGTTTTTTTTTGTATTGCTCCATTATCGCCAAAAGGCAGATAAACAAAGTGTTAAAATCAATATATTTATTTCCAAATAATTATTTTAGACACAGATGGTAATTAATGTTTTCTTGCTTCAGGGTTGGTTGGTTGGTTTGTTTGTTTTTTTCTGCTTCTTCTTCTTCGTATTTTTCCATCTGGCTGTAATTTTCAACTTTTCAACATTGTCACACAAGTCTATGTACATCGGCAATCGTATGGGATTTTGGATTGAAGACACGCTGAACTATAACTGGAATTCCACGCGGTGAAGTATATGAATATTCGAGGTATGGATCGATAATTAATTTTCAACGGAAGATTTAAGCACCGTCTAATTTGGTTTGCGGAATACAATAGTTTTTTTTTAAAGATTATTTGCTGTTAGTTTTTATTTTCATATTTACAAATACTTTACAGATTTTTTTTAAAGATAATTTGCGGTTTATTTTATTAATTCAATATTTACACATACCTATTTTAATTTTGTAAACTGCGTCTAAGGGGGGGTTATATATTTGAGATTTATTTTTTTTATATTATTTTCTGCGCACGCACTTGAGCTCACGTGGTGTCCTATTTGCGTTAATTATTTTTTTTTGGTTGGTATTGAACCGCACACCCCTTAGCGTCCGGTACTTTTGATACGTCTTACCTTTCATTTTGTTCTGTTAAGTAGAAATAACTTATGAATTTTTGTTAGGCAAGCAGAAGCCGCATTTTTATATTATTTTTTTATTAAGCCTATGGTAAAGTTAAATAATATTGTAATATGTAATATGTATGTATTTATTTTCAACTATCTTGGGAATCTATTTATTAAAATTGACTAAATTCTAATCTGACAATTTCATTTATTTTTTTATTTATTCAGGTTGTATACTGTTACTTAGTATTTTAGTAGTAAACCTATTGGTAAGTTGGTGGTTTATTGAATAGCAACGTAGGGAAGGCTGTGGGCCAATTTACCTGGCGCCCCTGATATAACTTCGGATTTTTTTGTTTTGTGGACCGCACGACCATCTCCACTGTTTTGTCTAGCCGCGAGCCATTCCCAGACTGTCACCGTATAGTACTTTTCTTTCCGGGTGTACGTCTGATTTATATTTGGTACAATTTGTAATTTTTTTATATAGATTCGGTTTTGTACGCCACATATTTTGGCGCCCAACGTGGGGCCCTTAATTAATTAACCTTTTTTTTGTCAACCCCTTGTGTAGATTCCTTTTAATTAGTTAACCTAACGTGTTTGGGCTTTAATTGACTAACTTTGATTTATTTACTTTACCACTGGTTTTGCACTTAGTAGTAGTCTTAGAACTTCGTGTTTAGTGGAAGTGTATGCCAAGAAGTGCTTACTAGTTTTTTTTTGTGTGACGTGAAGTTGGAAGAAGCCAAAAATGGAACTTAAAAGAAGATACTTTGAAGTGGTGTTGTGGAACTTAGAAGAATTATGGATATATTAGGACTTTGAAATATTTCTATTTCAGTTGGAGTTCAAATTTATTTTTTTGAGAAGTTGGACTTCGAAATTCTACATTGTGGTTTAACTTACTTATGTTAGGGAATGTAAAATCTTTTTTTTTTGAGATTATGTTGTGACTTGTAATTTGTTCTGAAACAATGAAATTTTGAAAATCTTTTGTGAAATTTTATAGATTGAATAAAGCGACTATTACTTTTATTTTGCTTTTGGTTTGCTCCCATTAATAAAGTAAACTGTACCTGTGTGTTAATATTTTTACTTATATCTTGATTTTGTTTGAATATTTGCTCCTTTCGGTTGATACATTTTTTTTTAAATTTTGAACTTTGGCAAGATGGTGCGAAAACTTGTACCCAACTACTTAAGGAAAGAGGAACTGGAATATGAACTCAAAAT
Source organism: Diabrotica undecimpunctata (assembly GCF_040954645.1). Taxonomy (NCBI): domain Eukaryota; kingdom Metazoa; phylum Arthropoda; class Insecta; order Coleoptera; family Chrysomelidae; genus Diabrotica; species Diabrotica undecimpunctata. The sequence continues at coordinate 60,843,850 of NC_092807.1, read as the reverse complement.
TCGTGGAGTGTCTACTGGCACTGTTGAGTCTATGAGGTCTAGTCTGTCTGATGCACTTAGTCGTGAGGCAGCAAATGAAAGCTTTAGATATCCTGAGCACCCATTCACCTTTTCACAGGATAAAACTGCAATCGAGACTAAACTTGCGGAGCTGAATACGGCTGTTGGAAAGTTTGCCGGAACTCCTACTTGTGCTGAGTCCTTGAGATTGCGGACACAGATTAACCATGTCTTGGGGAGAATTGATCTTATGGTATTGCCAACAGGTGATGATGCAGACGCAGCCCAGGTTGTTAAGTCAGACTTTCTTGCTGAGATTTTGAAGTTGTCACAGGATTTACATGATAAGCAGCATCCAATCGGATCTGGTTCGGTACCAGTAGCGCTCGATGTGATTTCGGTTTTAAATCAGTCTTTTCAGGCAGGGGTAGGACAAGTTCATGCTTCTTCTCCTGGAGCGATGTCACAAGCTGGTAATAATGTTTTTTCAGGGTCTGTCTCTAGTTTTTCTTCTGGGATGATACTTCCTCATAAATGGGGAATAGAAAAGTTTTCAGGTTCTGCTAGGGGTATGTCTATTTCTGCATTTTTTGAGATGGTGAATGAATTGAGTCTCGCTCGTCATGTACCAGATAGTATACTTTTGGAATCAGGTATAGATTTATTTTCGGATAAAGCCTATCAGTTTTATAAAGATGTTCGTCTACGTGTAGGGAGTTGGGCTGAATTAGTTGAAGAGTTTCGTAGGGAGTACCTGTCAGCTCACCATGGGGAAGCGCTTTTTGAAGAGCTTCGGAGGAGAACTCAGCATTCGTCTGAGACTATTGGAGTTTACTTGGCAATAATGAATAGTTACTTTAATCGCTTGCGTTGTCATGTTCCAGAGGAAGTTAAATTGTCTATAGTTATTAGGAATTTGCATCCGTTCTATCAAGATAGATTACGTGATCCTTTGCCAGCTACCTTGGAGGAACTTCGTGTTCTATGTCGCAGTATGGAGGAAAGACGTGATTGTATTAGGAACTATGTTGAACCGAATAGTAGGAAAATGAATACTTTGGAAAAGGACCTAGCTTATATCAGTGTGGATGCTGAAAGTTGTAGTAGTGTTAGTGAGGGTCCTGTTGTTTCATCCGAATCGGAGTCCGCTAGAGGAAAGTTTAGGACTTTAATCTGTTATCGTTGTAATCAGTCAGGCCATAAGGCAGTAGGGTGTCTAATGAAGAAGGAGGCTGTTCACTGTTTTAAGTGTAAGAAAGAAGGGTTTACAGTCAGAACTTGTCCTTCGTGTAATTCGGGAAACGGAAGGAAGCGCACCTAACTGGTCGAAGAGGTGTTGCCGACGTTGACTCGACCAACCTACGTCCTATTTTAGACTTTATTTTACATCATTCCGAAGGAGATGAACGTCCATATTTGAAAGTTAAAGTCTTAGGAAAGGAAATTTTGGGATTATTGGATTCTGGTGCTTCAAAGACCATTGTAGGAAGAACTGGTTGGAAATTTTTACAAAACTTGGGTTTAGAGTTGGATACTTCGAAGAAGACCGTTTGTAGAGTGGCGAATGGTCAGATGTGTGAATCGTTGGGGGAATGTTTAGTACCTTTCATGGTTAGGGATCGCTTGCGTGTCTTGCCAGTATTAGTTATTTTGGACGTACCGCACATTCTGATTTTAGGATCTGATTTTTGGCGTGTTATGGGTATCGTTCCAGATTTGAGGCATAACGAATGGTATTTTTCGGACGCTCCAGCAATGGTAGGTTCAGTGGATCATCTCCGAGGTCAAACTATTTTGACCGATGCAGAGAAGTCGCAATTGGAGGAAGTTATTAATAGAAGTCGTGAACTAATGGGCACTTCTCTTGGTTGTACTGATGTCACTGAGCATGTGATTGTTTGTAAATCTGCACCCATAAAACAACGTTACTATCCTGTATCCCCAGTAATCCAAAGCCATATTGATAAAGAGCTAGAAGATATGTTGGCGAAAGGAGTAGTGGAGCGATCGAATAGTGCTTGGTCGTCCCCGATTCTCTTGGTGAAGAAAAAGGTTCCAGAAGGTGAAGAACCAAAATGGAGGTTCTGCGTAGACTATCGAAAGCTTAATGCCGTAACAGAGAGGGATGGCTACCCATTACCGTACATCTCTAATATTTTAAATAAATTAAAGAACGCGCATTATCTTTCCACCATAGACATTAAGTCGGCGTATTGGCAGGTACCTGTTGCTAAGGCTTCCAGGCCTTATACTGCTTTTACGGTTCCTGGTCGAGGTCTTTTTCAGTTTTGCAGAATGCCTTTTGGATTACATAATGCCCCGGCTACATGGCAGAGGTTGATAGATCGTGTCCTCGGTCCGGAGTTGGAACCCTATGTTTTTACTTACTTGGATGACGTGGTCATCGTGACAAAGTCTATTGAAGAACATGTAAGGATCTTAGAGGAAGTCTTTAGACGCTTGAGAGAAGCTAAGTTAACCGTTAGCTGGGATAAATGTCAATTTTGTAGACCGGAACTAAAGTATTTGGGTCATGTGGTTGATAGGAATGGACTACATGTTGATGGTGATAAGGTCAAGGCTATGCTACGTATCCCAACACCCACATCCGTCAAGGAAGTTCGTAGCATCATAGGCACATTTTCCTGGTATCGAAGATTTATTCCTTCCTTTGCGACACTACTAGCTCCAATTACAGCGATATTGAAGAAAGGAAGAAAATTCAATTGGACCCCGAGTTGTGAAGAATCTTTTCAGAAAATAAAAGAATGTCTAGTTTCTGCTCCGATACTTAATTGTCCTGACTACAATTTGCCTTTTGTTGTCCAATGTGATGCCTCAGGATATGGAGTGGGCGCCGTGTTATTGCAGCCAGGCCCGGATGGTGACGAAGTAATTAGTTTCCTGAGCAGATCACTAACGCGTCAAGAAAGGAATTTTTCCACGACGGAACGGGAATGTTTAGCTGTGTTATGGGCAGTCGAAAAACTGCGTCCTTATTTGGAGGGTGTTCCGTTTACGGTCGTGACTGATCACGCATCCCTCGTATGGCTTCAAAATTTGAAGGATCCTACTGGAAGATTAGCTCGATGGGCGGTAAGATTGCAACAATATGACTTTAAGATTGTGCATCGGAAAGGAAAAGAACATGTTGTCCCCGATTTGTTATCTCGGTCAGTTCCCGTGCTTGATATGGTTGAAGAGGTTGTACCGCTTCCTAGTGGTGATAGTTGGTATGATAAACTTTGTAGAAAAATCGAGTCTAATCCCTTGAAGTATCCTCAGTGGAGAATGTCTGGTGGCAAACTTTATAAATACATCCGTCCCAGTTATGGATTTTTGGTCGAGGAAGCGGACAATTGGAAGGAAGTCGTTCCTAAGGGTCAACGATTGGAAGTGCTGAAGTTGTGTCATGATAGTCCTTTAGCAGGTCATATGGGGATCCTGAAAACTTATAAGCGTATTAACGAGAAGTATTTTTGGCCGAAACTGCGGAGTGATGTGTCTCGTTACGTTGGACGTTGCTCACTGTGTGCCATGCATAAGGTGGAACAAGGTAAGCCCAAAGGCTTTATGACTCCTCAACCTAAAGCTACTCAACCATGGGAGATAGTAGCAACCGATCTTATGGGACCTTTCCCAAGATCAACTCAAGGCTATAAGTTTATCTTAGTGGTAATGGATGTGTTTAGTAAATTTTCTTTGGTATTTCCGTTGCGATCCTCAAAAGCCGTGCATGTCGTTAAGAAAATAGAAGAAGAAGTTTTCCTCGTATTTGGAGTTCCACGTCTGTTACTATGTGATAATGGTGTCCAGTATACTTCGGGTATTTTCAAGAAAATGATGGAAACCTATGGTGTCTCAGTTCGTTATAATGCGTTGTATCATCCACAGTGCAATCCATCTGAACGCTATAACCGAACCCTTAAAACAATGATGGCAACTTATATAGCTGACAACCATAAGAAGTGGGATGAAAATTTGGCCAAACTAGCATGTGCTACGCGCACTGCATACCACGAGTCGACTGGTCAAGATCCCTACTTCATAAATTTCGGTCGGAAGATGGTAGTGGATGGACGAGATTTTTCCCGAAAGGACAAACTCGGAGACCCGGAGGACGAAGTAGCTAAAATGGGATATAATCGATCGCGTGGACTCCAGGAATTATTTGTTGATGTTAGAAAACGTTTAGATAAAGCTTCGGCTAAGTGTGAGAAGACCTATAATCTACGGAGACGTCCAGAGGAATTTCAGCCCCATCAGTCAGTATGGCGGAGAAATTTTGTGTTGTCAGATGCCGCTAAATATTTCACGAAAAAGTTAGCTCCTAGATGGATAGGACCCTACTTCGTGAAGAAGAAAGTTTCCCCCTGGACATATAGTTTAGAGGATGAAAATGGCAAGGATCAAGGTATTTGGAATATTAAGGATTTAAGGATTAGTAACCCGACTGGTGATCCCGATAGGATTTAGGTCGGAGTAGAACGGACTAGCAAAGTTTTGTCTAGTCTAAGTAAATTCTTCTGAAATTGGTTGTATTTATTTTTTTTTGTTGTGTCCGTGAAGGATGACTGAGTGTTGGCTATGATCGGTTCTTAGGATGTATTTGGATGGTCAACCGATTCGTTTTTTTTTGTGTTAGGTAGCCAATACGAAGTCGTAGGGTTGCGGTAGCCTTAATTTCTTTTGATTTATGGAATTGAATGTCACTTAGGTTTGGTCAGAAATATGTTGTCTTCGATGATATGGCGTTGGGATTTGTTTTGATGTTAGTAAGCCATTCTATTTAATTGGGATTTTTTCGAAGCCACATAATTATGTTTTGGTGAATCTTGTTGGATAATAGCTTAGTTTTGGATGATTCACTAAATTTCGTTGTATACGGATTTAAATTCTGAAAGACCTATCTCATTTTTATTTTAATGAACAATTGGAATTACACTACTGTTTCGGTAGATGTTTCTCGCAGTATCAGTAAGAGTCGAGTGGTGGAGAGTTTCTTATGGACTCATGTTATGCGAGGTATAGTGAAGTACTAGCGATGCCCCAGAGCTGGGAGGTCGCGAATAAGGGCAACATCCAGTAACCGACCAAATCAGTGTTGTCAGATTGACGTTGGAATTTGAAACTATTCTACTTGATCTCATACGATGAGAGATGACTGTTGTGTGGAAGTGGAGTAAGTGTTGTAAGTAAGTTGTTGCTTTGTGCGTGTGGTTTGAGGTTGGTATGTCTTTCGTTGTCCAAGTACTTGCGCATGGTGAAGACGGTGTGGATGATGATTGTGTGGATTGTGTGGACTTCGCTCAGAGTTTAGGTAGTGTGTCGCTAGCGCGAGGGAAAATTTTCTTCGTCTAGTTTTTCCTCGTAAATTTTCCTCTGGGAAAGGGAGGTGTTGTTACGTTCCAAATTTAAAGTAGAAAGTCCCACCTCTATTTTATCAAAATTTAAATAATTCAGGACGTGTAAGAGCGGTTGCCTATAATATATTATAAGCAAGGTGGCGAAAATAAAATTAGTAATTTTCAAATAGGGGTAATGTCTGGCAAATTGTGCTGAAGTTAAGGGAACACGTCCTCTTTTTTGTGAAGAAACTAATTTAGATCGTTCTTTCTAGAGTTATCTTGGAAGAATTGGGATCATAAAATTGAAATTTTTGAATCTCGGTACTATTCGGTGACCTCCGTGTGTCAAGTTGTCAAGTGTTCGGAAAGACGACGGAAAGAAAGTGATTCCAGGTTTGAGAGTGTTACTGAAAGGTTGGGCTAGATTAAAAACGGCATTTTTGTTTTTTTGCTTTTGCTGCTGTTCCATGTGGGATCTGGACTAGTCCGAACCGTGTGGATATTCAAGGGGATTTGCTGCCTTCGTGGAAGGGTTTTTTTTGGAATATCCACAATTTCGCTAAAAAAAGCGGATCTACAGTACACGTGAATACCGGGAGTCGTATTTAGATCAAGAAATTAGCCTTAATCACGAGTCCAAATAGCCGGCTACGCTTCGGTCCAATTTGGGATATTTCAAACCCCTAATCTGGCTAAGAAGGGTGAGTGTTAGAACATTTCGTTTTTAATTAATTAAAAAGTTGTAGTTATTTTTTTATCCCATCTCTAAAAAGCTATTCACATTTTTATCAGTTTTCATACATTCAAGTTCGGAGACAAGTTTTTTTTTGTATTGCTCCATTATCGCCAAAAGGCAGATAAACAAAGTGTTAAAATCAATATATTTATTTCCAAATAATTATTTTAGACACAGATGGTAATTAATGTTTTCTTGCTTCAGGGTTGGTTGGTTGGTTTGTTTGTTTTTTTCTGCTTCTTCTTCTTCGTATTTTTCCATCTGGCTGTAATTTTCAACTTTTCAACATTGTCACACAAGTCTATGTACATCGGCAATCGTATGGGATTTTGGATTGAAGACACGCTGAACTATAACTGGAATTCCACGCGGTGAAGTATATGAATATTCGAGGTATGGATCGATAATTAATTTTCAACGGAAGATTTAAGCACCGTCTAATTTGGTTTGCGGAATACAATAGTTTTTTTTTAAAGATTATTTGCTGTTAGTTTTTATTTTCATATTTACAAATACTTTACAGATTTTTTTTAAAGATAATTTGCGGTTTATTTTATTAATTCAATATTTACACATACCTATTTTAATTTTGTAAACTGCGTCTAAGGGGGGGTTATATATTTGAGATTTATTTTTTTTATATTATTTTCTGCGCACGCACTTGAGCTCACGTGGTGTCCTATTTGCGTTAATTATTTTTTTTTGGTTGGTATTGAACCGCACACCCCTTAGCGTCCGGTACTTTTGATACGTCTTACCTTTCATTTTGTTCTGTTAAGTAGAAATAACTTATGAATTTTTGTTAGGCAAGCAGAAGCCGCATTTTTATATTATTTTTTTATTAAGCCTATGGTAAAGTTAAATAATATTGTAATATGTAATATGTATGTATTTATTTTCAACTATCTTGGGAATCTATTTATTAAAATTGACTAAATTCTAATCTGACAATTTCATTTATTTTTTTATTTATTCAGGTTGTATACTGTTACTTAGTATTTTAGTAGTAAACCTATTGGTAAGTTGGTGGTTTATTGAATAGCAACGTAGGGAAGGCTGTGGGCCAATTTACCTGGCGCCCCTGATATAACTTCGGATTTTTTTGTTTTGTGGACCGCACGACCATCTCCACTGTTTTGTCTAGCCGCGAGCCATTCCCAGACTGTCACCGTATAGTACTTTTCTTTCCGGGTGTACGTCTGATTTATATTTGGTACAATTTGTAATTTTTTTATATAGATTCGGTTTTGTACGCCACACTTTCAAACTATGTCCACGTGGTGTTTTAAATTTTCATATCCACACTAAAAAATTCAGAACATGATAATTAAATCACCACGGAGTCGACGATCTTCAAAAGTTGGTAACCCTGCTAAAGATAGTCTTTGTTTGTAATCTGGCCTTCTTTGTTTGAGAGATAGTCTGGTGGTTTTCCTTTAGATATGTTCGATAAGATTTTTATCACGCACAAATTCTGGGCACCAAACTGTTCCACAATACTCCAGTAGGGGTCGGACATAAAGAGTATACAAACGAATAAAACCCAAAAAGATATTTTTTTAAAGTCTAATTCTTCTTCTTCTTCTTAGTCGTTAACCTGATGCAGGTATCCTGATATCATGAAGCTATTAGCTAAATTTCCCAATGTTCCTCCACGTTTTTCTATCTTCTGCCATTCTAGCACATTCTGACAATGGAGCGCCAATGGTAGTAACAATATGGTCCGTGTATCGTGTGGGAGGTCTACCTCTATTTCTTTTGCCTTCTACTTTTCCCTGGATGGTAAGTTTTTCAAGACCATTTCTTCGAAGCACATGTCCAAAATAGCTTATTATTTGTTGTGATATTTGTGTTCTTAGTATTTTCTTTATGTTTAGCTGGTCCAGTATGGATTCATTTGTTCTTCGGGCCACCCATGGTATTCTCAGCATTCGTCTTCAGCACTACATCTCAAATACATCTATGTTCTTTTTGTCTTTCTCAGTAAGGGTCCAGCATTCCGATGCATAAGTAAAAACTGGAAAAACTAGACTTCTTACTAGTCTCATTTTTGTATCGGTAGTTATTTCATGGCTTTTCTAAATTTTTGTTAATTTTGCCATAGCGCTTTTTGTGATTGCTAACCGCCGCTTTATTTCTTCAGTACAGCCTCCTTTGTTGGTTATTAATGAGCCCAGATACACAAATTTATCTACAACAGCGATATTGTTTATCATGACCAGATGGTTTTGATTGTTGTTAGCTCTTGCAATTATCATGATTCTCGTTTTATCTCTGTTTATTTTAAGGCCCATCGTTAAGCTTACGTCTTCTATTTATCGTAGCAGGTGAATCAATTCAGCTTCAGAACTAGCAAGGATAGCAGTATCATCTGCATATCTCAAGTTGCAAATCTTCTTCCCGCCAATGGTGATGCCACCGTTCCAGTCCTCAGTAGCTTTCCGCATTATCCATTCACCATAGATGTTAAATAGAATTGGGCTTAGTATGCAGCCTTGTCTCACGCTCTTTGTGACCCTGAAACTATCGGTTACTTCCCCATTTATTCTAACTCTGGCATAATTGTTATTGTACAGGCTTTTAATTAGCAGTATCAGATGATTGGGGACTCCCATTTCAGACAAAATCTGCCACATTTTACTCCAGTTGACCAAATCGAAAGCTTTACTATAATCTATGAAGCACAAATATGTTGAATTCTCTGGATTTTTCTACAATCTGCCGTACTTTTAAAATTTGTTCTCTAGTACCACGTCCGGGGACGAAACCTGCTTGTTCCTCCGCAATGTTAGGTAGTAACAAGGGCTTTATCCTCTCGAGAATTATGTGTAAGAGTATCTTACTGCAATGCGCAATTAGAGCAATTGTGCGATAGTTGCTATATAAATCTTTCGCTCCTTTTTTATGTATGGAAATATATAGTGATTGTGTCCAGTCCTCAAGCCATTTACCTGTCTCCCACACTCTTTGACAAATTTGATGTATTATATCCACTCCAACGTCATCTAGGGCCCAAATCATTTCAATAGGTATGTTATCTGGACCGACAGCTTTCTGACTTTTTTGCCTCATAATTGCTGCTTCAACTTCACTTTTGAGTACGTCAGGTTCCGTCGCAAAACTGGCATCTTCTTGTTGTGATGGGGCGTGTGTGCTTTCCTTCATCATCAGTCGTCCACATGTAATGTCATCTGTGTAAAATATCTTTTTTAGAAGTGAGTAGAGTTCCGTTATCATCTTTGATAGCAAGGTAGTTTGGTGTAAAGGAACGTGTTATCTGCTTTATTTTTTTAACATGTCTCTGGTCTCAATTTTGGTTTTATGCCATTCTATTTCCATGCAGATTTTGTTCAAGTGTGTGTTCTTGTACTTTTTGCAGAGTCGTTTTATTTGACCGTTCAGCGCTTTATAGGCCTCTTTATCACTTTCACTGTTCAGTCCTGTGGCTTTTAAGCACTTCCTCTCCTGTATTTTAGTCCACGTGGAGTCTGTTATACATTGTTTCCTTCTTTCTTCTCTATCACTCTTAATGTTTTTCGCAGCATTATGCAATATGGATTTTGTTTTTGTCCATATGCTATTTGAGGACTCGTCTGGATTTAATGATTGTTTGAGGTCACATAGCTTTTGCATTGCGGCTTTTTTGTACGGATCATTATATCTTAGATGCCATTTAGTTGTTGTATTTCCTGTTTTTGGACTGTTTCTTAACTTCATGCGGAATTCAGCTGATAAAAATTTATGGTCGCTATTACAATCTTTTCCTGGATAGGTCTTAACATCCTTAACAGCGCTCCTCCAACGGGTTTTTACCAGTATAAAATCTATCTGATTTCTGTATCTATTTCCTGGTGATATCCAAGTGTATAGTCGTCTTGGGTGATGTTAAAAGCCTGTATTAGTAACAAACAGGTTGTTGTCTATACAAAAGTGTAGCAAGCGTTCTCCTCTGTCATTTCTTTGGCCAAGTCCATATAATCCAACGATCTCTCGCAAGTAGTGATCTTCTGTAGTTACACCAATTTTAGCGTTGAAATCGCCTACGACTGCTGTGATTTCTCTATTTGGAAGCTTCCTAAGCGTCTGCTCTAACGTACTATAAAATGTTTCGATACCTTCATCGTGAGCTTCGCTTGTTGGGGCATATGTTTGTACTACAATAAGATTAACTAGACTGGCATTCATTCTGACAACAATTATCCGATCGCTGACGGTTATGTATTCTTTTACGGAGGTTTTAATGGCATTATTTACTATCACTGCCACGCCATTCCGAGATTCGTTATCATTGCCGGAGAAATAAATATCATTGCCATTATTTAACGTATAATGTCCTTTATCCTTCCAGTGGGTTTCAGATAGACCTACAATGGCATAATTGTGTATCTCGTTTTCCACTTCATCCAATTTTCCGGGTTCCAGCAATCCTCGAACATTCCACGTACCAATTTTAGGAGTGCTCCATATTTTTATGTTTATTCCAGACTCAGAGTTTCCATGGCGTGCCTGGTTTCTCACAACATCATGGCCGGTAGCCCATTTCACACCATCAGCCCCGGACGCTGATTGACGCCAATTGCTAGTTGGATCGCTCGGCATACTGATATGTTTAGAGGTCATCTTTCATGATAGTTCTTAGGGCAAAGTAACGCAGTGGGGCCCCACTTCCTTCTGCGTGGTAGAAGATAGTTTAGAGTAAGCAAAGAGAATAATGACCCGTCCGCCCTCGAAAACCTAATAGCCAATCGGGGTCGGAAAAACAAGAGTTGGCCAAGAGCGGCCGATAGGAAAGATAAAAGACATTTTACTCAAGACTAGTTGAAGAAGAGTAAAATGTGAAGGTTCTCATGCAGCGCCAGATGCGCTTCATGAGAGTATGAGTATTAGTACACCTTGTCTTCCCGTTCATACATCGGGGTACTGACTACAGGCAGTATAGCTCGTCCAGCATGCTATAGCAAGAAGAAAAGAGTGTACACCATCTCATAATGTAGAAACTAATACACTCCATCTACATGGCCTGACATGGCCAGGAGACCTACTTAATAAGACACAGTCTTATTAAGTAGGTATAATTTACTATTCGCTTTTTATAATGTTTAAAATATGCTCCGACCAACTTAAATTTTCAGTATTTGTTACACCAAGGTCAGTATTATGATCCCACAGTATCTAGTAAATGCCCTTCTATTGAGTAAGATAAACCCAGGTTATTTTTTCTCAAATGTAAATCTACACTCTTATCTTTACTCAGAGGTAACATCCAATCCGAACCCCATTTGAAGAACAAATCCAAGTCACTTTGTAAGTCCTGTCCATTTAAGAGTGGGTCAGCAAGTATTTTTGTATCGTCTGCGTAGAAAGCTTTTCTAGATTTTATATAAGATTCAAGATCACTAGCATACAACACAAATAGTAGTGAGCTCAAACAGTTCCTTGTCGTACACCACTTAAAACTGATTTTTTAGATGACAGCAATTGGCCAACTCTAACAAAAAACTTCCAATTTTTACAAAAATCAATATTTCACTCAACTAGTTGTCCGCAAATGCCAATGTGTTTGTACATCAATTTTCTTCTTGGTGCTCGATCAAATGCTTTTGCAAAGTCTAAATATATAACATCCTCAGGTCGTTTTCTATCAATTACTGCTGTCCATTTATTTACACACCACGGTAAATTAGTCATGGTTGATCGACTTTTTACAACAAATCCATGTTGTTGTAAGGGAATAATTTGTTCTCGAAGCAGAAATTCTAAAAGTTTCTCTATGATTATTGATTCCATAACTTTACAAATAACATTTGTAAGGCTTATTGGTCTGTATTTTTTGGGATCCTACTTATTTCCTTTTTTAAAATAAAGGTATTATCGAAACACTCTTCCAAATTCAAGGCAAAGAGTTTGCATTAAAAGACGAACACATTATTAGTGATAGTGAAAGAGCGAGAACCTCTGAACATTTTTTTAAAAATAATATAAATATTTTATGGCGCCCCGGAGACGAGTTGTTTTTTAATTTGTCAGTACGGGGTTTAATGTTTTCAAGGAAAAAATCCATATAATAAATTTTGGAGATTACTTGTGAATGACTGGTTTTATGAAACTGATTTTGAGACGGTTCACCAGTAGACACTTTAGAAGATATAGAAGACCTAACATACTTATACAGTTTTTGAGTCATTGCATCTTACAATAGATTCTTCATCTGCCATTCTGGCTTTATTGCTATACTACTTTAGTATTACTGTATAGTTTTTGTGACATTGTAAGTCAGGTATATTACTTGTACGTTTATATTTTCACCATAACTTTCTTATTTGAGTCTTATAAGTGATATCGATATCAATTCGCCGTTAATCCAGGGCAAGTTAATTATATTCCGTAATAAACTGTGTTTGTTATGATAACTACATGATCAGAATTACCTACAGGAAAGTGTATCACCGGTTCTGTAAGCAATTGGTTATCATTATTTTTAAAATCCAAATCTAACATTAAACGCAAATTTTATATTCTGAAGTTGGATTCGTAACTAATTGGTGTAGATTACACCACGAATACCAATACTCGTGGAAGATGTAGGCACGTCAGGTAAATTACAAATGAATTTAGAGAAATTTTTAGGCATAAAAGTTCAATGTTAGGGACAATATCCAGATGAGTAATAAAAAAAGTTTCAGTAATTTCTTAAGTCAGGTATATGTACACTCCTCCCCTTTTGCGATTGCTGCGATCAAATCTGTAAAGAGAGTATCCATCTATGGGATACAAATTGTCAGAATCTTTTTGTGTAAGCCAAGTTTCGGTTATCAGTATTATTTTAGGTTTTAAGTCCTAAATATAAAATAAAATTTTAATACATTTAGAATGCAGTTTCGCTAAATTGGTATAAAAGCAGAGCCAATCGCAAAAGCCAGTTTAATATCATTGTCGAAAATTAGTAATTACTGGTATAGTACGTATATATTTTATTGTTAAATTTTGCTCAACGTTTTTTCTTCTAGCCTCTAACTCAGATCGCATTTTTTTTTTTAAATAACTTGCATAGGTGTCTGAACCTCAACAATCGATACATTTTTTGTTCTTGCTTTTTCTAATAGTTTTCTTTTATTTCTTATGAATTTGTGTAGCTTCTTACTCATTATTCATTTCCATTTTGATCATTCTAACATATTTATTACCAACTTTGGGAACTCTACTTACAGTGTGTAAAATTTCTTCCAAAAATTTTGTGTCTTGAATTTTTTAGTTAAAATATGGCCTATAGATTCTGGTACTCCTCGGGCAAAAAGATTTTTGGTACAATTTATAGTATCAATGGCTCTATTGGCGATATTTTCAGGTGACGAGTGTTGGTCAGTAGATGCTGATTTAATTTCTAGATCATTGAATTTGGTTTTAATTTCAGCAACCTTTACATCTAATTGACCAATTTGTAATTACAAATCCTCATTAAATTCCTTAAGTATGGATTTTAAATTTAAAAACGCTTCAGTATTGCTTGAGCAATCGTTACAAATAATTTGAATTTCTTGCACCTTACATCTAGTTATGCGATTATCAACACGTAATTCGGTACGTTCCAGGTGAATACTATTTAATTTTTGCAGGCATCACATTGTAGGGCAGATCGTTCACGGTCGTCGATCGCTTTCGCACAGTTACGCAGGTTTGACCGGTTGGGATGGTGGAAGTGATAATAAATGTAAATAGAAAATATCTTTGACCTTGCAATACAATGAATTCACTTATCATGCAAGTCTGGATGCACCTTCCAGATCCAAATTCACCAAAACACACTGGAAAACAGTTTAACTTCACTCTTTTTTTTATAAATTTAATTTCAGAAAGTATGCCAATGCTAATTAAACAACTACACAGACTATCAAAATAAAGTGTATACCTTTCAACAGCTAAACGTATAAATGAATATATATATATATATATATATATATATATATATATATATATATATATATATATATATATATAACTCTTAAATATTGGGGAAATCTGCAAGAAAGACTCTAATGTGTATCAATTGTTTCGCCGAACGTTTTCGCCAAAGAGAATTAATTTGGCTTCTTCAGGGCTGAAAGAGAATAAATTATAATTAGCTACCATATATTATCTATTAAAACATTATTGATCTTACCGTAACTTAGAATTGTAGAGTTAGAATATTAAAAAAACTTAGCTAGTAACATAGTGGTGTTTTTTGTTACTATGTGTAAAAAAAGTTTTTTTTTAAGGTTTGAAATGTATGGCAGCTTTGAACTTGACACGCAAAGGCTTACCCAAGGTTAATCGAAAAACCCAATGTAACTACATTTAAAAGGAGGTAATTCTTTGAATTGTCGGCAATAACTAAATTTTTGATTTTTAGATAGTTTAAAAGTGAGGTTCTGTTTTAGCCAGAACGCAAGCGCTGACAACTTCATTGTTCTTATGAATCTTTATGTCGTTAAGGTTCATTGGTAAAAAACGAATGAATTTAAATCCCAGTATAGGGAAATATTATTTTGATTTTCTTTATTTAATTATATTATATTGTTCATGTATTATTGCATCTTATTGAGATGTATCTAAGAAAAGCAAGGGAATGTTATATATTTTTTTGTGTTAATGAAAATTAATTATAAAGGTATGTTAGTTGTTAATGGATATATCAGTCAAGTTGGTTATCTGTGATATAGTATTGTTCTTGGTATCTGATTTAAGTAACAAGTGGTATATATCGCTTAGATTCTTATGTCACGCTTAACATTAATGGAGAAATGGTTAAGGAAAATATAAGACATTTCAATGAACTCTCTTTTAGATTTATTGTTCTCATGGTGGAGAATTGTGGTGTTAGTATAGTCCATGAGATGACCAGTGGAATGGACATGTTTAGCTAATGCACAACGGTCAGGGTGAAGTCGAGAATCACTTTTGTGTAGTGTAATACGTGATTTCAATAATTGAGATGTTTGACCGATGTAGGAATTGTTGCAAGAGAGACATGGAATGTTGTAGACAATATTACTAAGCCTATCTATGGGAGTCTTATCTTTTATCTTAGAATAAAGATTATTAATTGTTAGGGCTGATCTACAAGCCACATTAAGTTTAATGTTGTTAATATTATTGCCAAAGCTATTTTCAACACTTTTCAGAATCCTTGTTAACCCCGGAGTGATATCTCTGAAATATGGTAATGAAAAATATTTGTTTATAGGAGTATCCGAGACTGGGTTCCCACTTAAGACATCAGGATCAGCATTGTTAGTCGCGAAGGAAGGTGTAATATCTTCGTCATGGATAGTATTAAACAAAATCTCATTAACTAATGGTGTTGGATAAGCGTTTGAAATAACAAGTTTCTGTAGGATTTGTAGGTTTTTTGTATGAAATGAAGGATCTGATAGTTTTGTTACTCTATTTTTCATCTGTTTGATTAAGTTGACTTTGGTAGAATTGTTATGGTATGAGTTGTAGTTAAGGTATCTACCAGAATGGGTCGGTTTTTGATACCAATCTATTTTGATGTTGTTGGTTTCCCTGATCATCCTTATGTCGAGAAAGGGGACGGACCAATTACCATCTTCCCTCTGTATAGTGAACTAGATGTAGGGGTCATAACCATTAAAAGTATCTAATAGTTCATCTACCTTGTTATTGGGTATAGCCAAAATGATATCATCAACATATTTTTTAATAAATGGAATATTAAAGGATAGTAAAGGAATGACTGAGTCTAATACATAATCCATAACGTAAGTTGCAATGATAGGAGAAATCTTAGCTCCCATAGGGGTACCGAAAGCTTGTTGATAGAATTTATCATTAAATGAGAAGTAAGTGTTGTTAAAGAGAAATTCGACGATGCTGATGAATCTGTCGTAAGACATGGAACAACAACCTCTAATACGGTCCCAGTTGATCTCTATTGATGTCAAACATATTCCTAGATGAACATTGCTGAATAAGGATACAACGTCAAGGCTAACGAGGACATAATTTGATGGTAGTATGTAGCCATTATATTTATTTACCATCTCAAAGGAATCTTTAATGTAATATTGACTTTCATAATTATATGCATTAGTAAGTATGTCTGTAACAAAAGCTGAGATATTTTCAGTGGGTGTTCCAATGGAAGCTACTATGGGACAAACCGATATTGTTGGTTTGTGGATTTTTGGCAAAGCATAAAACTTTGCAATGTTCCCATTATATGTTGTTAGTTTTTTCTTTGTTTTACGGTCAATCTCATTGGAAGAGGCTAAGGATGCGATTAATGTATTGCATTTCCTTTGCAGGGAAGAAGTGGGATTGGATATAAGTGAAACATAAGATCTATCATTATCTATAAGAGAAGAACACAGTTGTAAGTAGTGAGTTCTTTCTAAGATGACTGTAACATTACCTTTGTCTGCTTTTGTCACTAAGAGCTCAGGATTATATTTAAGAAATTTTTTAGTTTTAGTATATAAGTTATGAAAAAAAGTATTAGATGATTTAGAAGTATTCAAAATGTGATTAGTGGTGATGTTAGTGGTTCTTGATCGGATTAAGTTTTGTTCTAATTCAGATGGCAATGAAGAAATTATGTATTCTAAGTCTGCTAAAAATGTTTTTACTTGAAAATCTTTTCCTAACTTTGGTTCGATGCTGAATTTATTTCCTAATGCCAAGAAACCTAGAATATCATCAGGAATAGTTGTGGTATCAGGAATATATATATATATATATATATATATATATATATATATATATATATATATATATATATATATATATATATATATATATATATATATATATATATATATATATATATATATATATATATATATATATATATATTTAAAATATAGAAATACATTTAAAAATATAGAAATCTTATGTCTAACAGAATTATGGGAAACTATTAACTCTATTAATAATGTATACATTGATGGATTTACTATGAGTAGTAGTTATTGTAGAAACTCTTCAGTAAGAGGAGGTGGTGTAGGAATATTCGTAAAGGCAAATGTTAATCCTCATAATATTAATGTTAAAAAATTCTGTTCTGATAAACATTCAGAGTTTTGTTGTTCTTTAATTAGGGATAAAAACAATAATATCTTTTACATATTGAATTGCTACCGATCTCCGTGTGGAGATCTAAATATTTTTTTTAATAATCTTGACTGTCTTTTAAATCATTTATACAAGCCAAATGCATGTTATATTATTTGTGGTAACTTTAATATTGATATGAAAACGTCAAACAATAACCAAACAAAACTACTGAATTGCTTATCTGCTTATAACATACATACTAATCTTGTCAAATCGCCTACAAGAGTAACAAATACCAGCATAACAACAATTGATAATATTTTTGTAAATTTTTCTAATTTAGGTACATCATGTATTCTTGACAACACTGTCTGATCATAGAACTGTTTAAGTTGAACTTGAAATCGATATATTGACCTTGCCTATGTCTTGTCAAAAGCGATATTTTTCTGAGAGTGGGATAGATAATTTTGTTACGAGTCTTGTGCTGGAAGATTGGAATCTTGTTTATGGTATACTTGATACTAATTTGGCTTTTAATGTGTTTGTTGATATTTTTTCGTATTATTTAATTATTAATTTTTCATTGCAAAATAAACGTATTATAAATTATCGTAAAAAATGGGTAAACACTGAAGTACGCATATCTAGTAGTAACTTAAAAAACTTGCATGTTTTATCTAGATCCTGTCTGTGTCTTCGTGAATATTACAAGTAAGAAAAAAAGCAACACCAGAAACTTTTATGTTTGACAAAGAAAAATTATTATCAGAATATTATTTCATCATCAGATAATCCGACAAAAAGTGCCTGGAGACTTGTTGCCGACGTGACTAATAATGTTGACAATAATAGAAGGAAAAATATATGCCTAAAATCAGATGAAAATTGTGTAATAGAGGAATGCCCTATTGTTGCTAACATGTTCAATGTTTTCTTTAAGAATGCTCCAATTGAGGTACGTTCTAAAATTCCCAGTCATCAAAATAGTACTTTAAGGAAACCGCCTTATAATGAAAATGAAAATTTTTTACAATTATGTCCTTACACTCCAAATGAGCTGAGTGAATTATTGATAGGAAAATTGAAATCTTTAAAATCGTGTGGATTTGATGAAATACCTCAATTTTTATTAAAAAAAGTAATTCCATTCATATTATCACCTTTAACATTTCTAATAAACTTGTCTTTTGCAATGGTATTTTCCCGGATTATCTAAAGGTGGGAAAAGTCGTTAATGTACATAAGAAAGGTGATCCAAAGAATATTAGTAATTATCGCCCAATAACTGTCCCTTCAGTTTTTTCGAAAATATTCGAATACTGTTATCTTAACAGATTAAACTCTTATTTATTGGAGAAAGGTATTATTAGTAAATATCAGCATTGCTTTCAGGCAGGTAAGTCTACAAATACAGCAGTTCATTCATTTTATGAGACTTTAACTAACTATATTGATGCGGATGAATGCCCTGTCGTGATTTTTTGTGATCTCAGTAGGGCATTTGACTGTGTCGATCATACGTAACTCATTAATAAGTTAGAAAATATTGGAATAAAAGATCTTTCTCTAAAATGGATAGAATCCTACCTATCAGAACGTCGTCAGTATGTCTCCTTAACAGATGTATCCCAACAATCAGTCAATATTTGCAAATCAGATTACATTTACATACATATGGGTGTTCCGCAAGGTTCTGTAATTGGCCCAATATTATTTCTTATTTACTTAAATGATATTGTCTTAATAAATTCTGCTGTACAGTGTACACTTTATGCAGATGATACTTCAATACTTATATCAGATAAATCACATATATCTCTTGAAAATAAATGTAACGAACTTTTGTGTGATCTTAGTAATTGGTTGTCCTCAAATTGCTTACATCTTAATGCGGATAAAACGCATGCTATTCATTTTCACAATAGACAGAAACATATGTTAGATATCGAACTATCAATATATTCTAAACAAATTGAAAAAGTTCATTGCCTAAAGGTTTTGGGTTTATATGTTGATGAATGTCTGAATTGGAAAAGGCAATGTGATAATCATCATCATCATCATAAGTGGCTCGACAATCCGTTGTGGATCTTGGCCTGCTCACAAAGAAGTCGCCACTCCTGTCGATTCCCGGCAACTTCCCTCCATCTTCTAACCCCTAGAATCTGTAGGTCTTCTTCCACATCATCAATCTATCTCATTCGTGGTCGTCCTCTGCTTCTTGTACCCTCTGGTTTTGAAAATGTTAATCTCTTCTTGTACTCGTGATCTGACATCCTAGCAATGTGTCCAACCCATCTACATCTCTGCACTTTAACGAATTTCACAATATCTGGATCGGTGTATAACTGATACAGTTCAAAGTTGTATCTTCGACGCCATAGCCCATTTTCATTTACGGCCCCAAAAATCTTTCTAAGAATTTTTCTCTCAAAAATTTCAAGAAGTCTTTTATTATTTTGAGATAAGACCCACGTTTCAGCCCCATATATCAAAACTGGTCTTATTAAGGTCCTGTATATATTAAGCTTTAGTGCACGTTTTATATTTTTATTTTTTAAATGTCTCTGGAGGCCGTGAACAGTTCTGTTTGCTATTGCTATGCGTCTTTTTATTTCGTCGCTTGTCGTGTTTGTTGCATTTACTAGCGATCCAAGATATGTAAATTCTTTGACTTGCTCAAAGGTATGGTTGTTAATTTGAATTCTTTGTTGGATATTTCGAGGGTTTTTAGAAACCAACATATATTTGGTTTTTTCCTCGTTTACCACAAGTCCTAATTCACTTGCTGCGTCCGCAAGCCTTGTAAAAGACTGCGCCATGTCTCTCATACTTCTGCCCACTATAACTATATCGTCAACGAATTCGAGAATTTGCGTCGATCTATTAAAAATAGTTCCATTCATTCTAATATTTAATTGTCTGATTGCCTTTTCCAAGGCAATATTAAAGAGGAGACACGCCAACGCGTCCCCCTGTCTTAGACCATTATTAATGTCAAAGAACGTAGAGTTTTCTCCTTCAATTCTAACGCATGAGCTTACGTTTTGCATTGTTAGTTGGGACAACTTAACTAACTTAGGTGGGATCCCAAAGTCTATCATTGCATTATATAATGCAGTTCTTTTCACACTGTCATAGGCTGCTTTGAAGTCAATGAAGAGATGGTGTGTTTCTATGTTATATTCTAATGACTTTTCTAGAATCTGCCTATGTGCTTGAATTTGATGTGTAGTTGACTTTCCAGCAGTAAATCCGCATTGATATTGACCAACAATATCCTTTGTAAAATGTTTAAGTCTTTCAGATAATACATTGCCGAAGATCTTATACGCAGATGCTAACAGAGTAATGCCTCTATAGTTCTTACACTCCAGTTGATCCCCCTTTTTATGCAATGGACATATTATTCCCTTCAGCCACTCTTCTGGTACCCATTCATTCTGCCAATGTGATAATATTATTTCCAAAATAAACTCAGCATGCTACCTACTTCAAAATCTCAAAGATATACTAAGTGAAAAACAGCTAATTATGCTGTATTATGCTCAGGTGGAGTCTCGTTTGCGGTATGGCATAGTATTTTGGGGTAGGTCTTGTAAATTCAGTGAAGTCTTTCTGTCTCAAAAGAGAATAGTCCGTTGTATTGCTGGTATTTCTCGAATCACTAGCTGTAAGAGTTACTTTACTAGATATAAACTTTTAACTGTGCCGTGCTTATATATTTTTGAAGTTTGTGTTTTTATTCATTCAAATCTTGAGAAATTCAAACTAATAGTCAAATTCACAATATAAATACAAGGCAGAATCAAAAATTACATGTGCCTTTTTCTAAAGGAAATATGCATTTTTACTCACCTGCAATAATAGGTCAAAGAATATATAATAAGTTAGCCGAGCCAATAAAAAAATGTAAGAATATGAAAATATTTAAATAAACTTTGAAAGATTTTTTATTGCAGAATACGTTTTATTCTGTTGATCAATATTTTAGTAGTTGACATTATTTTAAGTATATGCTAGTAAATGTTCGGAAAAATTTCGGCAGTTAGTACAATTAAACCTAGAGCTAAGATTAATATTATTATAAAAATTAATATTAAACTTACCGGACTTCCGGGTTGAACCGCGTCGATATGCATTGAGCCGAGCTTTCAACATCCTCTCTGATGTCTTCTTCAGCTCCCAAACACTACTAAACTCACTACTTTTCTGATTGCCAGTTTCCATTGGTATCGATCATTCAGAAAGACTCTTCTATTCCTCTTGTTTTTTTATCCTTGTCGATTTAAGTCGACAATAATCCATTTATGTTGCTTCCAAACTCTTTATGGCTTGCGGTCAGTGACCATATTTCGCTTCCATATGTCTCAATGTTTTTGACAATGCTATTATAGATTCTCTAATTATTTTCTCTCAAAATTTTTTTATACCATAGTATGCTGTTCAATCGCTAAATGACTTATCTTCCCTGGTTATTTTAATGTTTAGTATCTTCATCTAAACTGCCGTCATTTGATATGTATGTGCCTAAATGTTTATACACTTTAAAAACATTTATTTGTTGGTGTTGGCCTTCCAAAATTAGATTTCGTTGTTTTTCTTCTATACAAATGTATTGAGTTTTTTTATGTATACCTCTAAGCACATTTCTGGGGCTGGGCTCAAAATTTTGACAGACAGAGGACAAACCTATCAGAACACAGAAAGACAATGCTATATGTTTAAGTACATACTAATTGAACGTATGAAGCTATATGTACAATGGATACAATTAACCTTCCGCTACCGGAGGGGGGTACAGATTGGACCCCAAATTCGATTTTTCATAAATAATTTTTAAAAATGTTGGAATTTTGTTTAACTGTTCTAGTTACTTCTTCATTGGGATGTGTAAAAGCATATCCAACCATTTGTTTTCAATTTGACATATTTTTACCTATGAAAAGTGCAGCACTGTGCTTGGGGTACAAGTTGTACCCCCTCCGTCAACCGCGGTACAGTTCATTGCGGTCGACGCCACTGACTAAACCAGACGTTTTGCGCACGGTACCAAACCTGTTGTTTGCAATAACACACAAATCAGTTCTGTGGATGACTTAGTGCTAACATACCGTTTTAGTTTATCCATTTGTAATTACACGATTTACCGATATGTCGAAAATAATAAAGTTAGACCTTCGGAAAGAACAGGATCGTGAAACTGCAGTGCAGTAGTTAAAGGAAAGTGATGATGATTCCCTTTTTGAAAGAGATAGTTTATCGGATGATTCAGAATAAGATGATAATTTAGAAGTAGCGGAATATGAGCCTAATCTTCTGCAGGTAATTTTTATTTTTGTTTTATCTACGATATTTCTATCTTGAGTTTATTATATTTTAGCCATCTGAGAGCGACAGTAATGATTCTGATAAACCAGTTTCGGGGGCAGTAGATTCCACATTTATTTCCAAGAATGGTAGAGTTTGAAAAAATCGTCCTTTACGACAAACTAGATGTCGCACAAAAAACTTGCTCGAAAAACCAGGGCTTACAGAAAAATCTAAAAATGTCGCTAAAATTAGTGATTGCTTCAAATTATTTGTAGATGAGAAAATTGTAGAGATCATCGTCAAATGTACAAACCAGAAAGCGGAGAAATACTTTCAGGATTGGAATGGGAAAAATCCTAATAAAACAAGAACTGTCTAAAAACTGGTTATGGCATCACTACTGATAATTTCTTTACCAGTGTTCCCTTGGCAAAACAACTCCTAGATCGACAAATAACATTATGTGGAATACTTAGAAAAAACAAGCAGGATATCCCTCCAGCCCTACTACCCAATATTTCTAGACAAGAAAAGTCCTCAGTTTTTGCCTTCACTGAGGAAATAACACTGGCGTCTTACGTTCCTAAAAAGAATAAGGCAGTAATTTTATTGAGTACAGAACATAACGACGATAAAATTAGCGGAGAAGAGACGGACTATAAGCCAGACATAATCTTGCATTACAATTCTACAAAAGGTGCCGTAGATACTATGGATAAGATGGTAAATGAATATTCTTGTAAAAGAGCCTCTAAGAGATGGCCATTTGTTTTGTTTCAAAATCTTCTAGACATTGCAGGTCTGAATGCATACGTACTGTGGACGACAAAGAATTCCATTCGTGCGTATGAAGCTTCTCACAGACGCAGAGAATTTTTACTAAACCTGGGTCAAGAACTTATAAAGCCCCATGTCGATAGGCGACTACAAAGTCCACAACAATTCCATAAGCGAATTATAAACGCGATGTACGAATTATGCCCACCGCCACCAAGGGAAAATCGCGAAAACGACGCCTCCATCTTGAAATCCTCAGGGCGATGTTTACTTTGTCCACGCAAGAAGGACCGCAAAAGCAGAAAAACGTGCAATTCTTGTAAATTCTTTGTTTGTGCTGAACATTAAACAACCACAACAATTCAAACAATAATATGTACAAAATGTAAAGCTAATCAAAAAAAACGGTAATTAATTTTTTCAAGACACCATATATTTTTTTATTGTTACTTATATTCAATAAAAAATACTTGCATTTGTTTTAATTATGTTTTAACTAAAATTATTGCATTATGTTAATATTTAATCTATCAAAATGCATGGGGTACATAATGTACCCCCTCCGTCAACTACAAAACAACTTGACCGTTCGGTAGCCAAAGGTTAATTATTAAATAAATATGAGCACCTATATCCTTTAATTTATCTAGTAATCACTTCTTAGTAAGAGATAAATGAAAGACTCACTTAGATTCTTAAGTCACAAAATACATTTAAAATTAAACATGTGGAACAGCATTGTTGGTCTGTTTAAGTTTGCCCTTTAACGCCAGCGAGACAAAAAAAATCTAAATATGGTTCATAGTCAACAGTTTTTTTTGTAAGTTGTGACCAAATGGTTGAATAAAAATTAGCTAGTGGCCATTTGTTCTTTTTCAACTCAGTAGAAAAGCAAATTAATTAACACAGATCACTCCCTGTAAAAATTGACAGAACCTTGATATGAAACGGCATGCTTCACTGTAAATTTTTACAGAGTGTAAGGTAAGCGAGAAATGGGACGAGAAATTAAGTATGAGAAGAAAACAAAAAATAACAGGGAGTAAGTGCGAAAGATCTTAAAAGTGCGTACGTAATTTGTATGCATGAACACTTTGAAATTGATTTATTTTTATATTATACTTAGGTATATTAATTGTATTATTGTTATCTAAGCTACACCAAAGAACTGTAAGTACAACAATAGTTGACAATAATTTCATGATATCTTACATAAACAAAATAAGCAACACGGTCTGAAAACGAATAAAGTAACATAACGTAGTCAACAATTAAAATAGTTTTGAGAAATTTGGTATATTATCTGATATTAGTTTAAAATCTATCTCCAGTTGCTGTCTAACAACTTCCAATTTGATCTAAACTTTGGATTTGATCTGAATCTCGATCGGATTCAAACTAGGATATACCGACAAACCAATGAGGTATCCTGTCTATTTAGCCATCGAAACTTATGAAATAAAGTCCACTTTGCAATATTTATTAAACTAAAAATATAAATAAAATATGACACATTTGTTATAAGATAAATAGAATTTGCAGATAAATAGAATTATGAGTGTATAATTTTAGTGTTTCCTAAACGCAGGCGTGTTAGAACCGTTTAAATAAACCGTTTTTTAGCACTAGTTTTCAACTTTCGTGTATTTGAACGTAGCTATCTTAGTTTATATTGCGACAGAAACCATTTATGCCGCTAGTGACCAATCGCTTTTTATTTAGAAAACGTTTTAAAAATTTTGGTAAACTTTCGCGCACTAATTTAGATTCCGTTTGTCACTGCATCACGAGCACTTTTGTCTGCCTCTTCATTACCGATAATTTATAAATTCGATGGGATCCTTACAAATTAAGAAGTTATGTTGTTCTTTTAAGCAATTTGTAGTTGAGTTTTATAAGCTTCTTTAAAAGATTATATAAATAAATTTCATCACAGTTTCATCATCATTGTAATTGGTTTGACAATCCTTTGTGGATATTTGCCTGCTTACAGAAAAGTTGCCACTCCCGTTGATTCCTAGCAACTTCCCTCCATCTTACGACCCTCCCTCCATCCTATGACCCTAAGAACCTTATGGTTTTCATCTGCAACATCAATCCATCTTCCATGTATATTTGATATTCCCATACCATAGCTCATTTTCATTTACGACCCAACAATCTTTTTAAGTATTTTTCTCTCAAAGATACCAAGTAATCTCTCATCATTTTGGGATAAACTCCATTGTTTAAGCCCCATATATCAAAACCAGTTTTATTAAGGTGTTGTAATTGTTAAGCTTTACAAATACAAATACAATTGATTGATACAGACGCATCATTGCAAGAACAGAGCTGAGCGAGTCGGTAAATAACGAAAAAGAGGTGGTCTCTTGTAGATAGATTTTGTCTCTACAGTTTTTGTCAAAAATCTATCGATATCTTACAGTGTTATTGAGTTTAATGTAAGAAACAAGATAAAAATATAGAACCAAGAGGATAGCTGCTAGTAAGTGCTAGTTTGTGATGACTGTGATGCGTCCTTTTTTAATTCAGAGCTCACCTCTTCAATGTACGAGAATATTTTTTTCGTCGCATTAGTTAACCTTGCTTTTAATATTATTTTTTTTTAATAGGGATGGATTTGTTTTAACCTGTTAGTGAGACCTAGCAAATCAGTACTTAAATCATTGATCGAGATTATGGGATAAAATAAGCGGGCAGTGCTGTCTAGTAGCACGGTTAATTGATCACTGTTTAGCTCAAATCAGTATAAGTATATACAACATTTAATTACAACATTTAATTAGGTGAAGATTATGTGATCGAATAACGAAGAAGAATGGACGATGTACATGAGTTGGTCCGTTCCCACCTTCAGATCGCTAGCGACAGAATGAAGAAACGGTACAATACACAAGCCGAAAAGGGTTGCTTTAAGAAGAACGACAAAGTATGGCTGTATAATCCCAAGAAACGAAAAGGTTGTTCTCCCAAATTGCAGCAGTTTTGGGAAGGTCCATACCTCATCATGGAGAAGATTAACGATGTCATCTACCGAATAAGCGAGATTCCGAGGGGAAAGCCGATGATAGTACACCATAACCGGCTGGCGTCTTTCGAAGGTGACCACGACGTAGATGAAGAAAGGGAAGTAAACCAAGTCCAAGATGTGTCTGACCTCACGTTTGAGGAATTCATGGGTGCCTATGGAGGTACCGGTAAAGCAAGACATGGTGTTACCACTGAAGAAAAGCAAGATCTACTCGCGCTCCCCGATGACCACTCGTTGGCCCTTACCATCCCGGCCAGTATCAAAGACGCACCAGGGTTGACATCCGTCTTTCGAAGGAAGTTTGATCGAGTTGCAGAACTTCAATGCCAAGTGCCAGCTCCCGGTAAAACCTTGAAACTCCAAGATGCATCACGTTACCTTTTCTACCTGGTAACAAAAGACACTGCCCGTGACCAACCTACCTACCGAGATGTATGGGAAGCCTTACTTCAATTGAGAGAGCACGTACCTAGAGTCCGACGTGCAAAAGTTGGAGTGCCGCCAATTAGATTGGAGGGTTATCCGAAATATGGTGGAGGAGATCTTCAAAGACACCGAAGTCCAGGTGTTAGTCTGTTGCAATCCGCATAGTTACTGGTGCGGAGAGAAAACCGTCCCTTGTCATTTTTATACAACTGGAAGTTGTAAAAGAGGGTCCAGTTGCCGATACCAGCATACATTTCCGGTTCCAGTCCCGACAAGGTTCCAGGAGGAACCATCTTTTAAGAGGGGGGCGATGTTACGATAAATATCATGGCCTAAAATAACCGTAAATATATTATGACTAATTCTGTTTTGTTGTAGAAATTTCGGCGAAGGATCTAGTATGATGTCGAGGTGTCCAGATAGACCGAAATAAAACCGGTCTGAGCTTCTGGGGAGATCGCCGCCGTTCTCGAATAACAGGATTTCTTATATAATAACGGAACTTTAATTGAAGAGGACAGTTGATTTTGAAGACGCGCTCGCGATTTAAATGTTACGTTCGCCTATATAAATTATGTATGATTCGTTAAATAAATTAATATAAGTTATCGTGCTTTTTAATAAATTAAAATAAGAACCTTTTAATAAAGACATTATAAATTGAATAAAGACAGCAGTTAAATAAATTCATTTTACCACTCTTCATGGATACTCGCCGTAATTACCATTGTCTTTCAATTTGCCAAAACATATTGTTTATAAGTCGAAAATCCCTACTTTGTATCACATATCCAACCCATCTGAGTCCAGATGTTTTGTCGCTCTCATTACTATGCTAGATCGATATCAACTTAGTACTGTATCAATAGGATATTCGTTGTTCGTAGTTTTTGTCGTTTGTTTTGATAATCTGTTCTCTGTTCTGTCTCGAGGCAATAATATTTGTTTCACAGTAGTATAGTTTTTCATTTATAGATGGTCGGTCCTTAGCAAAATCTTTTTTTCGGACGACTATTTGTCCCTTCCTCATCAGCCCAGACCTTACCTTTCATTGAAGGTTGTTACCCAATCTGTTATAATTGCTTAGCTTTCCGGAGTTCACCCGTGTGGCCTGAGTACACTTTGTGGAGGTAAATATGAAAAATTAAATAGAATAGCCTGTATACGCTAACTGGAAATAGCGTCACTGTGCGTTAGAAACCCTAAATAAAATAAAACTAGTGGTATAAATTACAATATAGTGCCCCTCTAAGGTTTAAAATAAATTCAATCGGAATCTTTGTATATATTATATTTAAATATCATATTTTTATATTGTGTTAAAACTATAACTTACAATTTATTTTATTTTCAGAGGCGATGGCGAAAGAAATTTTATAACGGAGGGGTTGAGAACAGCCCTCGCCCGACTGCGACAGAGATCAACTCCCCCAGAAAGTCAAACATCCCCTTTGCACCAACCTCAACAAAACGTGAGTATTTTACAACATCTTATCCGTCTCTTAGGAATCCGTATCAGCAGTAACATTCCAGATTGGATGAGAAAGTAGTGAAGTTTAACTTGGAAAACGCGTTAAGAAAACTCGAAATCGCTACTGATATATGACTTCTATTTCACTTTGAAATTGAATTGTAATGGTATCATTGATACGTCCTAGAAAATTTTTATAATGTATTAATATAATACTTATGTTCTTTGTTATCAAAAGACAAAGTTGTTACTCCAATCTCCATTATTCAAAGCCATCGAAATTCATCATAATTTTAGATCATGCAACCTATTATTTTTACGGCTTATTGGTATGATTGGTCACAATGCTAAATATTGTGAAATATATGAAAAGACATTGACAATATACTATGCATCTGTACTAAAGTTTTTACCTATTTTTGATTATACGTATTGTTTCTTAACTTTTTTTTAAATAAATTAAAACAATGGTGTTCGACACAGAGCAAAAAAGCAAAGTATAACAAATGTTACTGTCGTAATATAGGCGTCGGCCAGTGGTAGTATTCGACTATGAAATGCAGGGCTGATTTTCATCAGCAATATTCTGAATAAGTCTACAGTTACAACACTTAGTATATTTTAACATCTTATTGTTTAAGATGCTGAAAATAACTTTTTCCAACTTTTCATCAAGGAGATGTCAACTTAATAATTATTTAAAACACGGCAATTATTATCAAGTATATTAGGTTTACAAATATCAATGTGTGCAGCAGATGCTTTCAGAAGTTTATTAAATAAGAATAAAGGTGATGAACAGACACATGGAATATGAGGTTATGAATATCTGTAAACCCTATAATTTTTTTTATGATTAAGAGAATAAAACCATAAGTTTCGCAATCAATATACCAACCACACAGACACAATCCTTTTTTGTAAAATATGTACCTACATGGACGTAGTTATTTCTGTAATATATTTCAGTTCTATTTATACATTAACTGCAAGATGAGTAATTAAAAGATGGGTATTTTTAACAAGATGGTACAGAATGGACACTTAAAAAATCCAACATTAAAAACCTAGTAGAATGGAAATGTGGTGTTACCGACGTATTTTGAAAATATCATGGATGGATCGCAAAACAAACGAACAAGTTCTCGAACAACTAGGAAAACAATGCAAAGTTTTAAATTCCATAAAAATCAGGAAATTGGAATACTTGGGGCACATCATGAGAGATGAAAAATACGAACTACTAAGGATTATAATGCAGGGAAAAATCAATCAATCAATCAATCTCCGTGAATGGTTTGGATGCAGTTCAATTGAACTATTCAGGCTCGTAACCAACAAAATTATAATTGATGAGAAATGACATTATATTTCGTTTTAAAACATTTTAAGTGACTATGCTTTTTCTGGAATAGTGTTATAAGTTTTTATAAAACTATTGAATATCGGGGTAAGTTGAATATTTAGTAGTATTGATTGTGAAAAAAGTTTTATATTTAAATGTTACTTTTAGCTGTCATAGATTTTGATAAGAATAAGGTAACACTGTGACTTATAACAGTCTTTTCTAGAAATTTGAATTAAATTGTGGTTTAAGTCTAAATGTATCTATAATCTGCAGATTTTAGTTTATGTATTTGTATTGTATTATTTTAAATTCATTTTTAAATGTAACCGTAATCCATACACAAATATCATGAATTTTAGTTTAAGAGCACGTATATTTTGCTTAGAAAAAATTAATGTTTAATTATTTGGCATTTCGTATATATATTTAATAAAACATTATTGTTTTAGATTTTTCCGATGAGGACTTACAAAATGATACATATGGATCCAATGATAGCGTGCGCGGTCCCATATATCAGGAACCACGTAAATCTTTAAAGTATTCTGAAATCATAAACCGATTCTAAAGCAGAAATAGTAGTAGGTCAATATCAGAATTCATCAAAGAGAAAGAGAGTGTCGGCTGAAACTCAAACTAAGAAAATTGGAAAAAAAAGAAAGAAAAGACCCGAATTATGGCAAGTGAATTAATCAAAAATTTAAAGAAACAAATACAGAAAAACGAAAATCGTACAATATCAAGAGTAAAAAAGAAAGGCCACGAAAATTAATGCTACCACGAAATGGTCAAAAATGCAAACTTAATGCTTTGATAAAATTTCTGCTGAACAACACATTTTTTTCAAAATTTTATAGGTTTGGAAATCTTGGAAAGCAAAGAGAATATATAGTATTAAATATGACACAAATCAATTCAGAATATAAATATAGTAATATTGCGAATCTAAGAAAACCGAATAATGCGTTTACCTTTATAATTTCTGGGCAAAACATAAGGGTTTTCAAAACATATTTTATGGAAACTTTAGCAATTAACAATAGAACTATTTAGACTGTATTTAAAAAACAAAGTATTTGTGAATCTGGTAAGACTATTGATGTAGAGAGAAGAGGAAAACAAGAAAATCATAAAAATATAGGTACCGAAATACAGACAGAAGTCAGAATAAGGTTACACATAGATTCAATTCCGAGAGTCAAGGCCCACTATTATAAAGCTTATACTTTACGCGAATTTATAGAAGGTGGAAAAACGTTGTCAGATTATTAGTCAGAGATTAGGTAAAATTATGTCAATTGGAAAACGGAAAATTACAATTTTACAGCAAAATCTTTAAGGAAGAGTATAACCTATCTTTTCATGTACCGAAGAAGGATCAGAAGAAGACTGCCGATGATGTGACAGTTTTAGTTTATGCCCCTCAAAAAGTTTTGCCGTGTCCTATTGGACATGGAAATTCATTCTATTACATCTCAAAGTTGAATGTTTTTAATTTTAGTATATTTAACATCAAAACCAGAGAAGAAGTCTGCTATTTGTGGCACAAGGGACAAGGTTTACGAGGTGTGAACGAAATAGGAATATGCATATGTAAATATCTTGAAGAACTTTCTTCTAAATGTGCTTATCTTCTAGAGATGTTGGCGACCACATTATCCTATCTTATTCTATTCACAGAAGCTCAAAATAGATCAGTTGACATTAGACCAGTCCATTTCCTAAGATTAGCCAGCCAGGATATACGTCTACGTCCAGGGCCTCTCTTACCCTTTTCTTATAAAAGTAATGCAGCAGATTTGAACATAATTTTTTACTCTGACAATTGTTGTGGGCGAAACAAAAACAAGTATATACTTGGCTTTTATGTATACATTATCAACAAATTAAGAATCAAGTCTATCACCTACAAATTTTTGTGAGGGGGCATAGCCAAAACGAAGGAGACAGCTTGCATGCCAAAATCGAGAATGAGATTACAAAATATAAAAAGTCCAGTCTTAATGCTGTAATAATTAGACAGGTTAAAAGAAGGGCAAAAAAAAATTAGCTAAACGACCTATGTTTCACAAACATACTTGATTTAAAGAAATTGTCTTTTAATATGTACATTAATCTTCCAAAGCACGTCAAATGTTCCAGTCTCCGAGTTATTAAACTGCAAAAATCTAATCCCACTACCTTGTTTTATAAGGACTCGTATGTCAAAGAAAGTTTTATGGAATCCGAAATTATTAATCACCGAAAAAATATTGAATTTGATAATATAATATTAGAACCTGCTTTTGGAAACAAACTAGGGATTTCAGACGCAAAGAAAAAGGGGTTACTGGAGTTAATTAAAAAAAAAATGTGTTCTGCATTATTACTTAGATTTCTTTAAAAACCTTTGAATTATTTGGTATTCGCTTTATGTTCAGCTATTGCATCAAATTTTAATTTTAATCGTAGTGTTTAAAATGCCAAAAAATGATTATTTAGACAAGCATTTATTACTTTTGTTATTTTTTAATAGAAATAAAATTGGTTTGGAAAAATAATATAGAATATTATAAGAATAAAGTTGGAATATGTTTATCATTTTCTACAGAAGAAATGTATAAGTTCTGAAATTTTTTGCAATAAGAAATGATTACTCATAAAAGCAACATTTATTAAAAAACTTCTTCTTCTTCCTATGCCGTCCCCATTAACGGAGGTTGGCGACCACATTTTTAAAAGCTTTTCTGTCTTTTGCAAAGTGGAATATTTCGTCTACAGTCATGTTTGTCCAGTCTCGAATATTTCGCAGCCATGACTTCCTCTTTCTACCTATTCCCTTTTTGCCATCGACTCTACCCTGCATGATTACCTGCAGAAGACTATATTTATTATTTCTCAGTATGTGTCCAAGGTATGCAGTCTTGCGTACTTTTATCGTTCTCAACAATTTTTTGTCTCGACCCATCCTTCTCAGCACTTCCTCATTGGTGACCCTGGCAGTCCATGGAATTCTCAACATTCTCCGCTCAACATTCTCCGGTATATCCAAAGTTCAAAGGCTTCAATCTTCTTAACTATTTGCGCTTTTAGTGTCCATGTTTCTACCCCGTACAATAGTTGCGACCAGACGTAACATTCAACAAACCTCAGTCTCAGCGAAGTATTCAGATTTTTGTCACAGAACAATTGCTTGAAGTTTAAGAACGTTGCTCTTTCCATTTCTATTCGTACCCGGATCTCTTGG
Source organism: Diabrotica undecimpunctata (assembly GCF_040954645.1). Classification (NCBI taxonomy): domain Eukaryota; kingdom Metazoa; phylum Arthropoda; class Insecta; order Coleoptera; family Chrysomelidae; genus Diabrotica; species Diabrotica undecimpunctata. The sequence continues at coordinate 60,811,113 of NC_092807.1, read as the reverse complement.
TCTGGATCTAATTCTGTGTTGATGTAAGCTCCCAGATATTTATATTTTGTCACTATTTCTATTTGCTGTCCACCAAGAGTTAGTTGTTCATTATTTATTGGACTCCTTGATACTATCATAAATTTGGTCTTATCTGTGTTGATGTCAAGTCCCATTTGAATGCATTCACTATTTATTGCATCTAGTAAAGTTTGTAGTTCTTCTATACTCTCAGCCATAATTACCGTGTCATCTGCAAATCTCATGGTGTTAATGATTTCTCCACCAATTCTTATTCCCTCTTTTCTTTCCCATAAGGCTTTTCTGAATATGACCTGTGAGTACACGTTGAAAAGCGTCGGAGACAAGACGCAGCCTTGCCTAACTCCTCTCGCAATCGGTATATTATTATTGTTCACGTTTACTACTGCTTTCTGGTTCAAGGATATAGCCTTAATAAACTCAATGTCTTTTTTTTCTAAATTGATGTTTTTTAATTCATCTATTAACTTCATATGCTGCACTCGGTCAAAGGCCTTCCTAAAGTCTATGAAGCATACATATGCACTCTTGTTATATGCCCGACATTTCTGCAAGAGTACCGTCAACGCAAATAATGCCTCTCTTGTAACCATGCCTCCTCTGAAGCCAAACTGAGTTTCTATCTATCTATCTGCTCCTCACATTTCTTATAAATTCGGTTTTGAACAATTTTCAAGAGAATCTTTAAAGGGTGGCACATTAGGCTTATCAATCTATAGTCATTACATGATTTGGGATTGTTGTTTTTTGGTAGAGGTAAAAATATCGATTTAAGCCATTCTTCCGGGATGTTGCCCTCTACATATATGTGGTTGAGAATTCGGGTGAGTCTCTTTATATTACCGTCATCTAAGGCTTTTAACAGTTCAACTGGAATTTGATCAGGACCCGGTGCTTTTCCTTGTTTTGCATTCTGTAGGGCATTCTTTAATAAACAACTGTTTTATAATAATAAAAAAATATATAAAATCATTAAGATAAAGATAATATTAGTACATATATAAGCCCTAAAGTAATTTTTTACAATGCATAATAAGCCCTACAAGAACTTACATCATTATATTTTTATATTCAAAACTACTATTTTGTGGAATATTGTACAGTCCAAAGTTTGAAGTGAAAGCTATATATATATATATATATATATATATATATATATATATATATATATATATATATATATATATATATATATATATATATAAAACCAATTTTAAATTTTAAAGGACATCAATACTATCAAACATTTTGTTGCAAAAAATGTTTAAATGTCTCTACTGGAAAATTACGTTTTTTGAGTTGTAACCCCTTTTTTTTACCGCATGGTCGATATGCGATATTGTTTCTATTATATCAAGTAATTAAATTTTTTTGTCCATTTTTAGAAAAGCTATTAACAATTTTAAAAAAATCCTACTTCTGAAGTCATTTTTGCCAATAAATAAAAAACAAATAAACAAATAAACAAAAACAACTCTCAGAACTCTTATTTTTAAGGATTTTCACTCCTTTGCTGTAAAATTGTGTCACTGTTCCATACAATTTACAGTTTTTCACTTTTAGGAGTTAAAATCAAATAGCGATCTTTCATTATTTATGTATGGTTGATAAGTAAAAAATGACTTTTATTTTTTTTGCATATTTTGTTTATTCCATATTACTATAACAAAATTTATCAAAAGCAGTTGTTAGATACCTGAATCAAAGAGTGTCATAAAACAGGCCTTTTTTGCTAATTTTTTTGGCCTATATGATTCTACAATAATTTAGCAAAGAGCAATGTATTTGCGGTAATCTCCATTATTTTTCATCTTTCAAAAAATTTTAAGATTTTTAAAATACCGGCTCATCTTTTAAACAGGTTTTTTTAGTTATATTATTACCTTAAAATGGGGGAAAACCACGCGTGATAAAATTTAACAAAATGTATAACGCTGTAGAAAAAAATGCATAAATTTACTGAACAAAAAAGTATTTGATTTGCTGAATTATAACGTTCAGCTGCGGTCACTGAATAGTTTACACCAGTGTCTGGCTGAAATGTCAAAATACTGGTCAAAAATTTACCGCTCATTAAAAAATAAAATAAAATTCATTAAACGCGTCCAAAATGCCTAGAATACATTTTAATCAGCGCAACAAAAAAGAGCAATTCCCAAACTCGAAAAACAGCAAAAACTTCTTTCGATAGTTTCCATTTTGTTACATTTTGTAAATTCACATTTATTTTATTTTGGTTTTTTAATTTTTGTCAACTTATTCTATTTGGATCCGCTTCCGGTAACGTCACTTTGATGTAAAATGTGCGTGTAAAAAAAGTAAAAATTTAGTAAAAGTTACTCTCTTTAATACTTCCGGAAAGATTTTTAGTACATACTTCTTTTTTAATTTAAGTCAGTTTTCATTGATTAGGTTTATTAAATTTGTTTGGTTTCCGATGAAGTTGTTTCACTCATAAAAGAAATCAAATCCTCCACAAACACAATAAATATTATATTCTTTTCAGCGTTCAAATTGACAATTTAGCTTTTCGGGATATTGTACCACAAATACTAATGATCACGCCAATTTTCGAAGCTTTGCATAAATTATAATATGCATAGTGTACTTTAAAAAAATGTAATTTAACAAACGTAATCACGGAAAAAAACGCTGCAACGAAAACAATGACACCTAGGCTTTATTTTTAAAGGCACAGACTGCTACAAAACCTATATTTTTTTGTTTTATAACAACTACTAAAATTCTGTTTGCAAAATGTTTTCATCCCAAACGTTGAAAAAGTTATCAATGGAAAACTTAAAAATTTTGAAATTGATAAAATGCTAGCTAGGCTCATTAGTTTTATTATTATTATTTATTATAAAATAGCCTGAGGACAGTATAATATACCGAAAAATAGTATATTTATTGAAAGTAATTTCGAAAAATCATTTAGAAATCGTCTGAAAGATTATAAGTCGAGGAGTCAATAAAATTAAAAATAATGGGGATTTGTCCATTTCTGAATATTAAACCTAACAAAAATCAATAAAAGATAGTCTTTAAATAATCCGTTAAAAAATGATTTTTTTTGCTAATAAACAAATAAAATAAATTTGTAATTTTTTATTGTATACATCTTTCTAATTACTTGACCGCAAAGCTGTTTAAAAATATGATTTTAATTACATTGAAATTTGTAGTTTAATGCCACAAGAAAAAATTTCCAGAATGTGAATAAATCTCAAACAATAAAAAGTCATTCAACATTTAAATATTGTGTTTTGAGTTGTTGTTGCCATGAGATTAACAATATTAATATTAATAATTTTAACCTTTAATTTTTAACATATTATATTTATATTTATATTAAAGTAATATTTAACAAGCTAATTATGCACAAGTTAAAAGAAAACAGTCGGAGATAGTACATATAAAAATATCGCATAGCGACAGCGGGTAGAAAATTAAGTATGGTGTATCTCGGCAAAAACCCTTTAGGTAATACACATAATAATAAAAACAAATAAGTGACTACTTATGTATGGAGCGTGGGGTTACAATCGACGTGGAATGTTGCTATTTTTATATGTTTTTCTTGTTCTTCTTTTTTTATTACTTTTACATTATAAAATATTTCCTTTTGGAAAACAGTTTTGGAGTGTAATTTTTCTCGTCTTCATGGATTCGCATGAAATTTTGGATTTAGGTTAGTCTTACCTCCTACTTCACTTTTGGACTAGACCCCAGAGTTGTTACAAAAAACATTAATAAACTAAACAAATTTTGTTTTCGTTATTTGGCAAAACAATTCTTCTAATAATTTAATTTTATCTGACCCATTTATATTGGCAATTCAGACATAGATGACTTTAAAATGATATTGTCAATATTTTGGAACTGATCTCCTGGGGACGACCTTTATTGGAAGATAGTTTATTCGAGTACACGAACTAGTCTATAACTTAAGAATACCGGTCAAAAGTAATAGCATGTGATTTGTCTTTAAAAATACAACCACGTGCAATGATAAGACAAACTCTGCCGCTCGTGATCCATAGTAAATCATGAAGAAAAAACCAGGAAAAAAACTTATTATTATTCCGATATGGAAATTATTTGGCCTTACATTATTTCTATTGATTTTCTGTTTTAATATGGATAACCAGAAATTCTGGCATTCTGTTGGGAGTTGACCTAAAAATAGCAGATTATTTGGTTTTTCTCATTTAACCGTCTGTTTCATTCAGGGCTATACTTGAATATTTCTACGAAACTTTATGTTTATCATCTGATGTCTGTTTACATATCTAGGTTTATTTGAGTTTACGTCTTTATTTATTCTTAACACTTTTAACGTCTTGATGTGTAACGTCTTGTTGTAAAATATTTAACGGTCTTAATGTGATTTAATTGTCTTAATGTTTCGCCTAACTGAAAATGATCGCATTCAAAAGATATTTTCTAAATGAAATTCTTTGTTTTTTCTTGTTTTTTGTTAGGTTAAATGTGTTTATTATTTAATGTTGTTAAAATGTTTATGTATAGTATTGCTATGTTAGTAATGTTATTTATTAACAGTTCCATACATAAAAGTTTACCGACAAAACTTAAAACGATGGGAAATAAATTCAACATTTCAATATATATTATTTGGATCGGATTATAGCTCGATATATTTTGAGTAGTACACTTTCATAGGCATCCCATTATTGGTGTGACAATATCTTTAACAAATTATTTCTGCTTAAACAGATACCTTTTATTTCATCGATATGATGACGCCAGGTGAGTTTGTTATCGACAGTTAGTCCTAAAAACTTGTAATGATCAACTAACTCTAAATTTACTTCGTTTAGTGTTATTTTGGGTATTTATGCACTGTTGTATCTCCAGGTGAATTTAATTATTTTAGATTTATTTGAAGAGAACCTGAAGCCAGTTTTCTCAAACCATGTAGTAAGGGAGTCGACAGAATTTTGTAATAAAGATGAAGTTGCAGCTGTGGATTTTCCTTGGCACTATACAAGAAGGTCGTCTGCGTATAGGACAAAGTTAACAGGAGATTTTATATGAGAGCAAATATCATTGATGGCTAGTAAAAAGAGGGTAGAACTCAAAGTAGAACCTTGAAGTACACCATTTTCAGTGACATGGTTGTCAGATAATACTCTAATAACTGTGATTCTGAAATTTCTAATATTTAAAAAATTGTTTATAAAGCATAATATGTTGCCCGTAAGATTATTTTGTACCAGTTTTTTTTAAGATAACCACTTACATGTTGTATCGAAAGCATTTTCTATATCAAAAATTACTGCGATTACGTCTGGCTTGGAGGCCATAGCATTTACTATATCTGTTTTTAGGATCACTAAATTATCAGTGGTGCTTCTATTATGTCTAAAACCTGATTGAGCAGGGTTACGGATATTGTTTTTTTCTAGATACCAGATTAATCGCTTATTGATCATTTCTTAAAATATTTTGCAAAGTGTACATGTTAAGGAGATTGGCCTAAATGAGTTTGGAGAGTTGGGGAGGGAGCTGCTTTTTTTCATAGGAAATATAATGGATTCCCTCCATTTGGAAGAAAATTCTTGTCGGGACCAGATTAGATTGTACAACTAAAGTAAGTTATTTATAATTTCCTCATGAAGATATTTGAGAAAAATTGAGGGGATGTCATCAGGGCCAGCAGCTGAGTTTTTGTAGTGGATAGGGATAGAGTCAATTCTTGTTTAGAAAAGGGTAGGTTTATTGGGTTGGAAATATCGTTAGTTTTACCATTTAGGATTTTAAAAGAGTATAAAGAAGACTCATTTTGGTTTAGCGTTTTGGACTGAAAGTGATGCGCAAAAATCTTGGCGATACTTTGGCTTTGAGTCACTATTTTGTTGTCCTAAATTAAGAGATTTTGTAGACGGTGCTTTGACTTTTCATGTTTAATTTTGTTTCAAACTTGGCTTGGAGGTGTGTTGGAAGAAATAGAATTGATATAAAGGTTCCATGAAGTCTTTTTGCTTTTCCTTTATGATACGTTTTGATTTAGTTTTCAGTTATTTAAACTTGATAAGATTTTTATTAGTTTTTGTTGGTCTATATTTATTCAGAGCTTTCTTGCATAAACGAACTGCTACAGCACAGGAGTCATTCCACCAAGGAACTAATTTTCGTGTAGATTTAACAGAATATTTCCTATATATTTTTAAGCGGAGTTAATTATGCAATTGGTAAACTGATCAACTACGTGGTCTATGTTATATTCATATTTAATTGAATTGACTTGATTTCGGACGTTTAGACTGAAATTCATTCAGTCCGTTTGTTCAATATGCCATTTACTTACTGGGTTGTACGATTTGGGTTTATTGTCTGAGATTAGTATAGGGAAATGGTCACTATCGAACAGACTATCTAGTGGATACCATGTTAAAGATGGACCCAGTTTTGGATCACAAAGGCTGAGATCGATATTTGAGAAAGTTCCTAAAGACATATTAAAGTGGGTGCTACAACCAGTATTAAGTAAAAATATATGTTCATTGTTAATTATATTTTCTATAATTTGTGCTGTGAGCATTGAAATCTCCTACGAGGATAAATGGGATGAGAGTTCTGCTATTAAGTTAGAAATTTCTGTATGATTTACCCCCTTATTAGGCGATAAATATATATTGCAAATTGTGATTTTATGATGACACCAGAGTAAAACAGCTACTACTTTTAAATTAGAAGTGATGTTAAATTTTTCGGAATATATACCTACGCCTTCCGATTTTCTTTTACTTAAGTCAGGGTTTCTTCTTAAGAATGATTGTAACCAGTCAAAACCTGCAAGTTTTTTTTCCTCGTTGAAAGTAGTTTTAATATGCAATTCTTCCGCTAATCTGAATGCCATTTCTCTAACTCCAGCTCTTGTAGGTGCGAAACCAGCTTTCTGCAACTGTAGGATATGTTTCTTTATTTTAGTTTCATTTTATTCGCCGAGAACACTACTTGCTCCTAATGCACTTTTTTTAAATTGTTACTTTTCATTCTTCTTCTTGTATGCATGTATGGCTGATTTGAGTTGATTTTCAGTCCATAAACCACGTTGGCAATTTCCTTTTCTGTTTTACTTCGTTGGCATGGCTGAAAATAAATTTATCTATTAAAAATATCTTTATATAAGTAACTAACGAGATCGGCCATATCTCCCTAACATTTGCGAGCCAACTAACCCGACTTGTCCTTGTGAGATGGCCCACTTAATTTTCGTGTGTTGGTAACGTTTGAAAAGACTGGCAACTATGCCTACATAACCTCAATGATACAAACAACATGCCATCAAAACGTGACTTCGATAAAATACAGACAAAAATAAGTGCACAATAGTTTTGACGATTACCGAAAAAAGTTTCAACCTTGGGAAAAACACGGAAACAACAGAGTATTGCTAATACCATACGCATGCATCAAATAACTGAATGCAACTGGCTCCAAATAGGATAAAACTGTGATATATTCGACCGAGTCATCTCACCCGACGAGCCATTTCTCCCGGACTTACCCTATCTGACGATACAAAAATAGAAGTACCACCACTTACGCGTAGGGGTGTGGATCTAATCTGATACTAGCTTATGTAATTTTTTAGGTAAGGATTTTGGATTTCCTTCAAATTTGTTTCTTGTAGACAAAGAATATCTGGAGCGGTCTCTTGGATGAGTTGGATGCGTTCTAGACGGGCGTAAAACCCATCACAATTCCATGGTATTAAAGAGGGAAAATGACACAGAAAAAAAATAATCTCAGAAAAAAAAAACAAAAGTGTATCGATAAGATTATTTTGAAAAGTTTTGGGAGGTAAGGGAAGTATCAGAGTAAGATTAATCGTCACTGGGATATGTTTGTGAAAGTCATGGTATTGTTAATATATCGTTATTTTCTGCAAATTTAACATTGTATTAAAGTCTGATTTTTTTCATGAATCGTGTAAATCTGTTTTTTATTGGTCTTTGAGAAAGATGCGGGTAGATAGAAATTAAATTGGTGAGGCGTGTATTGATGTCGTTTATAAACTTTAGAGCTTAATGATACGGGTCACTGCTGCCTTAGTATTTTCTAAAAATGCAAAAAGATCGTTTAAGGAGAGTATATTGTGTGGATTTTTGTTGTAATATTCGATAATGTTAAGTTTAATAATATCAGAGATACTAGTATTATCCGTTTTTCGCTTTTTCTTCTTGGATTTTTTTTAGTTAATTAATTGGGTATATAAGGTGGTTGCATTTTAGAGGTTTCAGCTAACGGAGTTGTAGGAAAACTAGATTCGTCATTAAGTGATTTCGAAGGAAGTCTTTTTTGGCCTATTACTGGAATTTCTTGAGATGATTGAACGCTTTTATTCATATTCGTGATATGTTCATTGTTAGAAATAGGAGCTTGGGTATTCTGACTGTATTGGAATAATGGAAGATGGGGGATTAATGCAGCTATTTGCAACATGTCCTGTTTGCTTGCAGATAAAACATTCCATTTTATCTGTTCAAAAAAATATTCTATGTTCATGACCATCATATGACCGAATATTTATTGAAAATGTATTAATTTAAATGAATGGATGAGAAATTATCAATTTTTCGATATGTTCAGAATTTTATAAGTAAATACATACCCTATTATTTGATATCCTGGAAACGAAGCAAATGTTCTTGGCCCCAATGATAGTTCCGATTGCATGTACATAATCGTATAGCTTTAAACTATTCTCGGCATGAACAACCACGGCCTGATCCTTTTTTGGGAACGTTGGTCTAGATGCTGATTTTACTGCAGCCGTGTAGAATATGTTGGTGTTTGGGTTTGTGTTGGTTACAATTTGGTTTGTTGACATTATTGGATTTGAAGTATCCTCGAAGTCAAAGACAAGTTCTTGCAATTTGTTTGTATTCATTGTTGTGTGTCAGAAGGCGGCAACTTATCATACACCATAGTGATGGAAGTTGTCTAGAGCAACTGGTGTAATGTCCAAAATTGTTGTTAATTTGTTGTGAAATTATAATGCACTTAATGAAATATTTTTTATGCAAGTTTAGCGATTATATGCACCCACGAAAGTACACGTATATATTTACACTGCACTTTGTTATTGTCTGGAACAAGTATAAATCGCAAAACAAGTTTAAAAACTATTTATAAACACTATAAATTACAAGTGTTTACTCGTTCAGGTACAGGTATCGAATCCCACTAATGGCATTTAAAAGTCTCAAATAAACCAAAAATTATTGAATCTGACAGAACCGAAAAACAGATGTTTTCAATTTGTTTTTCAAACTAAGTTTTTATTTAACTATTCCGACGGACACATCATTAAAACTAATCATCCGGGAGATAGCAATACAAATTCAAAAGTCATAGTAAGCCGACTGAGATTATTACCCTGTATAATTATTAAACAATAATTATACAGAGCCATTAACAGAATCAACAAAAACCTTACTTTTTTCTATCTAAAAATTTTTTAAATAATTTACATATTAAAATTAATTTATTAAATTTGAAAATGTATTTTTATTTGAAAATGAAATAAAAAAATTACGTATCTACTAATTAACCGAATTTAATTGTTCTAAGTGGGTTGGAAAGTTTAAGCTTTTCTTTATGTAAAAAAATGAGTTTTGACTATTTTAAGTGCTTCTTCTACGCCCAGCATATTTTTGAAAATTTGTAATTTGTTTTGCCTACTCTAGATTGCAAACTTATTGTGCAAAAACTATTAAACTGATCCTAACGAAATTAAGCTTAAGTTTCTGTCATATTATAGAGTTTTTTTTTAAACAGAATATGACAGCTCTAATTATAAACTTCACACTATAATCAAATTAAAAAACAAACCTTTTATTATACCTTGTTTATTCTTTTTTTTTTTTTTGGTGAAGCAATATCTCTCGATTGAAAGTGGAAAAGAAACAATTTTCGCTTTTTTTGCAGATTTTGTTAGATAAGAAATAAATCATATTATCAAGTTTGCAGATCGTGATTATTGATAAAAGGTACATCGTGAAGTGATTAAAGCAAAAAATAAACTATGAAAAATGTTTATTATGGTCTGCTTTTCGACAGATCCCGCCTGGACTAGCATATTTAGATTAGATTAGATTAGATTATGTGAGGTCGTTAAGGCCATGCGGCCTCACCGCACTTCGACCTATAGAGATCTTTTGTGCATACCTTAATCTAGTTAAACTCTAGAATGCCAATACTTCTGATAAAGTTGATTAGCTTCCTAGGTGACTTGTTTCCTATGTCAGAGGACGCCAGACTGACCTCTCCTAGGAATTTTAGTCTTTTGCAGAACAGTGCTACGCAGTTGCATAGTATATGTTCTGCCGTTTCTTTTTCATTGTGACAGAAACGACAGTTCTCACTATCTGATTTGCCCATCTTCTTGAGATGATATCTCAGAGGGCAGTGACCAGTGAGAATGCCAGTGACCATTTTGATATCTTTTTTACTCATTTCGAGAAGGCGGTTTGTTGCAGTAGGCGACACTTTTATGAGCCTTTTTGCTTGCCTTTGTCCTGGTGTGTTAGACCAATATGATCTTAGTTGATTGAGTTCCCAGGTACGGAGTTCCTCTCTGATGTGGCTTTTCGATAGTCCACAGAAGGGTTCCGGACCCAGGAATGGGGTATTAGCTCCTTCTTTTGCGAGGCTGTCAGCTTCCTTATTTCCTGCAATTCCCTTGTGACCTGGCACCCACATTACAGTTACATTGTTGCGTTTCGCCAGCTTCTTGAGAGATTGTTTACAGTCCCAAACCAACTTCGACTCACATGTAAATGACTTTAGAGCCTTTAAGGCGGCTTGGCTGTCTGATAAAATAAGGACTCTTGCCCTACGGGTGTCTCGGTTGAGACATTCTTGGGCACCTATGTCTATAGCATGTATTTCTGCCTAGAAGATAGTTGGGGCGTTTCCAAGAGATTTAGATAGCCTGAAATTGGGCCCAGTAACTCCCACTCCTGCCCTTTCATCTATCTTAGATCCATCCGTATACCATACGAGTGAACCTTCTTCCACTTTTGGTTCAATTTCTTCACCCATTTGGTGGTTTTTTATGACCACTTCAAAGGGTGTTTTAAAGTCGAATTTGACTGGCATAGCATCTGTCGGCATGTCCTTAGAATCCAATGGAATTTCTTCTAAGATTTTCAGGTGGCCAACTAGATCTCCAGGTTTCATTATTTGTGTCTGTCGCAGTTTTAAGGCGGTAGTTACTGCCTCCCTCCTTATGCAGAACTGCAAGGGAGAAAGGTTCAGCATCGCCTCTAGAGCTGCAGTGGCACATGTTGACATTGCCCCTGTGATTCCCAGACAAGCTAGCCGCTGCACTTTTTGTAGCTTGGCGTTAGCTGTTGTTTGTTGTGTTTTTGGCCACCATACGAATGATGCGTATGTGACCATGGGCCTAATTATTGTTTTATATGACCAGAGAGTCATTTTCGGTTGTAGGCCCCAAGTTTTTCCAAACATCTTGTGGCAGGTCCAACTTGCCACCAAAGCTCTGGATAAAATTTTTTCAATATGACTATTCCAGGTGAGTTTTTGATCTAGGGTTACCCCCAGATATTTTACTTCCTTGGAATAGTCTAATGTGATGCCATTCATAGTTGGAGCCTGTAAATTGTATTTACGTCTAGCATATTTAAGTATAATAATTTTTTTTATATGGGATTAAATCACAAATGATTGTCATAAAATATGCATTTTCATATGTTTATTTGCTTTTAAGTTCCGATTTTCAATGAGAAAATCGTTTTTAACAGTTCTAAAATAAAGTTGTGGATCATATAAACTGTTCATAATTTTATGATATATATAAACGAATTCCGAATTGGCAATCGAAACGTCAATGCAACTCTTATTCAGTCAAATGACTACTTTTTACTGAGCAGCAATATCATGCCAGATAGATCACAACAACAAAAATGTATTTTTCAATTACTCATTTTTAATATCTGTATTTTAAGTAATTTTCAAGATATCCTGCCAATGTATTCAGTCGCTGTGAGTAAAAGTTAAAACAATACTCTAGTGAATACATTTTATTCTCTTGGCTGCAAAACTTTATAAATCAAAACTTGTCTGTGGATTTCTCCAGACAATCGTTTATATTTAACTTTAAACAAGTAAGTGTAAGAAACAAATACTTTCAGTTAAATTAAAGATAAGTTTAAATGAAGAGAAATAGTGTGAAAATAAACATACTGTCTTGTAATATTGTAATACTTTTCTTAACGTAGCTTTTTAACTTAGTTTTTAACTAACATAGTTTATTAACTGATTTCTTAAAGAGAAGTAAGTGTTGTTTCAATAAATCTTTAAAACAAAATATAGCATCTCCCTTTATCAGCATAGTTTTTGTATTTTAGAGCATATGCTTATGCACATAATCAAGCTATTGAGCTAATGAACATAAATTCTGTTACTGTAGCAAAAATTGTGGATTTATAGGATGGGAGATAAAAGGTCAGGGCAATTTTTTTAAAAAAGGTAATGTAAATATCTTATGTACAACGAGTATGGCCGCAATGAAAACATCAGTCTATTCAATCATAAACCAAATTTAGGACGAAGCAGTACTACAACAGCTAAAGATGAGCGCTTTCCCTTTTCTAGTGCTTTGAGAAACCGAATGTAGATATCAGATTCTCCTTGAAATAATCTGCAAAAAGTAAGAAATGTCAACATGTGTAAGTGGATAGTTAGGAGGCAATTTATATAAAGAATGTTATATGAAGTTGCCTGTTATATTATTTGCTTTCCCAAACTAGAGCCACCTTCTCATGAATGTCAGATTCCCAAATTGTTCATATAGTAGATGTTCTAAAACCAAATTGTATCGTTTATCGTTACTCTTGAAGACAGGAGAACACGATCAAATTATTTTTGTTGTTTTGTTATTTTTCTCTTTTCCTCCAAGATGTTAAAATTAGGTTCGCAAAAATCATAATTTTAAGGAAACTATTAAACTGCTTTGTTTTTTTTATGTATATTTTCAATGTTTCGTTCGGAATTTGTTTCAAACGTAAGTAAAATTTTGTTTGTATTTAGTGATAGTATATTCTCACCAGTAATTTTCACGACTTTGTTAATAAGCACCTGTAAATCTTGAAGGCAGTTGAAAAATACAGGAATAAATAAACAAATGCTCATATGGTATTCATTGATCTTGAGAAAGCATATAATAGAATTCCTCAGGAGACTCTGTGGTGGACACTTATTAGGAAATAAGTCCCCGATAAATATGTAAATATTGTGGGAGACATGTAGGAGGGAGTAACAACTCTCAATTATGGAGAAATGTAATAAGGGCAGCCGACCCCGCTTAGGGACAAAGACAAAGAAAATGATAATGATGATGACCTGTAAATCTTGGAGTGTTTCGGATATCAGCACTGTATTGTCTAAATAGCTCTACTTGTTTACTGTGCTTTTGTGAATTGTAATGCACAGAATAGGTTAAACAATTAGTAACACCCGTGGACAGAGATCTATCACAGATTATGTTATAACCAACAGAGATATACATCCATCAAAAATAATCGACATAAGATGTCTTAACTCCGAAGATGTAGTTAGCATAGCCTAGTATTATGCAAAATAAGAATTATCATAGAATACTTCACACCCATGAGAACGGCACGAAATTAAATAAGAATCAGAGTAAAAGGACAAAATATGGAATCCACGAAATACTTATACAAAAAAATTTTATCAGAGATGATTGCTGAGAATAAAATATTAAACAACGATAACATCCAGAAAAGCTCAGAAAAACTCAATATAATTAACGCAGCCACAGAATCACTTAAAGAGAGGAAAATAAAGAACAATATTATATGAAAAAAGAAAACTCCATTGCTAAAAGAGGCTGAAGAGGCTATCCTCTGAAATGATCAGAGGATAAAAAAAATACATGAATGAACTAATTGAAATAAAACACATTTAAAACAAAACATGGGCAGACTACTTTCGATCTCTATTTGCTAAAGGTGTCGATAATTAACCACCAAAATCAGAGATAAAAACCAAAGAAGAAACAAACAATTAGGAGGAAGATCTAAAGAAAGCACTAAGCAAATTAAAAAAAGTAAATCGTCAGAAAATGACAGACCTATGAATTAACTTAGAGTGCGAGTACATTGGATCCGATTACAACAAAAACTAGTAAAACTAATCCCTAAATAATTGTAAAAAACAATCTCCAAGAATAGAGATCAAGTATCATAACACTTCTTTTCAAACAGGAAAAAATTGGTCTCGGAGCATTACGGACGAATTTATATATTAAACAAAACACAAAAAGAATAACCAAAGTAGTAACAAATAAAATTAATAAAATTATAATACTAGAAGAAGAATAACATAGTTTTGGGTCAGGAAGATCATACACCGACGCTATATTCATAAAAAGACAAGTACATGACATTTAAAGTACAGGACAAATCATATCTTCTCCTCATTTCTCTAGCCCTTGTCAGGGCTTGGTGATACTTGGTCTTCGGCCTTCTACCTTTCCTTCTACAACTAATAGTTGCACGGTCCCCATCCTGTTAGCTATGTGGCCGAAGTAAATTAGGTATGCTCCTTTTACTTTTTTATAAAACTTAAAGAGGCAATGTGATAAGACAGGGGGATTCCCTGAGTGCTTTATTGTTTAACCCAATTATTGATAAAATAATAAAAAAGTAAGAACTAAAAAATGTTACCACATGGGAGATACAAAATTTGTTCAATGTATTAATGTTTACATTTTGGGAACGATTTCTGAAGTGGACATTGAAACGTCCATAAACTTAATTTAACCTTCAATTATGGCTTATTCCCAATAAAACAGTATCTAGTTTATACATAGTATCGAGTTTAAATATCTAGTTATCACACAATCTGGCTAGATAGCTTGCCTGAATAAAACAATATGGACAAATAAAAATATCAGGAAAAAATTGTACAGTTATCACACAAATAATGACATATGCGACACAAACACGACCTGGCACAGATAGAAAAAAATAATGGTAGAAAGAGCAGAGATAAAAGCCCTTACAAAAATCGATGGTAAGATACTACGAAAGAGAGCTAAAAGTACAGACATATGACAGAGATAAAAGGGGAATAACATCAAGGACAGGGTAAGATGTAGAAAAGTGCAATGAAACGATCATGTAAGCCGAATAGCAAAAAATAAAGTAAGTAGTAAAGACGCGGGAGACGGTTCGCCAATAGAGAGACGATCAGTGGGAAGACCACGAAAACAATGAAATAACAATGTACTGATTGTTTGAGATTTGGCCACGCTTGTTATCCTGTTCATCTTGCTCAAATCAAAATATATAATTCAGACTTATGCGAAACTTGTCAAGAACAAGGAGATCTTAACCACATCTTTTTTAAGTGTTCCAAATATCTTCAGCATCCAGGAACTCTTTTAAACAACTTGCAAACTCTGCAAATATTTCCTCCAGATCAAATAAATAACCTGTTGGCTACTAATAATAAAAAAGTTTATGATTGTTTGATTAAATTTATACATAGTGCAAATGTCTGTCTGTAGTTAATCTCAGCTAAGCTCGTTAACCTTTGTTCTAACCCAATTGTTTATTTACCTTTCTTTCCGTGACCTATTGCTAGTAATGTCTTAAACAAATGTCCTGATGGGTCCCTGGACGAGAAGTGAGTATCCCTGTTGTTCCTTAAATTTGTTTTTTCTTGATATAATTTTCTCTTTTTGTTTGATTCAGTTATAGGGATTTTATGAGGTTTTTTGACTCGAATAGATACACTTTTTGCACTAGCAATAATTAATAGTATAGATTATACACTTATGTATATATACACTGTATAATGTACACTTAGGTATGCACTTATGTGTATATGCATACACTTTTTTTTTCGTTTCTTTAGTATTAATTATATCAGAATATTGATATTAGTAATTTTTCTTTTATTATATCTCAATATGTAATTGGCTAAATAGCTAAAGCCATAAAAGAAAAAATACTGGAGGCACATTGAAAACCAGACAGAGTCAGATCTACACAAAAAAAAACAGAATAAGAACAACAAGAAACAGTTTGGAAAACGATTGGCGAAAGCGCACAACCTTGACAAACTGTTTATTTCTATAAAATGATATCTTTTCCTCTATACAAACTGTTGCTATCTGACTACTATAGTAGCAATTTAAATAATGTTAATGTTACTAGGAGTAATTTTTATGTCTGGATTACAAATTACAAACCACTATGTATTTTTAAGAATGAGCATACATAGATATATCACTATTTGACCGATATCACTTTTTAATATCCCTTCTATGTTTTCTAATGCAATACTGTTTACCTGGCATTAAATTTGAGCCATCAAGCATTTAAGTCTCTTAGGATAAATGTTTTGTTTATTATATTATAGATTATATAATAAATTCAAAGGGACTTTTAGGAAATGGTTTGTATTAGCAGAAGTGATAATTATTTAAACAAAAAATCAGAAATTCAAAATCTAAGCAAAACTTATTTGTATTATTTCTCTACAGTTTATTTATAAAACCAGTAAAAAATCACACTTTAATTTAATTTTCCATAATATAATTGTTACATTTTTTCATGCATCTATCAATGATGAAAAAATCTTCTTTTTTATTACAAAATAAAAAAGAATTTTTAAACAAAATTTTAGTTTTTGCCAATATAATTGTCAAAAATTAAAATTTTACGTTGGCATTCATGACATTGAGGCTTATTTGTAATTGGCCGCTATTCTGACTTTTAAATTAAAAATTCAATTGTTTTTGTGTTAAGAAAGTTTTTCAAAATTATATTACAAAATTTAAGAGAAACATTTATTATATAGCAAAATTTTTAAAACAGTTTTTTGAAATATGTTTAGCAGCATAAATTTATTAACAAAACTAATTTTATTTGGTAAGTTAATAAAATTTTTGTTTCTAGTTCCACTTTGTAAGATATTTTTTATTTTTTAGCAGCTCTTGAAGATAATTGTAAACACAATTGAAAGCTCGAGATAAAAATTAGTTACCTAATAGCCCCTTTTATATATATATATATATATATATATATATATATATATATATATATATATATACAATACGCAAAATAAAGTTATTGATTAATCATATCTACGTACATGTAATGGCATTCTCATTTTACGTAGTAATATGCGCGATAAAAAGAAAAATAATTAAACTGCATTAAACGTTTAGTTCAAGCCAAAGTTGTGTTCAAAATATGCATATATTTCTACTACTAATATGTTCTGTGGGTGGTCTTATTAGTACTGTATATTGTATATTTAAACCTAACTATAAATTGGTACGTTCAGTAGATTCTCCCTGATATTTGAATTTTAATCATATACGAAATAAACCCTCATCAAGTAAACTCATTTTGACTTTTGATATCCTCGCTTATTTTAGTTAAATGATTATGATTTTCTCTCTCTCTCTCTCTCTCTCTCTGGCATTACCTCAGATCACTCTAAACCTACATTAAAAACGGAGTTTGATTCATTTATATTTGAAGATACGAAGGATTAACGTGGTAAAGGAGAAGGAATAAAACGCAAGTAGCAAGTAATTATTTCGTAGAATAAAAATAAAAAGTTATAGATTAAACTTTAATAATATTAAGTTTAAGGCCTTAGCGAAAAAATTATAATACGTAGTAGTACTTATCCTATAGAACTAGACGTGAAAAATATAATAAACTACAAATATTAGTGAATTCGTGGAAATTGTTACGATAATAAATATCATGGCCTATAAAACTGTAAATATATTATGAATTCTTTTTTTATTCTAGTCATTTCGGCGCTCAGTTGAAAGACCTGTTTACCTGCCGGCAGAAACTTTATTTTTATTTGCTTTTAATAGCAACATAAATGTAATTAGAGCTTCTATTAAAGCTAGCATTTACGCAGATGATATTGTTATTTACACCAAATCTACTAACCTAGTTTCAGCAACAAATGTATTACAACTTATGTTAAATCGACTTC
Source organism: Diabrotica undecimpunctata (assembly GCF_040954645.1). Lineage (NCBI taxonomy): Eukaryota > Metazoa > Arthropoda > Insecta > Coleoptera > Chrysomelidae > Diabrotica > Diabrotica undecimpunctata. Next base: position 60,793,041 of record NC_092807.1, on the reverse strand, counting down.
AAAACTGGGTATTACAAACCGGATTCAACTATCCTGCAGAAAAAACCCATTACGTAATTTTTAGTAAAAATAATACTTACCATATAATTAATTTAACATCAAATGATTTACCTATAAAGCAGTCAACGGAAATAAGTTTTTTGGGCCTAACTTTCGACAAAAACTAAATTGGAATGTGCATATTAATAAATTACAACAAGCATGCCAAAACCGGTTAAACATACTTAAAATATTATCTAATAAATTTGGGATGCCGACTGTAAAACATTAATTAACCTTTACAAATCACTTATTAGAAGTAAAGTAGATTAAATTTATGTTGCATATCTTACGGTGCTGCAAGCAAAACTGCTTTCAAAAAACTAAATAGCATACAATCTACAGCTTTGACATTAGCACTGGGTGCCTTTAGAACTAGCCCTATTAGTAGCTTACAAGTTTTAGCGAGAGAACCACCTCCGTATATAAGACGCCAACAACTATCCCTAAACTATATAGGGAAAATAGCAGCACATAAACAACATCCAGTAAAAACCAACTAAAAATATTACTCCCCTTATAGAACGAATAAAATCTTCTAACTTTAATATGGGTAAGCTAGATCGATATCTACGATATCTAAGTCAGTGTAAATTTACCTCCATGGACAATCCAACCACTTACCATTGACTTAACCCTCACAAAATACCCCAAATCCGATTTTCATTAAACACTTGTACTCCAAAGTGATATCTCATTATCCTAGTTATCTCCAAATTTTCAGTGATGCCTCTAAAGCTCATGATGGACATGCTGCTGCATACTACTGTAAATACACTACTTACACTATATCCATACCTAGAAATTACTGGATCCTCACAGCCATTTTGGAAGCCTTAATATTCTTCAAAACGCGTAGTGAGAATAAGTGTGTCATCATCACTGACTCATTAAATGTGTAAAACAAATATACCCTACAAATCCAATATTTCGGGATATAAAAAATGAGATAAATATAATTCATTCAACTCGAAAAGAAGTAGCATTTATCTGGGTACCGTCGCATGTAGGAATAGCTGGAAATGAGAAAGTAGACAACCTAGCAAACACAAGTTGAATAAACTCACAATACATAACCAAATCAAGAAATTATCCATACTCCGATCTCAAAAACCTAATGAAAGACCACTGTATGAATATATGGCAAGACTACTGGAAAGATTCAGGAACCAAACTATATGAGATTTATCCCCTTGTGAAGACCATCTTAAATAATCCATTCAATTGAAGGGACCAAGTAATAACTAACTGACTAAGAATTGGACACACTGCACTGACCCATAAATTCTTAATCAAAAAAGAATCTTCTTCGACCTGCAGAAACTGTTCTCTCCCATTGACGGTTTAGCATATTCTGATTGATTGCCAGTACCACGAAGAAACAAGAAGAAAATATGGAATCTCAGATGACATCAAAACCACTGTAACAATAAACACTGTCCATGTAATAAATTATTTATAAGATTTACGTTTATATACCTACATATATTTAATGTAAATAAAATGAACTCTTGTGTACGTTACTCCATTAATAACCCTGCGTGGTTATTGTTGATTATATGTTTTTTCTAAATAAAAAAAAAATAATAATAAAAGTCATTTTATATAATTAATTTGTGACTTTAATGTCAAAGTGTCATATTCATCTATTAATACCCGCGGTGCACACAAACTTTTATGTCATACTAGTTCGTTATTGCATCTAAAGAACGTCACAGAGGTACTTTTAAGTGCGTCATTAATTATGACGTCATAGAATGAATTAGGTGTGTCGAAAATTATTTCATGTAATTATTGAAGAATCTGACATATGCCAGGATCGTACTTAGCCACAGGTGAAAAGCTTGTGGAATTAGTAGTATTTTTATTGCAAGGTCATCTGAGTAGATTTGAAGATAGGGGAGTAGATTACAAAATATGTTAAGATATATTTTTTTTGTAATGGGGGTAATCCCGTATATTAATAAAAATAAAAAGTAAACAATATTGTTTATTAAATTTATAAATATGGAAATATTTAAAATCGACGACAAAATGGTTCATTTATTGAATTTTTGTATCTTCTTCTCAAGGCAATCTAGCGTCAAGGCGTCTGCGCGTCGAAAGTTGGCAATCATCACAGCGATTTTTAATTTTAAAACCGCGGCTCTAAATAAGTCGTTATTACATGAGTTACATCTCCTTCCTATGGACCTTTTTCTCCGGATTTTCCTTGCATGATGACCTGGAGTATTAGATATTTATCTCCTCTCATCACATGACCCATATATCCCACTTTTCTCCTTTTAATTTTTAGTACTTCTCTTTCCTTATGCATACGTCACATTACCTCAACGTTAGTTATTCCATCTACCCATGAGATCTCTAGTACTCTTCGGTACATCCGCATCTCGAATGCCTTTAGTCTCCTCACGTAAATTTTGTTTAGTGTCCACGCTTCCATACCGTATTATAATAAGGATAGCACATATCACCTCAGCAGTCATATTTTTAACTTAAGGTTTAAGTTTCTACAGAGAAGCCTCTGTATTCTTGTAAATGCGCTTCTGGCCTGTTCGATTCTGATTCGTATTTCTGTCATTGTTTTCATTAATAGTTGTATATAGGTATTTGAATTCTCTTACTATTTCAATAGGCTGATTCTGTACATATATCTCACGAATGTCCTGAGTTGTCTTTGTTATTATCATATATTTCTTGCTCTGTTGAGTGATGGTCCATATTCTTTTTCGCTTATTGCGGTCACCTAATTAAGAAGTATCTGTAGGTCTTCATGTAATTCGGCTAAAAGAACTGTATCATCAGCGTATCTCAGGTTATTTATGATCATGTCATTAATTATAATGCTTACATTTCGTTAATCCATTGTCTTACTTAATATGTCTTCCGAGTATATATTAAATACTACTGGTGAATGTATACACCCTTGTCGAATAACTCTTTGTACTTATATTTCTTCTGATGTTATGTCTTCTATTCTAACTACTGCTTTTTGGCCATCATAATATAAGTTACACAAAAAAGACTGTTTTCAAAAATTTATTAGGTAACATATAAATTAATTACATAAATAAAATATAATTCTAATTATAAAAACTATTTATTTACTAATTCGTAATAATAATAGTTTATTAAAAACACTGAAAAGTAGAATTTGAATATCAGTGTAATAGAAAATTATAGAAAAATACTGCCAGTGGAGAGTTTCCTTAAATATATATCCTTAGACGAATTCATGGTGAAATATTTCAGCCATAACCTAGCAAAACATTAATTAGAGAAGAAATTTCTAACGCCTCAGCAACACGCTGAAATAAACAGTAAATAAAACAATTTTATTTTCAGGGTAATAAAATACTTAATTAATAATTAAATACTTCACGAACAGCAGAAATTGGTAATAATGTTTGTCCAGCTTCCTTTTTCAATTGAAAATATCTAAGTAATTTAAATATTAGTACTTGTTCTTTTTCCGTATATCTTGTCATCGAGGCCTTACACAAATACAAATAAACACCCAATACTATGTACAAGTACTGACCTGAACGACAGCCGTCACTTGCTGTTCAACACTTCGAAAGAATGGCCAGCATGGACGAAGTTTTACGTCAACTGTCAGTAATAGGCGTATTTGATTGGCTAGAGAAAGCGCGCATTTAAATATCAACGAATCAAACGTAGGTTAGGAAAAACCGCTTATGTATGTAAGCTTATTCTAACGCTGCAATACAGTTCTGTTTAATCACGGAACTACCGCTTTTTCCGTCACACCCAACTTAATGCATTAGAAAGAAATCGAAAAACTGTGACGCACTGAAAAGTACGTCTGGGATGTTCTATACAAATAAATATGTTCTAAAAAATCCGAAAATTCGATTTCATTTTGACAATATATTTACTAGTAGACATTCTATCGTCCGTGTATGTTGTTACGCCACGGAAATCTTATTATCTTTTTGATTGTATATTTACGCCCGTGCGGGCCATAAAGTACACTATTACGTAGTTAGTAACTAAGCAATATAAACACAACAAGAAACTAGTATGACATAAAATATATTTTTGTGCTTAATTCTATTTTACTGTGATTAAAACCTTATAAAGTTTACAAATATTAAAAAAGAAACGAGTAATTACATACAAACGCTTAAATTTATATCTTAAACCTAATATTTGGTAGTGTCACATTTTGCAGCAATGACTGCCTCTTACCTTCTGTGCATACTTTCTACGAATTTCTGGCCACTTTGTTAAATTGTTCCACTCCTGTGTCATACTGTTATTAAGCGCTCGATTAATTAGCGCTTTGTGGCTATAATTTCATTAGAAATTTCTTTCTTCATGAGCTTCCAAAGGTTGTCTCTTGGACTCAGATCTGGCGAATTGCCAGGCCAGTCAAGAACCTGGTTGTCAGCAATGAATTTTGTAAGAGATATTGCCCTGTGACAAGGCGCAGAGTCATGCATAAACGTGAAACTCCTGGACCTGGAGAAGCATTTTTGTTTGCAGTACTCTCAAGTACTTGTCCTGCCGCATTGTTTCTTTAACAATGTAGAATGTACCAGTGCATTAACTGCTTATGATCGACCACCCCATGATGCTGAGGGGGTGCTTTACCGTCCTTACAATAGAATACGCTTTGTATTATTCCTAAGGTCTTCTCCTTACAAATTGAGCTCTATCCATTAGGATCTGCACGGTAGATTCGTTCGAAAAATAAACCTGGAATATTATTATTATTTTGGAATCGTAGACAAATCAATCAACTGTAAACTACATACAAGAAAAACAATGTTAAGTAATGTTATTTACCTGATTCCAATTATCAATGGTCCAACCTTTATGATCTTTAGCCCATTGACGCCTTTTTTCTTCATGGCTGGTGTGACTAATGGCTTTTTAGCCGTACGACAAATTGAAAACCCCAGATCCTTTTCGCGCTAACGAGCTGTCGTTGGTGAAATATGAATGCCAGGCTCCTGCACCATTTTCGTTAAAATCTTTCGAGGTTGGTTTCTGTTTGCTAACACAATATTTCGAATTTTTCTTTCATCTCGTGGTGTTGTAATTTTTGTTTCGACCACATTTTTGTTTGCGCCCTGGGAAAATACAGTAAGATAGAGAGAATGATTCTCTCTCCTGTTTCCGACAAGAATGTAGCTTCAACTAAATTTTAAATAATTTTAAACTGTTTGTCCTTGTTAGTGTAGTGTTACAATTTTATGTTTAATGTTATGTTTATTACATTCTGCGCCTGTTGGATAGCCCAAAACTGACGAAATGCCCCTGATGATGCTTTAGAAAAGCGAAAGTACTTGGGCAATATTTAATTAATAAAATTGTGCTCGATATCTGCTTTAATTTTATCAAAGTTTATTTATTATTACTCTAAACACCAAGAATACAAAATATTATGCACACGAGTTGCAAGCTGGGCTGGACAGCACTGACAAACAATGGCATCTAAGTCACGTAATGCCACGCCCGCTGTGTTGACACTGTTGCCAGACTATGAAGTGTACTTTCATAAAGTCTTACAAGATAATCAAATGGAAACAAATGCATTAATATTATTATGCAGCTCAATTATATACCCTTTTTTAAAATATTGAATTTTATTAGGTGAATGATTCCAAACCATACGTCAAGAATTTGTAGATATTGAGTATTATGAGATTCAGGCATTAACTGTGGTTTATGACCTGAACGATATCTTAATTATGCCTATTTACAGTTTCGTTAACAAAAAATGCTACTTTGTCAGAAAATATAACTTTAATAAAAAATATTGATTATTTCGATCGTAATATTTATTTATAATTTAGTCGTCAGGAATTTCACCTCTAAAAATCAGAAGAACAAGCTGAATTTTGCTCAAAATGTCAATGTTGGGACATCAAAAGATGCAACAAGTTTACCACTCCTACTTCCCGTATTTCCTCTAAAACACCCTCACCTAGGGAGTGAAAACGGAAAAATCGGTTTACCAGGAATCTGTATGCCGTAGAAAATAAAGTTTCAAATAAAAAATGTAGCTGAGGTAATTTTAAACAAAATTTTTTAATGAAACTATTTGTATAGAATCAATCGTTCTTTTGTAAACAACGCTTGAAGCGACCGGCAATTTTGAATGTTAACTACGCGTGCGAAATTAATTTTAAATAAAATTTGTATCAACTCGACGGTAAAAATTCGTTATCTTTGGAGCACTGTCCAAGAGACAAAAATCAAAATGTGTTTTAAAGATGTAGGGTGCAGCATTCGCATACCATTTCTGTATTTTGCCGCAAATGAAGTCAGTTTATATAAAAATATTAAATATAAAAACGTTACACGATTCTTGCTATTTTTTACGATTCTCATGAGATCAATATTTGATTAACCGCTCGTAGTGGAATTTGCATTGCTAAAGCCAAGTTTGCAAAACCTATAAGATCAAATTTTATATTTATTATACGACCATACGCCGCAGGAGATGCCTGCATGAAAAAGGTACTGACAGAAATTTGAAGCTGAAATTACGTAATTTTAAAAATGTACTGAAGTATTTAAGAAGAAGCAGTTTAAGGCGTTTTAGATCGCTGGTAATGTGAAAATTTAAATTCAGCGTTTTTTAGGCATATTTCAAATGCCTCACATATATTGCCAAAACTTAAAACCAAAATTTTGTGCTACAGGTTTTAATATTAGGCTTAAGCAATGGAAATTTCATAGTCACTGGTTAATAGAAGTGATACATTTTATTGATCTCATAAAAATTAAAATAAATGGTAAAAATCGCGCAAAGTTTACATATTTAACACCTTTATAAAAAATAACTTACAAAATACAAAAATTGAATACGAAAGCTGCACTCTGCACCTTTACAACGCATTTTGATTTTTTTGATGGGATACTCTGATCAAAAGATAACTTATCGTTACCGTAGCCCGTCAAGTTGATAAGAATTTTAATCAAAATTTATTTCGCGCTCACAACTGATATTCAAAATTGCTGGTCGCTTTAAGCGTTGTTTCTAAGAGAACGGTTTGAACTACATACAAATTGCTTATAAACAATTTTGTTAAGAGTTATCTCAGGAACATTTTTTGTTTGAAACATGTTTTCTATGGACTATAAATTCTTGGTAAATCCATGTTTTCCGTTTTCCCCTCCTACGACGGATGTAAAGCCGATGGTTAAAAGTGGTAAACTTTTTTGCATATTTTTTGAATTCCAAAATTAACACTCTCAGCAAAATTCAGCTTGTTTGTATGAATTTTAGAGGTTTATTGACATTTTCGTCTCTGACAACTGGAGTTTATATGCGAAACTTGAATTTAGAAAAGATCATTGTAAAATAATAATTTCCCTAGCAGCTAGCGACATGTTTTTAGTTGTAATTTTTGAATGCCCCCTTTTTAGATAAATTTTTTACTGTAACTGTAGCAATAAATTTTTTTTATCAATTTCATTTCATTAGACGTTATTGCTGGACTATGTTGATATAAACCATTAAACATATTACGACAATAAAAGGTATTCGACAGGGTTAGATATGCTAAAAAGTTTCCAGCATCAAAACTAAACGAGTTATTCTCAAAATAAAGTTAGTCCCTTTTTTTGTTAAAAACATCCTGAAAATTGTAACGAATACTTTGACTACCACATTGGGTATTATTCTAGGGGGTTGAAAATTAGGGACAGAAATTATTGTGGTAGAGATAGGGTAAGCAAAATAAACGATACTGTTGCGGACGGCACTTAGGGATTATTTGGAGAGCTGGGTCGTGGATAAGTGAATAGCAAGGAGATTCTTCTTCTTCTTCAGTGCCTTATCCGGTCCGGATGTTGGCGATCATCAAGGCTATCATGGTTTTGTTGACTGCTCTGCGAAACAGCTCCGCTGAGGTCATCCCAAACCATTGTCGGAGATTTTTCAACCACGAGATACGACGGCGTCCCGGTCCTCTTCTGCCAAATACTTTACCCTGCATAACAAGTTGAAGAATTCGATATTTTTCTTCGTTCACTAAAACTGTTCACGATAAACACTAAAGCCAACTGCCCCCAACAATAGCTCCAGCGAGAGTGATGTAATTATCTTAACGTATACGAGGGGATTTCAATATATACCAAAGAATTTAAAAATGCTACAAAATCACCCCCTTATTAGCATACCAAGTAAAATTAATCGTTTTTGTAATGTTCAAATTGTTTTATAGTTTACGGCTGATGAAGCTATTAAATAAATAGTGAAATATTGAGTATTTTAGAAAAAAGAAAGATTTTTATTAGAGACCACTTTACCCGATAATTCCAACGTCTTTATAATTTATTTTTTGGTCGAAATAATCATTTCTAATATATATATATATATATATATATATATATATATATATATATATATATATATATATATATAGTATGATTATTGATCTAAGTATTTAAGTCGACAGTAACAATATAGAAAAGACCTTTAAGTAGGTAATCTCAGGAAGGCGAACTTTTTTAAACACATTTATTTTACGATACACATTTTTCGGAATCCAGTCTAGTCGAATTCAGGAAATTGACAGAGCAAACTCGTCCTAAGTGTATCGGCTTTTTGTAGCACTTTTCTTTGTTGTGAGTATAATACATAATATAAAAAGAAAAATTGTAGAATTTCGTCGAACTCCGACGAACCGAGAGTGCCGCTAAATGTGACAAATAAAATTGAACGAGATAAAAACTGTCTTTTTCCCATTTCAAGCAAGGATAGCTTTCAGGCTGGCTTGTTACTTGAGAGAAAACATGAAAAGTTTTATTAAAACGTAGTTTAATTTTTTTTGTTTTTTAGTTAACTAAAACAAATTTACTATAAATAGCTAATTATAGAAATACTTCTATAGTGTTTAATACCAACATTAATGCAATTTCCCATACAGTTTACAAAAGTATGCCAAATAAACCCCGCTAAAGTTGAGTTTCTTCACGCAGAGAACACGCAGGATCATTAGCGTATTTAGATTAATGTGACAGTTGATATATATATATATATATATATATATATATATATATATATATATATATATATATAAGGTATATAAACTACGCGGCATAAGTTAGGAATATAGCTTAATATTAAACAAACAATTATACAACTGTACAAATCAATTAAGTCACTTATCTACGTCAACAAATAACACTAGTTTTTTTATTCAAAGAAATAAATAATTAAATTAAATCAAATTTATCAGTTGTTTTTAGATTATCACCCCATGAAACGAAACCGAAAGCTCACTTGAAAAATCGAAAAATTACTGGGCGCTATTTTTTAAATGGAATATGTAGGAGAAGTCAACAAAAAAGGCGTATTATCTTGTGGTTATCGAAATTCTAGATAAAAACGTACAAAAGACGACTTTTCTGAAAATACTTGCTCTTTAAAAAGAGATTCACTAGATTTAACAAATGTTTATAAACTAAAAGATTATTGCAAATTAAACCCGAAAGTAAGCATGTTTTTCAGTTGTTTATAATTATGACAATAAACAATAAAAATATTTAAAACATATTTCATCTGAGTTTTTATGTAGATAATACATTTACGAAAGATGGGAACAATCGGTAGAGTAGTTTTTAAACAATTATATTTGTTTATCGGGTCGAGAACAAAGCGTCAGTTTTAATAGCTGTACAGATGCTTTATCAATACTTAAAATATTTTTTTTGGTCTGTCTCTCTTTATAAGGTCTCAAGTTTTCAAAAAACAAAATACTACTTACATGCCGGTACAGAAATTATTAGTTAATGATTCGAGAAGCAGATTTCAAACTATCCTGTATTGCTGATGATGTGTGATCTTCGGTTTTTATTGTAACTATTTGATAATTAGCGGGGAAGTTTCTAAAAGGGAAAGATGTTAACAAATGAAATAGAAATGAGGTATTATGTGATTGTTTGTTATGTGAAAGTAATGTTTTATATTATTTAATTATTAAAAGTTATTTATATGTATTCAAAAGATATATTTTAGAGATGTGTGTAAATTTATTGAAAATTTTTTTAAAAAATAAAAGTTGTATGACAATAAATTAAATTAGATGTACAATTTTGTGGGTGTGCAATTTCTTTAACTTGTAATTATCAAATTTTTTGATAAAGTGAATTTGACTTCTCTTTTGGTAGAAATTGTGATGACATCATACAATGACAATATACATAACTTACGCATACGTTTAATTTACCATGATAATAATATTAATAAAATAAAAATATTGTTTCGTGATACAACCGTCAATTTGTCTGACATTGATAGATACAAAATTTAATTGTTGTTTGTTGTGTATATAAGTACACATTTGAACTTTTGTTTTGAACTGAGATATTTGTAAGTTTTAATGTATAGTTTAACATGCCTAAAAAGGCTCAAGGCAAGTCTGAACAGAATGGAATAATAATAATAATATTAATAAATATTAAATATATTTACAAAAGGAACATTTTTATTCTCGAGAGAGAAAGAGAAAGAAAATATATCTTCTGTCTTTCTCTTACCTATGTAATGATTTTGCCGATTCACTCGTACAAATTTCCAACGTCGAACGCGCGTATAGAAGTATAACTTCAAAAATGTTTGTGTACTAACAGGGTGACTCCTTCTTTCGCTCTGTTTTATTTCGAAACACCACTGTGAACCATCATTTTTGGGTTTTTTGAATTAGTAAGTTAGTTCTGTTTTCAATTGAGTCTAGGTTTGGAAATGAATTATTTCACGTTCAATAACCTGTTGAAATCGCAGTAGACATTAGGCAGTTTTTTGTTAAGTGGTTTGTTTGCTTACATGTTTGGCAAGCTTGGTTATCTAATGATAGGTGAATCCTGCATATTGTTTCCTTATGCGTGATAAGGATAGAAACAGGTAGTGTCTGGTTATTTAGTAGAGATACGTAGGTTTGGCGTCTGAAGCTCAAAACATGTTGGAATTGGGATGCGTTGTACCTATTGATAGGAATGTTAAAGACGACAGCAGATTTAATCCATGTGATTTCTGTTGCAGATATCAGAACTGAGTGTGGAATTGAGGGACAGATATTAGACAATACTAATCGTTGACTGGGACTAATTAATCTAGTTGGAGTTGTTGGTTTATTTTGTTTTTTTGAATTTTTGTTAATAAAATCCTGAACTAATTTTTCGTTTGCTAAATATATACATAATCTGTTATTTCATAATCTTAAATTAAATAGAAAATATTGTGGGTTGGTTGTATCAGCAGTCTCAGAGTGGACAGGTTATCTTCTAGTTTGGTATTTTCAATTATATCGAATATAGTTACTTGCTTTCATGATGAAAATATTATAAGTGTGTGGTGATTGACTGGTTACGGACAAATATGTAGGTTATCCATTTAATTGATTAAACGAGGAGCTATTTGATATATTGTTAGTATTAGAAATTGCAGATTGAATAGAACTTCTTCTTCTTCTTCCTATGCCGTCCACATTAAAGGAGGTTGGCGACCACATTTTTAAAAGCTTCTCTATCTTTTGCAACGTGGAATAATTCGTTCACAGTCATGTTTGTCCAGTATCGAATATTTCACAGCCATGACTTTCTCTTTCTACCTATTCCCTTTTTGCCATCGACTCTACCCTGCATGATGACCTGCAGAAGACTATATTTATTATTTCTTAGTATGTGTCCAAGGTATGCAGTCGTGCGTTCTTTTATCGTTTTCAACAATTTTTTGTCTCGACCCATCCTTCTCAGCACTTCCTCATTGGTGACCCTGGCAGTTCATGGGATTTCTTTTAGTGTCCATGTTTCTACCCCGTACAATAGTTGCGACCAGATGTAACATTTAACAAACCTCAGTCTCAGCGCAGTATTCAGATTTTTGTCAGAGAACAATTGTTTGAATTTTAAGAACGCTGCCCTTGCCATTTCTATTCGTACCCGGATCTCTTGGTCTATTTATTTTTAATTATTAGAATAGAATATATAGAATATAGAATATAATAGGTTCTGAATAGAACTATTTACTTTTAATTATTACTTGATTAATTGAAATACGGTCCTAGCATACAGCCTGAAATAGTCTGTAGTAAAAAAACGAGTTTACCTGTAGCTTTGGTATAATATATTCTCTGCTTATATTTCGATATATTTAATAATAATCAAAACTGTTATGCGTTGTTGTGATTAAAGTAACAGATCGTCTCTGTGGTATTTATTACTTGATATTACACTACTGGATCACTAATTAATGAAATATTTCTTAGTATTACACTAGTTTTTTTTTTAATTAATTTGCAGAGATCGATTTTAAAAACGTATTCGTAGCACTTGACAGTAATGATCTGTCTAAAAAATTTCTAAGAAGCATAACTATTGACTAGAAATGACATATTTAAAAGTTTACAGTTTTCCAGGTAAATAGTTTCTCCGGAAATATGTATAAAAAGTGTAAATACACAAATTGTGTTTTTATTTTTTCTTAAACGATTTATAAAATGTCTTCTTAAATAAACTTACTATAAAGAAAATTACTACAAAATGGCTATTTTGATAAAAACGAAATCTAGAATTTCATCACAAAACTTTTGTTTTTAAAACTTTGCAATGGAATAAAGCATGTATTTATTCTTTTGTTTTACTAAGTTCAAAATATATATGCAGTTTTTATCCCTTCAGTACATGCGCTCTATTTTCTTACATGAGTACACGCGTGGACTACATTAGTAATCCATACATACTGGAGCTCTGGAAAAGCAATATAATTTGAAAATAGTGTTATTGTTTTAATGCGGTTTTAGTAATTACACTGCAATGTATAATTGGCTTTATTTTATAAGAAAAATGTACATTAAATTAAAAAAAAAATAAAAAAAAATTAAAAAAAGAAAAACAAATACTATAAATCAAAGTTACCTATAACCAAACGTTACAAACCAAACTAGGTTCTATAATATCTTAAATATAACATCTTAATCTGATTCAAACTGCACGTTCTGTTTTATCTTAGCACAATGTACACATATTTGCTTTAAATATCCTGGGCAAGTCTACTGGTCACAGCTGCTGCACCATTTTCTTGTGCTCTTATTCCTTGCTGGTCCACAAATATAACAATGCCCAAGGACCGAAGATCGAGTCGGAACTTCCTTAGGAGTTTCCTTATTTATTTTTAAAGAAATTTATTTTATTTCTGTTGATGTGTGAGTGTTGTCTAGTCGCCTTAACATCAGTGATTTTATTAACTCAAATGAAATGTCCTGAAGAAATTGCTTTTTGGGAGTGATGCAGTGACATTATTAGCCTTATACAGGAAAAATTCATTAATTCCTAATATATTTAATAGATCAAAGAACACGGTGAGTGACCTACGCCGAGAGTTTCGGGAAACATCATATTGTGTGCACAACTGCTCAACCAGATCTACAACGAATTTTGTTTTGTTGCAATCCGTTATTATTTTGGGTTTGTTCTAGTTTTCTGTTTCAGGATCAATACTGTCATCATGGTGCATGGTTGAAACAGCTAATACGACCTTATTTTTTTTGGAACGTATGTCAACAAGATACATTTTTCTTTAAGGAATCCAAATAGTGAAGAATGTATGTCTCTGTTTTTAGACGTTATAAATTTCTGTGTAATTGTATCAACAATAGTTAGTCGCTTTTAAAGTAAGTCCATGACCAAAGGTATACTGGTGAACCAATTATCCATGGTTATATTTCTGCCCGTTCCTTCTATGCGTTTAACCATTCTTTTAACAATCTCTGCGCTACCCCAATCAAATTCAAAAGGACCAGTTTGGTTGTGTTTCACAGTAAATCTTCATATTATAGGTATATGCATATTTGCTATTTACTAACGCAAATATTTTTATACCATATCTGGATGGTTTACTGGGATGTATTGATGGAATTGACATTTTCTCCTAAAAGCAAGTAATTGCTCGTCAACTGTTAAATATTCTGAAGGTGTAAATTTTTTTTGAAAATTTTTAGTAAAAAGTCCAAAAATGTCTCGTATAGGAGCAAGTTTATCCATATCTCTCCTTTGTTGTCTAAAATTAAAATTGTCAAACCTCAGACATCTCAGTAGAAATAAACACGTCAAGTAAATAGCTTTAACACCAGTACCTTTCTTATTATCCCACATTTGCAAAATATTTAGTCCTTCAGATTTTAGAACACCTGCTAAAGGGAGTACACTAATAAGTTCCCAAAATCTCTTCGACATCGGTCATTTTAGCATCTCTGTAGCGTTGGAAATTTGATCTTACCTTCTCAAGATAGATGTTGGTACAACGCGTAATTTCTTTAACGATGTTACCATCTAGCATACATTTGAAGCATTCAAACTGTGTTTTTGCGTTTCTAGCTTCTTTTATTGGTCCTGGTAACTTCAAAACAATATTTGTTGCACGAGTTTCACTTTGTTTTTTCTTGTCTTTGCCAAGATAGTATTTAAAAATCATTTTTTCTTCATCTGCTTCCCCTTCAACCTCTTCATCACAGTCTTGTTCCGATTCTTGTTTAAACATGGTACATTCTTGTTCTAGAATATCATCAGATACAATTGCTCAACATTATAGTCATCTGAGCAGCTATTGTCGTCACTACCACCTATATTCGGCTCCTGTTCGTTTTCTTTTTATTATTCCATTCCATCAGCATTTTTTCGAAATTAGAGTCGACGAATCTTACTTTTTTTGTCGGGAAATTGCTGATAACTAAAACAAAAATAAAAAATAAATATTTGTTACTTTTTTGACGCAGATACTTACCTTAACCGCCGAATACAAAATATAATTTTTAATTTAGGGTTACGTAAGTACACGCGTGGATTACAATAAACAGAACACAATCTGTTTCTTACACCTACACACATTAAGCGACAGTCGCATACTAAACTAAAAAAGCTCCTTATACTATGCCATTGAGTTAGAATCTATGGAGAAGCTATGATCATATTAACGTGTGTATTAAAAACGGCGTCAGTAGGTGTGGCTAACGATCATACCAATACGGTAGTGGGACCAGGGCCGGACTATTATACTATTATACAAATACGACTAGTTATTCAGAAGATTTAATTATAATCTAAAAAAGTGCAATAAATTTTTAATAAACTATGATTTATTTATCCCGAGGTAAACACTAAAAATACGACATATTATACATAAAGATAAATTAATACAGTCAAATAACGTCAAGTTGTATCAGAAAGAGATAATAATATAAATATTTTAGAGGGTAAAATGATTATACGGTATGAAATAAAAGAAATACCTTCGTTTTACAACTTTACAACGTTTGATAACTACAAATTAACTGACACTTAAAAATTTAGTTCAATTAACAAAGTTAGAAAAGTTATTAAAAAGAAAACACAATTGAATATCTGCCGAATATCACAATGGAAATACTGTGTAGAAATAAAAATAATTATGTTGCAGTATCTAGTTAATAAGAAATTTTAAGATATTTAGGATAAAGATTTTTGAGTATTCTCAAGAATAGCACGATCTACCTTACTTATAAGATTTTTTATGAATACTATTAATTTATTCTCTGAAGTACGGGCCATTACTTCGTTTACATATGTGTATACTAACCTGTGGAACGTTATTGACAATGACGTAATTGTACTAAAGCAATGAACTTTTAATAAAACAGTAAATTGTAGCCGACAATCAACATTGGGGGTTAAACGATTCAATAAACGTTTCCATTATTAACAACGAATAACTAGGTTCTCAGAATTAGATAGCACATAAAATGTAGGGTAGTAATATAAAATAAACTGAATAATTTAAAAAATACATAAACTAAGCAAAACAAAGAAATAATTAATCACTTTCAGGTTGGTCGCAGGTAATTATGTAATGATTTATTTTTTTAAATTTTACTATCCAATACATACGTTGGCTGTTTATATTATGAGTCGTATTTATTTTATTAGCGACTGATGAAAAAATCTCTACATGTCAGACCAAACCGCATGCATAAATTTTGCATAACTGAATTTGTTGTTCTCCCTTGAGCTATTCTGCCGTTTTCCTTCTCTTGAACAATAAGTAAATTAAAGCTGTTTCCATTTCGCTGTAAACGTAACTTCGCTTCGGTTTGATTGCAGGTATATCGAGATATTTCTTTATTAGTAATATGATCTGACCAGAATATAAGGAAAGAACAAGAATTTTATTTTGCGTGGCAGTGAGAAATTCTTTCTAGTAAATATGTGCGTGCATCATTTTGTTAAAAGTTAACTTCGTCTTCTCTGTTCTGTATTTTATATCTGTTGTCATGTCAGAATAAATGTAAATAGCCACAAAAAATAAATATGTAGACATAAAATCATTGTTACTGAAAAAACAACTAGAAATAATAAAAGAAAATTTAAGCAGCAACAAAGTTAACAAAAAACAAGCGATATAAAAATTTTGGTTGCCTTCCATCGATATGTATACCCATTTTGTTTTCTGTTTTTCTGTTTTGCGAGACATGCCATTACATTTTAATTATTATTATATATATTTTGTACATACATATACATATATACATATATGTATATATATATATATATATATATATATATATATATATACATATTCCGCCATAGACAGATTCAGATATAGTTTTTTGAACCTCGGTTCCGTGATTGTAGCATGGCAAAGCAAGGGGTTTCGTAAAAGCTTAGTGCCCCTCTTTTAAAGGGTAGTTATAAGCTTTTGGCATAACTTTTGAGCTGTACTAAGGTTTGGCTTGAGGTTTTTTAAAGATCTTTCGATAATAGACACAAGGGGGATAACATGGCTAGCAGTAATGTACTGGGAACTCGAGATCCCCTTTGTGGCCTCATCGAAATACGATAAAATTTCAGTAGTCAGATGTGGAGAACAGTAAACCAAAATTATTATACTACTGCTCAACAGAGAGTGCTAAAATAATTCAGGTTCTATTGTCATTGAATATATTATGAGAGTAGAATATAATATGCAATTATTGTATTTAATTAATGATGCAAATTTAATTAACCATTTAAAAATATAATCTTCTAAAATACCCACCAATTTTCCTCTCCTTCCAAACCCAAAAAATTACCCACCCCAACCATTTCAACTTATAAAAAATTTCTCAGACTCTTTCAAATGGGATTTAAAAAAAATAATATCAACATAAATATAATAAATTGGATAATGCAATTCATCTTTTAGTTTTACTACCATCAAAAAAATTTTCATGTATTACTTTTAACACGTTTGTATATTTGTATAACAGATACATTTTAACTTACTTAATACTTCCTGTATGGGTGTATCGTTTTTAAAACGTACAGAAATCCTTGGAGATTCGTATTCGTAATCGGTAATTCGATATTCATAGTCAGAACATTATTTTTGGTAATCAGAAAAAGCCATTCTCCCACGTTCAATGTCAAGAGTCAAGTGTGAAAAATAGATGATATACCAGATCGCTTCTTATGTAAATATTACGGCTCCAAATACCCTTTTAACGAAATATTATAACAAAACTTAATTGTTTCTGGCTGATGTGAGTTTGCACTTTCAGTTTGTTTCTGTATTTATAAAATAAAATAAAATTTGAATTATGGTTTTTATGGAATAATTACTTGTGAATAATAATTATGATTGGTATCCAAAATAATACCTAACCTAATCCTAATCACGGTAAAAACCTAATAACCGGTTTTTACTTTAAAAATAAAAAACCGGTTATAACCGGAACAAAAAACAACCAATAAAACCGGTTATTGCGAAGTAAAAAAACCGGTTTTCGGTTAAAACCGGTAGGTTTTTCCCATCCCTAATGGCAACAAGACGCACAGATCCATAAAGAGTGGCGAAAAATGGGAGAAACCTATGTCCACCAATCGACAGAAGAGGTTGCATGATGATATATATATATATATATATATATATATATATATATATATATATATATATATATATATATATATATATATATATATATATAAGTAAACACGTTAAATAGTGGGTTTGCACTTCCTTACGTTGTCAGCAAATACTTCTGGTTCAATATATATATATATATATATATATATATATATATATATATATATATATATATATATATATATATATATACGTATATATATATATATATAATAACGTTCAAATTATCGGGTATAGTGGTCGATAATAAAAATCTTTCTTTTTTCTGAATTACTCAATATTTCGCTATTTATTTAAAAGCTTCCTCAGGAGTAAACTAAAAACAATTTGAACATTACAAAAAATGGCGTACAAATACATTTTAAAACACTTACAGAATTTAAAAGATTTTGCAAATAAAAACTGACATTGAAGTATTTGAAATATTGAATGTCAAGATTAAATTGTCTTAAGCACGTTCGTTACAGCTATACGATAAAAAATTAAAATTATTTTAAATGTAAAAATAAAAATAACAATAAAAGAAAAGTTAGAAGAATAATATTTATTTGATGAATTGTTAAGGTTAGTTGTTATTAAGATGAATGTTGGCTATTTTTAATATTTATAAATTTTGTTCAATATGTTACAATATATGTTACTTAACTGTCCAGTGTCCGTTTTATAATTTAAAGTGTTTTTATTTTTATTAATGTAATACATTTCAAGAAATAATCTACTTTTGTAGTTATCAGTCTGTGCCAAAATGTGAGCTTTGTTATAGTCTAGCATATGACCAGTGTTTTCATAGTGTTCAACCACTGCGGAAGTATTTTTTCTCAAGCGGCAATCACTTTTATGTTGTGTGATGCGTTGTTTTAGCCATTGTGATGTTTGACCAATATAGCTATTTTGACATCCTAAACACGGTATTTCATAAACGACATTACTTTTATATAAGGTTGGTACTGGGTCTTTGATTTTTGAAAATAGTTGTTTGCTGTTCATGGTTCATTATATTTAGCTAGACTAATATTAGGAACATTTTTGAATATGGATATGACAGAATGAGTTAGACCATTAATAAAGGGAAGTTTTTTATATTTGATTTATTTGTTATTAGAATCATGGACGGAACCGTCATAGAAATTAGTGCTGTAAATCAGTTTTTATTTATATATTTTTATATTTATTTTATATTTATATATTATATATATTTTATTATTTAATGTTATTTAATAATTTTTGTCTTATAAATATTGAGCCACTGACACAAGCTAGTTTATGGAGTAGCAACTGCATCATTTAAGCTGTGAGCTACTGTATATATATATATATATATATATATATATATATATATATATATATATATATATATATATATATATATATATATATATATCTTCACAGTATGAATTTTTTTAGAATAATAGTTACTTATTATCAACATAATTACAAGCTGACGTGCATAAAGTTTGCAGATAGCCTACAGCGCGACGTTATGCACATGACTGAAATATCCCCCATGTAAATCTTGAATAACGGCATATAATCTAATTACCAACAGATCTATTGTTTCGATATTATCTAAATTTACTATGGTCTGACAGAATAATTAAATAAATTTATTATATATAAAGGAGATAAAGCTAAAATAAAGCCATACAAAATAAGTTACAACAAAATGAAAATAAGTTACTCGTAAATAACTTTGCCGTTGTCGGTAACAAAAATTATATTAACAGCAATAAACGGACTGCTTTATTTCTGTTTTTATTCAAATAAGACTAAATTTCTTTACGAACTTTAGGAATATATCAGGTTGCCAATTCAAGTACTTTCACAAGTTGAATACGTAAAACTCAATGTAATAAATTTGATACCGCTGGGTTAACTTTGCTAATCTAAAACGTGACTAACGATGGGTAAACATGAGATAAATTTGGGGCAACACAATTTTTTAATTTGTTCTGCATCGATAATAAACCACAAATTTTTATTTTTTGCTTAATATTACGTTTAGATTATACTTGATTTTTACGTTTTGAATAACTATAATAGTCATACTAGTAATAATATCATATGAACTAAAGAACCTCCTATTCAATATAAAAAAGCTGGGTCTGAATGAGTACGAACCCATTCCCATATCAGTTGGCCCAACGTTAGATTGATAAGAAAATTAAATTTTAGAGAACAAAAATAAAAGCGCAGCATAAATTTTAGAAGTTTTAAATGCATCGAACAACATTTTTGAATTTCATAATTATAGAAAATATTATATATATATATATATATATATATATATATATATATATATATATATATATATATATATATATATATATATATAGATATAAGCGGGGATCCTACAGCTTCTTCCGCTTCCCGCATTTCGATCGCCATCTTTTTCTATCTCTCCAGGTGTCTTTATCAATGGCTCTGTCTTTCATGGTTTCCATAACACCTTGTATCTAAGACTTGGCTGGTCTTCCTCGTTTCCTACTATTACTTGGATTGTATTCCATAGCTCTTTTTGGCCATCTGTTATCGTCCATCCTCTGTACGTGTCCATACCATATTAGCTGTCTAGTTTCTATTCTTTCAGAAGTTGTATGTACTCTATCTGTTTTTCTTCTAATTTCAGAATTAGGTATACCTTCTACTCTTGATATACGGCAAACTCTTCTCAGGTAGTCCATTTCAACCGTGTCAACTTTTTTCTTTCCTTTTACTGTCATTTGCCAACATTCTGCTCCATATGTAAGAATGCGCTCTACAATTACTTTATAGATAGTCATTTTAGTTCTCATAGTAGCTTTGTTGGACCAAAGTATCGAATTCAGAATTTGAACACTCTTCCTGCCTTGTTGCACTCTATGGTCTGTATCTCGTTCCATTGTTCCTTTACTGCAGATAATACTTCCCAAATATTTGTATTCGTAGCACCTTTTCATTTGTCTAATTTCCAAATCCGGGTCTTCGTCTTCACTGCCTATTCGCATATATTCTGTTTTAGACATATTCATACTCATCCCCCATTTTTCATATTCATATTTGAGCTTTCTAAGCATATAATCTGCATCTTCTTCATAGCTTGCAATTAGTACTTGATCATATGCAAAGAACAGCGTTGTCAGATAATGGTTGTTAAGCTTCAACCCCATTCCCGCACATTTTTGTCTCCACTGGTGCAGTGCTTTTTGGATATATATTTTGAATGGGGTGGGGGAAAGACAACATCCTTGTCTCAAGACTTTCGTTACTGTAAATACAGTTGAGAAAGTATTTCCTGTTTTTACAATGATTTGAGGACATTTATAGATGTTCAGTATTGCTTTTAGATATGTTTCACTAAGGTCAATTTTCGTCAAGATGCTAAATAAGAGTTTTAAAGGAACTGTATCATAAGCCTTCTCCAGATCTATAAATATCAGATGTGTAGGGAGGTTTCGAGCTGTTCGTTTTTCAATTACTTGTTGAAGGGTAAATGTGTTGTCCACGCACGATCTTCCTGCTCTGAAGCCGCTTTGTTCTTCAATTTCTTTATACTCCTTTTCTATTCTTCTTTTCAATATACGACCATATAACCTTCCCAGCGAGCTAGTTACGTTAATGCCTCTATAATTTCCGCATTCTTTTCTGTCTCCCTTTTTATATATGGGGCTAATGTGGGCCAAATTCCAATCGTCTGGAATTGTTTGGCCTTCAATTAAGCATTTATTAAAAATATTCACTAAGCTTTCCAAAAGAGCATCCGGTTCATGTTTCACCAACTCAATGGGAATGTCTACAGGCCCGGGTGTTTTTCCATTTTCCATTTGTTTCAATTCTTTTTTCAGTTCTTCTTTGTTTATATTATACACCTCTGAGTTTTCTGTCATTGAGATATGGTCAGTTCTTTCCATAATTTTGTGCCTACTTTCTGTTAATAGCATTTCGTAATGTTTTTCTCACTTTTTATTTTGAATCAGGTTTATATTTCTCTCATCTTTTCTTTCTTTTCCAATGCTTTTTATGAATTTCCAAGCTTGTGTCACTATGGTTCCTCTTAAGCATCGGTCCATCTCTTCGCATTTCTCTTCCCACATTTCGTTTTTTCTTTTAGTGACTTTCTTCTTTGCTTCCCTGTTGAGTCTGCTGTAAATTCTGCGGTCTACTGAGTCTTTCGTGTATAGCCATGTTTGATAAGCTTTTTTTTTTGTCTTTAATTAATTTTCCTACTTCTTCGTTCCACCACTCAGGATTTTTTCTTTTGTCAGCTTCTTCGTACCCCAATGCCTCTTTGGCCGCCTGATGAATGCAATTTTTTATATCTTGATATTCTTTTTCGGTTGTTTCTCTTCGAGTTAAGTGAGTTAGTTTTGAGGCTAGTCTAAGTTTGTAAAGGAATTGTACTGATTCTTGTTTGAGGCTATCAATAGTATATCTTATCTTTGTGGAAGATGCTACCTTCTCCTGTTAAATTTTGTTCTTATTTACTTTCCTGTAGTGTATGGTTATTTTTGCGACCACCATATAGTGGTCAGACCCGCATTCGGCACCACGATACACCCTTACGTCATTTGTTTGGAGCCTTTTGTTTTCTGGTTGGATGAGATAGTCGATTATAGATTTTATCTTTTTCTTTGGTTGTTTCCAGGTAAATTTATGTATATCTTTGTGCTGATAAAATCCATTCATTATTTTAAGCTGTAATGTTTCACAAAGATCTATGGGTCGCTCTTTGTTGTTATTTATTTTGTCTTTACCATATCTTCCTACCACATTGTCTTGATGTGAAAATATTACTTAATGAAAACTATCGATTAAACAGAATAATTTTATCGATTAAACAGATTAATATTAAATTTAAAAAAACGCATAGAATATGTAATATTACCAACAAAAAATGTGAAAGTTTACCACTAAGTTACATCTCATTTATTTTTAATGACATCCACCATTTATCGAGGCATAGTTTTTACCAAGTTCTGACACTAATGTTAACGAATTCCATATTGTTTGCAATTTTTCCTTCAATTCGTTGACGGACCTAGCAGGATGTTTTCTCAAAGCTTTTTTCATTTTGCACCACAAATTCTCTATCGGGGAAAAGTCGGGACTGTTGAAAACCCATTACAGAAGTAGTATGTCATGGTCTTCAATCCATTTTACACTCTTTTTCGAGGTACGACAACCTGCGCCATCCTCTTGGAAGACAAAATCTTCCGCTGATGTTAGACGGTGTTCTATAATCGGAAAACCGTGTATACAATTCCATCAATAAAATGTAACTTTCCCACACCTTTAGATGACATGTCCCAGATCATGACATATGCAGGATATTTGATTTTTATCTTAAGACAGTCGGAATGGAAAGCTTCATTTTTCCTGCGAATGACAAGACTCCTACTATCTCCAGCACACACTTTAAATCTGGACTCATCACTCCATTTTATTGAATTCCATTGCGGCTGAATCAAATCGTTATATTCTTTTGACCATCTAATTCTGTTTTTTTTTTGTTTTTTAAAAGTGGCTTTTCCTTAGCCTAAAATAAAATGAAATTTATTAAAAACAATTCGTACCAATTTTTTCAACTATAAACTTATTTTATAAGTAGCAAATCCTAATTTGTGGGCTTCTTGGTGACATGTTGATCTAGAAACGTGTCTTTCAATAACGTCAATCCATAAAACGCTTAACTCCATGTAATTTTCGTTATATAATTTTTTTTATTTGTGTCTATAAATTAATAGACACAAAATAGAAAAAGAGAATGGAATAACCACGTAAGCAGAATGGAGGAGACTCTTGTTGTCAAAATAGCAAGAGATAAGTCACCAATCGGCAGAAGAAGTATTGAACGACCGCGCAAAAGATGGAGTGACAACCTTCCATAAAGGTTTAATCTGCCCATGAACAAGGAGAATTGTTTATAAAGAGGAAGAAGAAAAAAAAAATAATGAAACAATCAACGTATGTTGACATAAGTGAATTCATATTCAGGGTTTGTATATTACTCTTACGGCAAAACCGTAAGAGTAATGTTTTGAAATTAATATTATTAAAAATGCCATATTAGTTAATATAGGAACTTATAATATGCAGAATAAAAATATGCAGAGTATAATTTGTTTATTGATAATCGACTTAAACTGCAAATTCCATAGTTGGGCCAACTGCTATGGGAAGGGGATCGTATCTCTATAAGGACATTGAGAAAGTTGTAGAGAAAGCTGTAGGTACTGCTTCTGACGTCCAGATATGTACGACAATTTTTGTAAGATATTTCAATATGCCAAGTTGTCTAGGGCTCGACAATTCCGAAACAGTCCTACCAAAGCTTAATCCTTTTCATGCCATAGGTATCTAGGATGAGTGAATTTACCTCTTAGTGAGGTAAAGAGCCGCATAGCTAAATCGACATCTTATAAAATTTTATCCAGGAGATCCTTTTGGACAGATTTCAGTGCCAATTGTATCGTTTGTTGTCAATGCCTTCCGGTTTCATATACTTAGGCGCTGAGTTACGGCAGCTAATTTGATTAAATAATATTAATACATATTAGCAAACTCATCTCTGCATTTCATAAGCCATTTTTAAATTAGGCATAATTTATTAAATAAGCTGAATTTTTAAGTAGAAAATGCCTAAATTATCTCGGTAACGGCTTACAAGATTTATATAATTTTTTTTTCCTTATACGATGCATCAACCATGCAGGGTTATTAGCGTGTATGGATTGTGATACAGAGTTAGAACTTAACAATAGAATATTAACTATAGCAATACATAAATAGAAATAAACCTAGATCTATACACAGTAAAATATTAGATTTTTGATATCAGCTTGCAGTCTTTGAGAAAGGCGAAAATATTTTTAGACCACTGTCTTTTCCAAGAGCACTGTTTAATGTTGATGGTATGTTATACATTTTGCGTTGCACATCGTACTTGGGGCACTACAGTAAACAATGTTTTACCGTTAAGACACTTTTACACATGGCACACACAGGTTTATCAGTACGTCTTAGTAGGTAGTCGTGTGTTAACCGAATATGGCCAATCCGGAGGCGAGTGAAGGTTACTTGTTGTGTTCTATTGTTAAATTTTGGGAGTTTTTTATGATTCTTATCAACTTCGTACAGCTTGGTTGGGGAGTTCTTATATGTATCCTGCCATACTAAATTAATCCTTTCTTTAAAGAATGCTTTTATGTCGGTGTGAAAAACTTTCGTATTCTCTTCTGCGTTTGGGTTAGTAGGTGCATTTTTTGCTATTTTATCTACAACCTCGTTTCCTTCGATTCCAGTATGTGACGGTACCCATATAAAATTAACTTTAATGTTCACATTTTCTGCATGTTTTAGTTCCTTTTTAATGAGAAGGAGTAGTGGATGATTACAGTACTAGACTTGGTTTAATGCCATTATTGAGCTGAGAGAATCTGTAATAATGATATTTCTCTTTTTATTTTTGTTAGCTATCAGAACTAGTGCTTTTAGTATCGCATACAGTTCAGCTGAGAACGTTGTTGTATATGAAAGTAATTTGTAAGCTTCTGTATAATCTGATGAGTAGATTGCTGCCCCAGTTTCGTCTTCGTTTTTGGAGGCATCGGTTTAAGCTTTGAAACAGCTATCATATTTGCTTAATATTTTTAGAAATTATTGATTAATTTGACTTGCTGGCGTTTCTGATTTGTTTAGGCGCAATAAGCTGGTGTCAGTAGAGGGAAGTCGAATTGTCCAAGGAGGAGGGGTTTGAATTGAGGAGATATCGTAGGTGTCTGGAAAATGGACACCCATTGTTAACAAGTAGGTATGTAGGCGGTAATAGAAAGGGTGATCAGTTCGATTTGAAGTTTGGAAACAACTTTTGAAGCGGTCAGCGAATACGTTGTGTATAACAGGATTATTTTGATTAGACGATACTGCTGCGGCAAGAAAGACTTAGGTATTGTCTTCTAAATGCGAGTGGAATCTCTCCAGTTTCCCAGTATAGAGTTTGTATTGGACTTGTGTAGTGTGCTCCTAAGGAAATTCGGAGGCCTGTATTTTGAATAAAATATATTGTTTTTAAGTACGATTTTTTAGAGGAGTTGTAAACAATTGAGCCGTAGTCCAGTTTGGAGCGTAATAAAGCCTTGTAGATATGTAATAATATAGAAAAGTCGGCGCCCCATTTTTTGTTTGCGAGTGATCGTAACAAATTTATTCCAGGCTGACATGTCTTTTTTAAATATTCTAAATGTTATTCCAAGTTAGTTTTTGGTCAAAGATCATACCAAGAAATCTAACTTCGTCTATATTATTTAAGCTATTCTCCATTTAAATATAAGTTCTTAGGTTGTATTTGGTGACTTTTCGTAAAACATACTGCTTTGGTTTTAAGGGTATTGAACTGAAGACCACTTGTGAATGACCATTCTTCAATTTGATTTATGGCTTTTTGGACATGTTTATGGATGGTTGTTAGGTTCTTTCCTCTACAAAGTATAACTAAATCATCTGCATATAGCCTAGCTTTTACAGGATGTTTAATTTTTGCGGTAATAGAATTCATAGCTACAAGAAACAGAGTAGTGCTTAGGTTCGAGCCCTGTGGTATACCATTTTCTTGATTTTTTGTTGAGGAATATACGCCGTCTACTTTGACTGAAAGTCTCTATTTTTTAATAAGTTTGATATGTATTTGAGTATATTACCTCTTATTCTCCATTCGCTGAGCGTTTTCAAAATTAAATATTTCCATACTGAAACATAGGCTTTACTAATGTCGAAAAATATTCCAATACAGTGTTGTTTGATTGCGAAAGCCTCATGTATTTCCGATTCTACATCAATAAGGTTGTCTACAGTAGAACGACGTTTTCGGAAGCCACTTTATTCTGGTATAATTAGTTTCTTTGATTCCAGATACCATATGAGTCTGTTATTTATTATTTTTTCTAGCATTTTGCACATACTACAAGTAAGAAATATTTCCCTATATGTTTCGGGATCTGATTTTGATTTACTTTGTTTGGGAATAGGAATTATAATTGAATTTCTCCAGGATTCTGGAAATACATTATTCGAGAAAATTAGATTAAACATGCTGAGTAAGTATTCTTTAGATGAGTAGGTGAGGTTTATTAGAAAAATAGTGGGTATATTATCTGGCCCAGGGCACGAGTTCTTACAGTTTTTCAGTACCGTTTTTAATTCATCCATCGATATTGGAAAGTTTATTTTGCTGTTATTTCGATCTTCATAGTCTATGGTAGATTTTTCTTCATTTATTTTGTTCTTTAAGAAATTTGGTGAATAGTATGCATCGCTTGAGTTTTTTTCATAACCTAATGCCAGTATATTTGATATTTCCTTTAGAGATTTATATATTACATTATTTTGCTCTAACAGATTTATCGACTGGTGTGATTTTGTACCAGATATTCTTTTTACTTTTTTCCATACAGTTGTGATTGGAGTAGATATTTTTTTTCTTTATTTTTTTTTATTTTATAATGGCTTTAGCATAGCCAATTAGCCAGACTATTTGTGGTAGTTACAATTTTGATATTATTACCTAAGCCTATTTATAATATAAATTTACAGGAAGTAATATGTTCGTATACACATTCAATATTTGACATATATACAATTTTTAATTTGAATACCTAAAACTACTTATAATTTAAATTTACAGGATGTTATGTATTCGTAGATACATTTTAATATCTGCTTATTATTTGAAAAAATAATTGTATTTAAATTGACAGGCAATGAACAATTTAGCTCAATTAGTTTTTCATACATCATTTTGATACTTTGTTTGTACTGTCCACACTCCAATATAAAGTGCTGCAGATCTCCCACTTTACCACACCAGCAATATGGGTTATCAGTAATACCTATGCTATGTTTGTATGCAGTAGTGAGTGTGTGGTTTGATCTTATTCTGTTTATGGTTTTTATAAATAACCTATTTGTCTCATATTTGAACCATCTCTCATTGGGTATTAGTGGTTGGCAAGCTCTAAAGTTTATTCCAGTTGTACTTTGGTTGTATAAACGTTGCCATCTTTGTTTGCAGTTGTTTCTACTGTTATTATCTATGTCTGCTACTGGAAGAAGTATGTTGTTTATATTATGTTTGGTTAAAGCTGCAGATTATAGGGAAATGCTTAAGGAAAATTAACGTACCTAATGCATTGATAAAAATTATAGAAAGTACTTACAAAGAGGTGAAAGGAAGGGTACAAATAACAGGGGAAAGATCGGAAGCATTTAATTGGAAGAGAGGTATTAAACAAGGAGATACTCTCAGCCCTTTGCTATTCATAATAGTAATGAACGAATTTCCGTAACCGGTAACAATAGAGTCCTTAATGTATGCAGACGACATAGTACTAATAGCAGATTCCGAGAATAAAATGCAGAAACTAATGGATATATGGGTAGAACAAATAGAAGAACTTAAAATGGAGATAAACGAGAAAAAAAGTAAGATAATGATAATCAGCGGCAAAGGAGATAAGGAAGATAAACAAATAAAGATAAAATGTAAAAACTCAGAATTGGAAATAGTAACAACTTACGAATACCTGGGAAGTATAATAACTAATGATGGAAAAATAGACTGGGAAATAACAAATAGAGTAAAGAAATCAAACAAGTTATATTATGCGTTAGCCCCAATAATGGGAAAAAGAGAACTTGCACGAGAAACAAGAATAAAAATATATAACACAATAGTGATACCGACTGTGCTCTATGCAAGTGAAAACTGGACAATTCTGGAAAAACATAAGAGCAGGATAAACGCAATGGAGATGAGACATCTAAGAAGGATAGTTGGAAAGACAAAATGGGATAGATTAAGCAACGAGACTATTAGGAGAATGGCCAACCAGGAACCGATAATGAACAAAATAGCAAAGAGACAAATGAACTGGTATGGGCATCTGATGATGATGCAATCCAATAGAATAACAAGAAAAATTTATGAAGCAAAAAACATCGGAAAAAGAAAAAGGGGCAGACCAAGAAAAAAATGGATACAGCAAGTAGTAGAGGCGGGAAAACTTAAACAAAAATCACTCGAAGAATTGAAAATAATGGCAGGAAACAGAAAAGAATGGAAGAGGTGGGTAAATGGAAATTAAAATAGCTAGCCCAAATCCGACACCCTGTTAGAGTAAAAGGAAGGGGAGAAAGAAAGAAAGAAAGAAAGCTGCAGATTTAGCTAATTTGTCGATTTCTTTATTTCCTAATATTTCAGAGTGTCCTTTTACCCAACAAATAATAATCGAGCTACCTGCAGAAATAATATCATAATGTAACTTCTTTATTTCTATCTCAATATGCTTTAGGTTTTTTGTGGTTTTGATAGAAGTGAGTTTGTCCATAATGCTTCTACAATCAGTCCGAATGATATAATTATTCATACCAATAGAGGCTATATATTTTAACGCAAGAAATAAAGCTAATAGTTCGGCAGTATATATTGAAGCTTCATTGGGCAATCGACATGATTCTTTGTAATCAGAATTCCAGTGATATATTGCACAACCCGTTTTATTTTGAATTTTAAAGCCGTCAGTACAAATATATTGAAATGCAGGCCACTTATCTTTAATTATTTTATTGATCATACTTCCTGGAAGATTTGAATCCATATAATATGTTACTATTATCTTAGAGAAGAGAGTCTTAGGAGGTTGTGTATAAATTGGTGCTATTTTATTTTGATACAATTGTTCTTCAAATATTGTTAGTTTCCTATAACTTTCAACGTATATGGGAGTTTTTTTTGTTACGCCAATATTTATGGCTTAAGTCTAATATATTCAAGTTACGAATATTTTTTAAATAGCTGGAGTTTTTTGATATAGCTCTAGCTACAAACTTATCTGTACAAAACTGTCTGCGTAGTATAAGGGGTGGCTCTTTAGCTTCAATTTCAATAATACTAATAGGAGTAGATTTTAAGTAACCAAGACATAGCCTCAAACATTTTTATTCTTTTGGGTTTCAATTTTATTAAGATGTCCTGTGACGCAGACCCATATAAATGACAACTATAATCGAAAATTGGTCGAATCATTGAGCAATAAAATAGCATTGCAATATTCGGGTCAGCTCCCCAATTGGTTTTACAAAATGCTCTAAGGATATTCATGGAGTTTTCCGATTTTTTTATAATAGAATGAATTTGATCCTTCCATAACAGTTTACGATCCAAATATGTGCCTAGATATTTTACACAATTTTTGATTGGAAATTCTATTTTTCCTAATTTAAAGTTACCTTGTGGAGTTTGGCGTTTTTAGAAAAAAAAACAAATTTCAGTCTTTGTAGTTGATATTGATAAGCCTAGAGAATGGTAATAACTTTTTACACAATCTAGAGTAGATTCAATTGTTGAAACGTATGTTATCCAAGATTCGCGCTTTGCTTTTTAGATAGTATATCTGGCTATAGCTCGTAGTCGTTTAAATTCTAAAGAGTTTTGTTCATTTTTCTGTCGTTTGAATTTATTAAACGCTTTTTTGGATTGTTGAATTGCTTGTTTGCATTCTTGGTTCCACCAAGGAACTGGATGGAATTTACTGGCGAAGTTAATTTTTCCAATATTTTTATCTGCTGAATCTATTATCAGTTTTGTAATAAAATCTACTTCTTCGTTCACATTACTGTTTTGGTTTATGACATGCAAGTTGTGTTGGATGTGGTTTTGAAATTTCTTCCAGTCAGCATTTTTCAAGTCCATTTTACTTCAGGTATAGCTGTAGATGATTCTTCGTTATGGATTATAATAGGAGATTCACCTGATCTAATGTCGAAACTTGTCCTTCATTAAGTAGATTTAGGTTAAATTTTTTTTTAGAAGGGATTCTATTTTTCTACCGAGACTCGTTAATTTTTTTGAACCTCATAAAAGGTTATGTGCGTTGTCGGAGACAATTAGTCGTGGAATAGGTATTTGATCTAAGAGATCCGATATTTCGTTATGGTTAAGTTCTTGGTTGGGGGGAATGTATATATTGCATACGGAAAAGGTAGTTACGTCTTTGATTCTGACTGCAATTGCCTCGAGGTTTGTTTTTAATGGTATTTCTATACTATCAATGTCGTTCTTTATGTATATGGCTACTCCTCCGCCGGTTATTTTAGCATGTTGTCGATTTTTAAAGAAACAATTAAAGTTTTTTAATTTATGTACAGTGTTGCTTTTAAAATTAGTTTCTTGTAAACATAGAATCATTGGTCTGTATTTTGAGATTAATATTTGCAACATTTCTAAATGGGTGTAATACCCATTTAGATTCCATTGAATTAAACTGCTGAATACTATTATTATGTTAGTATGTGTCTACAGAGGTATCGCTGTCAATTATCAATAGGGTTCTGGCCGACTTCTATATTGTGAGGTATAGAAATTGTGTCGTCTGATACAGATGCCTTTGCTGGACAGTCTTTTGCTAAGTGCTTGGTGTTTTTGCATATTTGGCAAGTCTGGTTATCTAAAGATAAGTATATTCTATATGATGTTTCCTCATGAGTAATAACAAAAGGATCGGGTAAGGTATGGTTAGTAAAAGGGGATATGTAGGTTTGCCGCCTGAAGCTTAATATATGCTGGAATCAGGACTTGAAGTCCCTATCCGTAGAAATGAGTAGATAAATAGGGTTCCTTCTGGAGCGGAAGTGACGTCACACGTCGATCGTCAAGCGTACGTATCCTCATGGGTCAAGGCCACGCCCCCCTCGTGACGTAGGAACGTGCCTAGGGTCTCGAGGCCACGCCCCTCGACCAATGGTGACGTAGGAACGTACCTCGTGTCTCTAGACCACGCCCCTCGGCCAATGGTGGCGTAGGAACGTCCCCCCATGTCTTGCTGACCAATGGTGGACGTCCTCGTGACGTCGGAACGTGTCGTCGACCAATGGCAGCATAGCAGCGTCAGTGGTGGGAATAGCAACACCCCCAGCGACCAATGACAGCTCAGAATTTGAATAAACATCATAGAAATGGCGGTATAGCGATGAGGGACCAATGGTGACATAGTAACGCCCTCCTCGTGACGTCGGAACGTGTCGTCGATCAATAACAGCATAGCAGCGTCAGTAGTGGGAATATCAGGCCAATGGTGGCATAGTAACGCCCTCCTCATGACGTCGGAACGTGTCGTCGACCAATGACAGCATAGCAGCGTCAGTGGTGGGAATAGCAGGCCAATGGTGGCATAGTAACGCCCTCCTCGTGACGTCGGAACGTGTCGTCGACCAATGACAGCATAGCAGCGTCAGTGGGGGGAATAGCAGGCCAATGGTGGCATAGTAACGCCCTCCTCGTGACGTCGGAACGTGTCGTCGACCAATGACAGCATAGCAGCGTCAGTGGTGGGAATAGCAGGCCAATGGTGGCATAGGAACGTCCCCCAATGTCTTGCTGACCAATGGAGGACGTCCTCGTGACGTCGGAACGTGTCGTCGACCAATGACAGCATAGCAGCGTCAGTGGTGGGAATAGCAGGCCAATGGTGGCATAGGAACGTCCCCCAATGTCTTGCTGACCAATGGTGGACGTCCTCGTGACGTCGGAACGTGTCGTTGACCAATGGCAGCATAGCAGCGTCAGTGGTGGGAATAGCAACACCCCCAGCGACCAATGACAGCTTAGAATTTGAATAAACAACATAGAAATGGCGGTATAGCGATGAGGGACCAATGGTGACATAGTAACACCCTCCTCGTGACGTTAGAACGTTTTCCTCGACCAATGATGCCACAGAAACGTGTCCTCGACCAATGGCGGACATCCTCGTGACGTTGGAGGCCAATGGTGTGCATCAACGGCCAATGAGAAAGACGTGCATCGACTAATGGTGGAGTCGTACCACAATATTAACGAAAAGACGCCCCCAGTCCCCCCCATTCCCCGAAAAGACGCCCCCAGTCCCCCCATTCCTCCCGAAAAGACGCCCCCCCAATAATAACGAAGCTACACGTCCAACGTAACCAATGAGAACGATGTTCAATCGCTGGTCGGTGACTGCGTTCTATGAATTGACAAAGAGAAGAAGACGAACGACAGACAAAGAGAGCAATTTTTCCTCGTATTTTTTGTAATTAAAACCTACAACCATTAGCGTAAAACTTCTAAATTTTTTCAATTTATATTTTACGAGTTACCTCGTATATATTTTATCGATTACCATAATAACAAAAATTCGTTTATTTTTCAATTTATACTTTACATGATCAGTTGAAATCTTTATAAAATAGATCTTGCTACTGAGAATAATGACATCATCGGATACGCCGGCTATTAAAAATGTCTCACGCGATCACGATATATAGCCGGAAACACGTGCACTTTGGAATTCTAGTTAATGTGAGATAAAATATATTCGCATGGAGGCAGGAAGCAGGTGCACATTCCGTTGTATTTAATAATTAAGCCCGGCATGTGATGCATAAATGAATAGTCTTACGAAATATTGCGCAACATAGTTTTAGCGTGGGAGAGGTAAGAAGATATAATTAAACGTGTTCATGTTCACAGCGTTATTTCGTAAAACGTAGTCATTACAACATGAACAGTGTGGAAGTAAGAGCCAAAAGTGAAATGATGCTGCTTAATACTTTGTATAATTTTGAGCATTTAAAAGTATTAGTTGGATTAAGTTCAGCTCGATCATTTGAGCCGGGTGTTAAATTATGCAGCGAGAATAATGAGATATCGTTCGGTATATGTGATTGGATCCAATTCATCGATGAACTTAATCGTAAATATAATCAGTTTTTCCTGATGCCTCTGCAATGCTATTGTGAAGACGAACCTCCAGAATGTTGTGAATTGTTAGCAATTGAAACTCAAGCGACAGATCAACTTAAATGGCTCAATGTTAAGAAACTTGGTGTTACTTTGCAGATATTTGAAAAAGATGTTAAAAATCTTATTGAAGGAAGTGAAAAGTTAATTTTACCACGCATTCGTTTTCTCGAAGGACTGAGATTTTTAGATTACTATTGTAATGCGTTAAAAATTGCTACTTCATTCAAAAACGATTTACAACCAATAGACATTTTATATTCATTTTGTGAGGCTTCTTGTGATACTAGTATTGTAAGTTTAGCATTAAGGGAATATTTGTATTATTATAAGGAAGATACAATTAGTGAATTAAATAGCAGTATTTTTGAATAAAGAATTAAAACATTTATTTCTATTTATTATACCAGGGTAGTGGGGGTGATTAAGAATATTATTTTTATTGGCTTTTGGAGCGAAAGACATTTATTTCATCGATGACTTCCATACGGTATAGATAAGAAGAGTTGTACGAAAAAATACAAAAGTTAAAAGCCGATATACAGTGGTACGAAGATAGAACTGCAATTGAAAAACGATTTGCAGAGTTTAATTTGTCAGAAAGAAAGTTACCAAAAACAACACAATACCCGTTAAAAAGAATTCAACCGACAAGATGCCTCCACTAACAACCTCATTCATCATCCTTACAGCTATTGTTAACAATGTCCTTTATACAAACGTTCCAAACAACGTTAAGAACCAGGCGATATGTTTTAATGATGAAAAAACTGATTGTAATCGACCGAACTGGACTCTAATGGATCATGAAGTGGTGAATTATGGACAGCTTCCAGTATTTTTCAAAGCGATACCAAAATCAGGAGGAGCATTCTATAAGATCAAGCTAATATCCCCAAATAACACCGAAAGTGATTCAAAATGGTACAAAACTAATAATGATGACATCGATCAATATGGTTTATCGATTATACTCTTAAGTATTATATTCGTAATAAATGCCTTTATAGCGATTAATATCATTAAAAAATTTCTTGTAAATCGTAAATGCGAATCATCTTGCATTAAAATAAATATGTAAAACTGTTAAAATAAAACTAAAATAAAACTTTTAATCTTTTATTTAAAAAAATCCAATTTATATAGGTAATATTTTGTTACACAGCCATTGACGGAGGTGATCCACATTTATCGAGGAGCAGGAAAATAGTCCAGTAGCGTGGCAGTTGTATTCATGTGGAGCAAAGCCTCCAGTGGAGTATGGAGAATCATCAAACTTGCAAACATCAATAATTATGGGACAGACGTCAAGCATATAACATTTGTATCTTAAAAATTCTGCTTGTTGTTCTCCGCGAACGTAGATGTAGTCAGCTGCATACAACAACTTAGATTCCAGTATTTTATTTATTTTTGAATATTTAACATCTCCATTAGAATACCGAAGACCATGCACGTTTTTCTCCAAGTACACAGCAGTCTTCTTATCTTGATTACTTAATGTAGCAAACGGTTGTGGAGGTTTAAATATATAATGGCAATGTTTAAAGCCAATTTCAATGCTGAGTTCTTTGGGAACAAACCACCCATCTACAGTGAATCCTTGAATGTCAACTAATGCGATCCTCATGATGGCTGATAGTATACTGAATTGGATATGATTGAATAAGTCAAGTTAAATGATATTTTTGATAACTTCAGTTAGAGGAAAGTATTCAAGTAGACTGTCGTGGACAATTAAACAGTACGCTCGAGTGCCTGCAGGAAAACCTTCATCTGCTTCGATTTCCAACTTAATATCAACGGTTCCCGATCTAAATGACGTATCATCCTGTTTGGAGCAGTCGAAAGTAAACAAAGCATATTTTTTAAAAGCATTATAATCCAAGATTGGATGTTTTGTTGACGAATGAGTATAACTGGGAAAGAATTGGGTATAGTTGTAGTGAGCTATAGCATAATCATTTTTCGCAAAATCCAATTGCATTCTCTCGTTAGGCCAATATTCACCATTAATGACCACTCGTACGCTGGACACCTTAATGTTATCGAATAACGTTGGATTGGCGTGAATGTCATCTCGTTTAGAAGTTTGAAAAGCTACAATGACATAGCGTGGACGTTCAACAGCTGAAGTTGTCTTTACACTCCATATCTCACGTCGGGATCCAGCCGTAAGTGAAGGTAGTTCATTAAGTTCCCATTTACGGAAAGGTATGGTTATCGGCGTATTATTCTTAATCGGAGTCATTAGGTCAATTTTCACATCGTCATTCGGAAAGACATGTTTGACCTTCAGTTCCATGCTGGTAACAGTTAAAGACACTGTTGTTGTTGTTGTGGCATTAGGTTCTTCCACTAAAATACTGTCTCTATCATTACGTGCTCGAACAAATCGAAACACTTGACGACCATAGGTTAATTTATTGTAATCGTTGAAAATGTTGAAAATATGTTTTATCGGAATCAGTAAACTAAAGCTGTCTCCCGATAAATGTGGATTATTGGGATAGTTCCATCCTGCAGTACTGAGATACTTGGAATCGTCAGGAGTGTAACACAACAAACTGCGAATAGTGCTAACTACACCAGGATCTCGAACTATTTCCATGTCGTGTGAACTTTGGATGTATGTACATGTATCAAACAAGAAGGCTCCAGCATTCGGTGCAAGAGAAACAGTTCCAGTACCCACTTTCTTTATACTTCCTTTAATTTCCAAAAGTGTTTCGTGTATGGCAAAAAATGCATCTGATTGATTGATGATAAACTCGACAACGTCGCTATTATTAAATGACTTGATGTAAGGTGTATATGTACGAAATTCTTCTTTTCTAATAGTATCGTCGAACTGAGGTTTCTGGTACAGATCTAAAATAGGTGGTTGAGGTTCCTGAACCTGTCGTCGAATGTATTGACGTTTTGACATCTTTTAGCTGTAATCCAATGGAAACAAGAAAGGCTTTATTGACAGCAGACACGTCACGTCGCTTGTACGATTTGCGTGAGACTAATGGATATTGATGCGTAGAGCTTTGTTTTATAATTAAACCCATCTATATCGTTTCCTTAAAATCCAAATGAAGTGTACTTTTCTCTCCTCTAAAGTTGACTGGTCTTAAATCTTGATCGAGTACGCTAACGGTAATGTTGGCAATTTCACGTATGCTATTGCTTACTGGTATGTATATAGGATTATGAGGACGTTCGTCAATAGAGAAACCAGGATCAACACTTATCGGAAAATGTAGAACGGTGTGCGCAGGTCTGTCCTCGTAAAAGGCTCCTTCGGTAATGTTGCATTCAAAAAGTAGGCTCGATACTTTTATAATGTTTACAGGTTGGTCCGAAGAATGCATTTTTCCTGGCACCAATATTCTGTTTGATGAGAAACCCAATATTTTGTCGAGACTGTCATCTTTCTCGAAAGTAACAGCATGATCTTGACTAAAGATTTCACACTTGAGCGTATTGTTGTTGGGTCTTAAGATGAACTCATTATCTCGAATCGAATTATATTTATCGATTAATGCGTTATAAATATACGTTTCGATATCGGTAATTTCATAAGATCCAGACGGAATATCGATGCTACACAACTTTTTTCGATCATTTTTCTCGTAGTAGTAAAACTTTTCGCCATCGATGTTTGGAATCGAATTAAATGTATGAAATCCCAACACTGCTACATAATACTGTCGGTTAGGGTCAAGCACAAGAGGTACTTGAGGAGTAAACGAAAACTCGTTGGAAGTACTTGTCAAGGTCAACAATCGAGACATGACTGATACATTTGAATAGGTGTATGAAATTAAATAGCAAAATATGTTAAAAATTCCTTTATTTATTCTTATACTGTTACAAATTTTTCTCATAATATGACACATTACAAAATACACATCTACTTTCCATATACATGCCGCAAACATCACTCCATTCATGTCTGTCATAGTCTTTCTTGCAGGGTAAATAATCTTCTAGTGCGCGACGAATATCTTGAGGTAGTTCATACCAAACAACGCTCGTTATATTTTTCATAAAAATGCAAATGGCACTTCTCAATATATCGTTAGATGGTTCCATTGTAGAGAAACTTTAAACAAAGATGTCCACAGTTAATTTGGTTATAACTTTGATATTGGTCGTTATTGTAGAAAATTCTTCCACCGTTCAAGTAGGATACTAGTTCTCGCGGTGGTTTCAAGCAACCATATGAATCAAAGTACTCTATATCGTTGTTTATCTTTCTGTAAGCTACCCAATGTGTACCGGGGTTTGTGGAAATGTCGAGATTAATAATAGCACATTCATGTTTACGAGGGCTACGTGGTAAATTATCTCGCATGAACACGCCGCGGAAATTTGAAATTTTAAGTAGTTTAACAAATCTATTTAAATCCACATTGGTTAAAGGCCTATTAGGTAGCTTCAGCGGAAGTTTTTTGCCTTTTTTAAATATAATCCAAAGCCACCTTTAGCGTTTTTTCGCAGGTATAATTCTTTGCCTAGATGTTCCATTGCATTGTTGTGACGTTTATCTTCTTCTAGTTTCTTTTGAGCATTCTTTGAATCGATAACAGTTTTCGCTATCGCGCTTGCGCCCCCAGCGAGGCTTCCGAGAGCTGATAGGCCTGCAAAGATTGGGATTAAAGGTAAAATCCCACCAGATTTTGGTTCAAATGGAATAATTCTTAGAACACGTACATTTTTCTTCCCACCTACATTCTTAACGGCTGTTCTTGCTGCTCCAAGTGCAAGTAGAGCGGATTTACGCAGATTTGGTGACGGAGGAGCACGTTTTAATGTTTTGATAATTGGCTGTAACACATGTCGCTTAAATGAACCAACACCTTTACCACGTTTCATACCCATACCCAGTTTTCGTTTAGCTTTCATTGCTGTAGTAGTTAACCAGGCAGCGGTTTTTTCACCCAAAGATGCGTCTTTTGCTTTAACTCGTTCCCACGCTTTATTTTCCAACACCCAATCTGCTTTATGTCGATCTTTCAATGAATTACTTTGGGAATATGCGAGATCGTGATCTCTCGCAGCTCGATCTAACGGATTTATCCCCGGATCTCCACGAGCTAGACGTTTCTGTAATTTAGTTCCAGGTCCTAGATATTGGTAACCAGGAGCATGCAATTCAAACGGTAGACTATTGATCAGAGAATTCAACACTCCTTCACCTTGAACGATCAACATTGAAATGAATCGCTTTTTGAAAAATGTCTTTATATAACCATGTGTACAAAATACATCTCAATCACAAGATGAAGGTCATTCAACAAGACAAGACACTAGCAGTGGAAAACTTGGATTTTGTCGACAACGTGACAAGAACCAGCAAACATGGTGCATTGCTACCACATTCATTTCGTGCTATCATATGTGGTCCAAGCGGATGTGGAAAAACTAATGTTATGTTGGCATTACTTTTTGACCTGAATGGCGCTAAATTCAAAAATGTTTACGTTTATTCAAAGTCGTTGTTTCAGCCCAAGTATCAATTTTTGAAGGAAGTGTTGGAGTCTGTGAAAGAAGTAGGTTATTTTCCATTTAAAGATAATGATGATGTTATAAGCCCAAGTAAAGCTAAACCAAACTCAATATACATATTTGATGACGTATCAACGGATCCACAACAAACAATACGTGAATATTACTGTATGGGTAGACATAAAGACATTGATTGTGCATACCTATGTCAATCATACAGTCGAGCAGGCAAACAACTTTTACGTGATAATGCGAATCTTATTGTATTGTTTAAGCAAGATGAGCTCAATTTGAAACACGTCTTTGATGACCACGTATCACCTGATATGACATTTGAGCAATTTAAACAATTTTGTTCCGAATGTTGGAAGGACAAATACGGTACATTCGTCATTGTTAAGGATTTCGATATTTCTAACGGACGATATCGTAAAGGTTTCGACAAGTTTATAAAACTGTAGGTATGATCGAAAAACACGCATTGTATAACAATATGTCAGACAAAGAGGTAGCTGCGCGCACGCGTAAAGTTGCCGAACTAGCTCGTGTCATTCGCAAAAAGTATTTGGCATTAAAGTTAGGTAAAACAGAACAAGATGAGTCGCTAAATAAACCCTTTAAGCCCATAGCTAAACCTCTAACAGATATTGCGCAATCGTCAAAAACGTTGCATCATGCTATTAATAACAAGCTTAGACACGTTAAAAAAGAAGAGGTGAAAACGGAGGAAGAGATAAAAAAAGAAGCCAGAGATGACGATGTATTTTCCGATGCAGCATCAATCGATCAAGTTAACGAACATGACATATTTGATCCTAATAATGTTTCGAAAGAGGCTATTGATGAATATATCGAGCAATATCCTCCAATGAGCCATAAGTATATAAAAGAATTTTGGATGAAAGGTAATAAAATTGATAAAAACTACGGACCTATTTACAATGATGAAATTGGCTGGATGTTGGGTAAACGACGAATAAACTTTAACAAAAACAAAGGTAGTATACAAGTCATTAGTGATGGTAGTGGGGAAGGAGGATGGGTGCCGGGAACGCCAGGTCTATACCAACTAATTTTCTATGATAACCCTGAAGATTATAATGATACAGATTTAAAGCACTATAAAAGTTTATTAAATAGTACAGAAGTTCATCTGGATTCCAAAGGTCGTCTTAAAGGTGCAACTGGGAAAAAATATCATCATATTATCAAACCGCTATTTAAACCTACCGATGAAACAACAAAGAAATCGCCACCGAAAACTCGAT
Organism: Diabrotica undecimpunctata; assembly: GCF_040954645.1. NCBI lineage: Eukaryota > Metazoa > Arthropoda > Insecta > Coleoptera > Chrysomelidae > Diabrotica > Diabrotica undecimpunctata. The sequence goes on along the minus strand of NC_092807.1, from coordinate 60,752,531 downwards.
CTACTGCATTAAAGAGACAACCTTTCGAAGGTCTTGTTCGTTTAGCAAAAACGACTCGTTCATCATCGATGACAACGTCTCCTCGAACATCGTTATCTTCACCATCTAGCTCCAAAGGGTCAGGGCTCGTCGATAATTCTCATTTGATCTACAACGATAATCCTATTGAATATGTATATTGGGATGATCCAAACGAACTATGCGACAGACTCAAATTGCTGGTTGCTTCCCAAGAAGCAGGAAACACATCCCACAATAACGAAATTGTTGCCATTATCAACGAATTACGTGAAGCAGATATTATATATTAATGTTTGGATTATTGGAACATCATTTCCAACATGAGTGTTGACAAGTTTGGTCGTCATCATTACCGTTCTAATGAACAAGTTGTTAAAAAGCTACGTGAAGGCTTAAAGCAATCCATTTTGGATTTACAAAACCAGATACATGAAGTACATAAAGACATTACACGAGATCCTCCTGTAGCAGGTAATCATCTTTCCAATAAGAAATATGTAGATGACAGCATTGTTCGTGCGAAAACTTTTCTAAGAAAAGAGATTAATTTGATACAAAAAAATAGAATTCAAAAAGATACTCAACTCGAACAAAAAATCTCAAACTCCATTAGTAAAATAGAAGTTAATTTAAGTAAAAAAGTTAACGAGTTGTCTGATGAGAATAAAATTGCTGCTTCGAAAATATCTGATTTATCAAAACAAATGCATGAATTTAAAAATGATCTTGATATATTTAAACAAGAAATGACGAAGAATATTACAGATGCCGCCAACCAAAATGCACAAATTATGATGAAAACGTTGGAAATAGAAAAAAAGATTAAAACGGCGGATCTTAATTCACATGATTTAGATGAGCGTCTTAATGTAATGGAAGATTACCTCTTACATAATAAAGCCAACGGAACAACGAATTAGCGTTAGTTCAAAGATTCGAATCGTTGGAAGCTAGACATGGCATTTACCGAGGAGAAGATACAACTAGTTAACGAGCTACACAAGCCTGCACGAAAAAATTATCCTCGTCGACGAACAATCATTAAAGGACTAGACGATTTGTGGCAAATGGACCTTGCTGAGATGAGACCTTATGCCAGTCAAAATAAATCTTACAAGCTCATTCTTGTTGTAATTGATTGTTTTTCAAAGTTTGTGTGGACTCGACCATTAAAGGCGAAAACAGGGGAGGAAATTACTCGAACATTTTCGGATATTCTCGCTCATACTCGACGATGTCCGAAAAATTTACAAACAGACCAAGGCACAGAATTTTTCAATTCCAAGTTTCAAAATCTCATGAAAAAGCATAGTATTAATCACTATAATACCTTTAGTGTTAAAAAAGCAGCCATATGTGAACGAGTTATTCGAACATTGAAGGAAAAACTTTACAAGTATTTCAGTCTTAATGGAACTTACAAATGGATTGATATCTTGCCTCAAATTACAAAAGAGTACAACAACACGAAACACAGCAAAATTCGACTTAGACCTATTGATGTTAATAAATCTAACGAAAATGACATTTTACGAAAATATTATACTCACTTGAAAATTGCCGGTCCAAGAAAATTGAAAGTTGGTGACGTGGTTCGCATTAGTAAAAATAAACACATTTTCGATAAGGGGTATAAACCGAATTGGACAACAGAACTGTTTAAAATTACTGAAATTAAAATAACGAATCCCACAACATACTTGATTGAAGATATGACTGGAGCGCCTATCAAAGGAGCATTCTACGAAGAAGAATTACAGAAAACAAAAAATAAAGACATATATTTAGTAGAGAAGGTACTGCGCAGACGTGGAAATAAGATGTATGTTCAATGGTTGGGATTCGATAGTAGCCATAATAGTTGGATTAACGTTAAAGATATCATTTAGGATCTACTTTTACATACACCGCGTAGATATACACTAAATGAGTGGGGGGTGACAAAAAGTATAAATTTCATAAATGCTGCAAGCTCATGCCCAGTTGTTCCTGCCAGTTCATCAATATGAGTTCTCAAGATAGTGGTTATAGTTCATCAGACGATATGGTGGTAGCTGCTAATTCACCATCAGATGATATCGATTATGATGCTGAATTAGATAGAGTTTTGGCGAAATTCGAAGAAGCAGCCAAAAATGAACCATATTATTTACTAGAAGCATCCTTTCCGCTTGTCAACTGTATAATCAAAGTTGGCCTTTCTCCAGCTCGTGATTTTTCATCAACCATTATTTTGTGTCAGCACAACAAGAATGCAAGAATTAGTTTAAACACGTTCGAGTGGGATGATATAATCGGAATTTTTAAGCAGAAGATTTGCGATTTCTTTAACAGCACCTCTCAAGATGATTACAATCCTATCGAGTTTCAGTGTGAAGACTATTGTAAAATTAAACAAATAGTGTATGATTCAACCAAGTTCCTTGTTATTGAAAAGCATAGTCTGGAATACTATCTAGATGAAAGGGATGTCAACCAAATCCTAGAAGTAAACAGCAGTCTGGTGTGTCATCGTGTATCGTTATTGGATAATTTACACTTTCATGCTTATTATAGAAATGTTATCGATTTGATACAATCAAACTTTTGCAGCAGAAGCAGTTTATATGGACCACTTGAAGCTCTAACTGCGTTTTGCGAAATTTCCACAGACACTTTGTTAAGTAATGCTTTAAGAGAATATTTATATTATTATAAAATTAAAGTTGTAAATGATTTTATGTAATAATCAAAATAAATGCTATTTATGCAAACATGTCTTTTTTTATTTTCACGTTGAATGTCTCACAACGCTGGAAAAGATAAGCTGAGACTTAAAATTACAGGAAAACAATGTATATTTTTTTAGAGTTTTTATTTTCTACTTATAATAATTACAAATGTTGATTTTCACTAAATTACAATTATCATTCTACATATTCATTTAACAAATAGCCAGTCCATTTTCGTGTGGAGATTGATAAAGCTATAAAAAAAAAATTGGTTATGTTTTCATTTATTAATTTTTGTTTTTACTCAATCATTGTGGTTTCATAATGACCCCAAGGTAAAGTGTCATGAGAATTTTGTTGCAAGTAACGTTTATCGTCATACGGACTTAATGCAATTTTTTCTTGTGTTATTGTAAAAAGATCATGGGCGTAGGAACGAAACGTTGATTGGGAAACACTTTTAGTTGTAAATTCGTTTAAACACTTAACATAATCATCGAAAGTAATGTCATTTTTTACCGTTGAATATTTTACACCCTTAGATTTTTTTGTGACGCCTAAATTATTTGCAAGTCTTTCAATATTTGCATCATCCATATTATTCTTGTATTTATCCCACAATGCATTTCGATCCTCATCCGTCGTACTAATCTTAAACGAATACATTTTAGATCTAAGTCCGACAAAATGAGTCATAATGCGACCGTTTGCCTCATCTTTCATCATTCCGAGAACTTTTTTGTTGACTTGAGGTATTCCATAAATATTATTCTCAGAATAGTCTGATGTATCGAATTTGGATAAATTTGCTTTAATAACATCTCTGTAAACGTCATCACATTTTAATTCATAGATAAAACTATCAGTGTCCCCATACATTAGCTTACAATTTTCAACTCCCATATATGGCAGCATAAAGTTATAATGAAAATCGTACATACACACTTTGGATATATCTAAAATTGACATGCCGATGTACAATGGTTTGTTGAAAATGAGCTCTGTTTTGTTAAGTTCGATTGCCATTAAATTTTCATTAAACACAGTTCTATTATGAAATCTTGGACTAGCAATCAAATTTTTCGCTCCATATCTTCCACATCATTTTGATACAAGTTTTACAATGCGATGTTTCCTAATGTTTTCCATCGTTTTACCAAATATGGCGTTGTTGGCTAACTTGTACAAGTCTTTTTCAAATGCTGTAGTTGCTGCAGTTCGCAATTTTGTATTAAGATCGATATATGGCTTAAGCCAAGCGCTCTGTTTGAATTTCAACACTTTATGGATTTTTGTTAGTTTGAGTCCTGCATTCAGAGCTTGTTTTAGATTGCGATAATGCAAAGTGTACTCTTTTTTATGGTACAAGGTGGTCATAAGTTTTGGAAGCTTACTTCTTGGTGGCACACGATGTTCGCAACAAAACGGTAAATCTCGATGTAAGTCATGCAAGTGTTCTGGGTATTCCAAATCCACTTGTAGTATGTATCCTGTATCTCCATCGTCAGGAATAGACAAGACATCAATATTGGTATCGACCCACTCGAAACCCCCATATGGTAAGAATTGAGACATTGCCCAACCATACAAATTGTTGACATCTAAATATAGCACATATTTACTAGGCTTTGATGGATCATAATTATGCATGTATTTGTTATTTGCCTCAGAATACCGATTACTTACTTGACTTATACCACCTCGGATAGCTTTCTCAATAAACATGATTTTATCGATATCATTCAGCAGTTCAAGTTTACATCCAGTATATTTAAGCATTGCATCCCAAGAAAATCCAGGCATGGTATAGTACCATGCAGGATCAAGACTGTATGTACTTCGACATTTTTGTCGAAAATTTTCAAAAATGCAAGTCAGTAACATAATATCAGTTTTCATGTACAACATACTATATTCCAAAATATTTTTAATACCGAATGACTGCCAAACATTCTGAGCATGATGATACATATTTTTGGAGATGTGTTCACCCGATAATGAGCTGTAAAATTTATCAATTGATGGTAGTTGCGTTTCATTCAATTTATTGAAAGACTCAATATATTCGTATGGGAATATGCCTTTTCGTTTCAATAATTCCATTTGTTCGGGAGTGGTATTTGGAAATTCGCTAGCTAAATATCTTAAATCCTCAGGTTGCAATGTGGCAGCCAACTTGTCCAATGATGAATTTAAAAATCTCAGTGAATCAACGAACCTCAACTTAATACTGACCTCAGAATCGTATATTGTAAATGAAATATACTTTTCCTTATTCATTGGTAGTAAGCTGATACTACCATTTTTCGCAAGATCTCTAATCATCATATGCGAATCGTAACCGCTAAGATTATGAAAAAAAATTGGGACAACGAAAAGTTTTTTGAAATTTAAGTTACACACTTGGTGTGCGAGTCCTCGAAAATCTCCGGTAAAATGGTCATGATCACGAACAATTACATCCTTATCTGAAAACGTTTTTTCGCAAATGTGACAATTAGATGCATTAAAACTGGGTGTGACATTCATAGGTACAATATCTTTAATTTTTCCTTGCACAAATGCCGCCAACAACGTCATTTCCTTGGCAAACCACTCCATGCAATCTTCACCTGCGTAACTTCGGTAAAACGACAGAGATTCGTCGTAAGAGCATTTTACGTAATAACCTGCACTAAAGGCTTTATGCTGCTGATACTTAATTGTTTTGCATTTTAATGGACTGTTTTTAACTTTGTTCAACATTGACTCAAAATCGGCATAGACTACAAAAGGAGTTGTTTGTTTATAAATATGATTTTTAAATTCAACATTCTGATATGATGGAAAAGAAACTTTACATTCATTAATTTTCTCACAGTATTTTGCATGATCATTTAATCTGTCAAAACTACTAAAATAATTCAAACACCTATCACATAAAAATTTTTTATTACGGTTCTTACTTAACTGCCTGGACATAAATCGAGACATATCTTTAATCATGCAATAATGATACTTAATTTCTACAGATTCATCGTGAGCCATAGGTGCTTCGTAGTCATTCAATTTTGGAAAATATTTATCTTGTACAATCAATAAATTTACATGTTTAGTTAATTTGGTTTTGCATAGCCTTACCGGCGTTGTTACGTTACGTAACATGTTCTCTCTTTAGCAACATTCATTTCTAACCCGTACACGTTTACAGAAATATTATTTAATTTTTCAAATTTTGAAATACCCTTTATAGTCATAGGTGTCTCTGGCCCATCGATATTTAAGACAGTCGCATAATGTGGATATGAAGATGTACGATCTGAACTGCATTTAGCTGGATAAATCGCTGAAACTATGCTCCAAAAAAGCATGCTTCATCATCGTTTTTGATATTAATACATGCGTGCTTCTTTTGGATTTGTTCTGGTAGTCTAATGAACGACGAAGCTCCATTTCCCACTTCATATTTATTTATATTGACTTCTAAAGAAACTATTTTTTTCAAAGCCCACCCTGATCCCGTTTCTTCAAATTCCGATAGCTTAGACATTAATTTATCGACTATGTTTGTGTAAAACCATAAAACCAAGTCCGTTCCTGCGTCTATGGCTTCGTTTTTGGTATTAAAATATTTAAATTGGTTAATATCACCTCCTTGATTTGATTTTCTAATAAATTCTCCACATAATGTCATATTACATTTTATCATATTTAATTTTTTTAAAATGTTTTTAATTCGAATTCTAAATAACTTAAAACAATCCCCGAAAAATTGCATTAAATCTTTGTGTCCTAGATTAATAATTATACCTGTTCTGATTCTACTCTTGAATGCGGAATTTACATCTTCCCATTTAACCCGACGATGTTTAGTAATTCCACCACCCACGCGAAGACCGAAATTTTGAATTTCCGATTTAATTGTCTTTAAATGCCCCGCGTTTGTCTGTAGTTGCCGTAATTTAGCTAATTCCAAGTCCCCACACCGAATCGCTTTAGTAAACAAAGTCAAATGTCTTTTAATGTGATTTAACCAAATATTCGCTTCTCGCGGTGTATAATTTCGAAACAAAACATCACGCGCTTGAATTAAATGTTGTACAATGTCACTACTAAGATCACCAATGTTACTCATGATTAAGTAAAAAGCAATAAATCAATAAATGAAAAACTCACCAATATTTTTTTTTATCCTCTAATTTTCTATTATTTCAAACGAGGCGGCTGGCTGCACCTTTCCAGTGGCAACGTTTCCTCGGAACACCAAGCTGTACTTTCCCTCGCTGAAATGTTCCAAATGCGGCCTGTAGAGTTCAACCACCCTTTGCGGCAAGAACGTCACCTCCTTTTCTAATTCAATAAGGATGGATTTCCCAAATTTCGTATCGACTTCTCTTGCCGCAATTATCTTCTGGGGTACTCCTACGGGTAGGCTGTTTAGCTTTCTAATTGGCTTGATTGTCTTCTCTGTAAGCAGAGAGGATGCATTAATCTTTTTTAGGTCCATCTGCAACAATATATATTTTCTTAATTTAACAGTAACATATCTTTGACTAGCAATTTCTTAATTTAACAGTGAAATATCTTTGAGTAGCAATATTATTTTACAAAAATTCTATCTATTATAATATGTATATTTTTTAATTTAACAATGAAATAGTTTTAACTAACAAAACTTTCATAGAAACAAAAAATTACAAATACCGCACTATTTACAAACATTTTTTTTTTTAGAACGGAGAATATAACCAAGTAATTTGAATAAAATGTTTAAATCAGAAAAATTATTAAGAATTGGAAATTAGTAAAGATAATGATGAATTCTAAATGATATAAAAAAGGTTAAGTATTATAAAACTTACTTTTGTATATATAATTGCCGGCACTTCACAAACACAGAACTTCTCCGAACGGTACTTTGTATAATTGCTGACGCTGCACAAAACACACAACTTGTCTGAAGGATGATCAGAATTGAACTGACGATATGTAGTGCATCTGCTCTTTATCTAACTGCCTCTCCCACGCTAAAACTATGTTGCGCAATATTTCGTAAGACTATTCATTTATGCATCACATGCCGGGCTTAATTATTAAATACAACGGAATGTGCACCTGCTTCCTGCCTCCATGCGAATATATTTTATCTCACATTAACTAGAATTCCAAAGTGCACGTGTTTCCGGCTATATATCGTGATCGCGTGAGACATTTTTAATAGCCGGCGTATCCGATGATGTCATTATTCTCAGTAGCAAGATCTATTTTATAAAGATTTCAACTGATCATGTAAAGTATAAATTGAAAAATAAACGAATTTTTGTTATTATGGTAATCGATAAAATATATACGAGGTAACTCGTAAAATATAAATTGAAAAAATTTAGAAGTTTTACGCTAATGGTTGTAGGTTTTAATTACAAAAAATACGAGGAAAAATTGCTCTCTTTGTCTGTCGTTCGTCTTCTTCTCTTTGTCAATTCATAGAACGCAGTCACCGACCAGCGATTGAACATCGTTCTCATTGGTTACGTTGGACGTGTAGCTTCGTTATTATTGGGAACGCGTCTTTTCGGGAGGAATGGGGGGACTGGGGGCGTCTTTTCGGGGAATGGGGGGGACTGGGGGCGTCTTTTCGTTAATATTGTGGTACGACTCCACCATTAGTCGATGCACGTCTTTCTCATTGGCCGTTGATGCACATCATTGGCCTCCAACGTCACGAGGATGTCCGCCATTGGTCGAGGACACGTTTCTGTGGCATCATTGGTCGAGGAAAACGTTCTAACGTCACGAGGAGGGTGTTACTATGTCACCATTGGTCCCTCATCGCTATACCGCCATTTCTATGTTGTTTATTCAAATTCTAAGCTGTCATTGGTCGCTGGGGGTGTTGCTATTCCCACCACTGACGCTGCTATGCTGCCATTGGTCAACGACACGTTCCGACGTCACGAGGACGTCCACCATTGGTCAGCAAGACATTGGGGGACGTTCCTATGCCACCATTGGCCTGCTATTCCCACCACTGACGCTGCTATGCTGTCATTGGTCGACGACACGTTCCGACGTCACGAGGACGTCCTCCATTGGTCAGCAAGACATTGGGGGACGTTCCTATGCCACCATTGGCCTGCTATTCCCACCACTGACGCTGCTATGCTGTCATTGGTCGACGACACGTTCCGACGTCACGAGGAGGGCGTTACTATGCCACCATTGGCCTGCTATTCCCACCACTGACGCTGCTATGCTGTCATTGGTCGACGACACGTTCCGACGTCACGAGGAGGGCGTTACTATGCCACCATTGGCCTGCTATTCCCACCACTGACGCTGCTATGCTGTCATTGGTCGACGACACGTTCCGACGTCACGAGGAGGGCGTTACTATGCCACCATTGGCCTGATATTCCCACTACTGACGCTGCTATGCTGTCATTGATCGACGACACGTTCCGACGTCACGAGGAGGGCGTTACTATGTTACCATTGGTCCCTCATCGCTATACCGCCATTTCTATGATGTTTATTCAAATTCTGAGCTGTCATTGGTCGCTGGGGGTGTTGCTATTCCCACCACTGACGCTGCTATGCTGCCATTGGTCGACGACACGTTCCGACGTCACGAGGACGTCCACCATTGGTCAGCAAGACATGGGGGGACGTTCCTACGCCACCATTGGCCGAGGGGCGTGGTCTAGAGACACGAGGTACGTTCCTACGTCACCATTGGTCGAGGGGCGTGGCCTCGAGACCCTAGGCACGTTCCTACGTCACGAGGGGGGCGTGGCCTTGACCCATGAGGATACGTACGCTTGACGATCGACGTGTGACGTCACTTCCGCTCCAGAAGGAACCCTATCTATCTACTGAAATGATAGGAGTGATAAAAGTTTGACACCAAATGCTTGCAATTCAGATTACAAGATTAAGTGTGGAATGGACGGACAAACGTTAGAAAATACTAGTCGTTGGGTGGGGGTGATTAGTCGACGTGCTTGCAAGAATTGTTGATTAATGTTGATTTTTCCGTGGTTGGTAATAAAATCATCGACCAATTTTTCATTTGCTAAGTAAATGCATATTCTGTTGTTGGATAGCCTTGAACAGAAAATAATGTTGATTTGTCGAATTATTAGGCTTACACTGTGAAGGTAATCTTCAATTTTAGTATTGTCTATTGCGTCAAATACGATTGCTTGATTTCTTGACGGAAAAACACTAGTAGTTGGTTGTCTGGTAACGGAAGAGTAACTTTTAGGTTGCACAGGTTGTTGGTCTGGTACAGAACTAGGTTGAGTTGACGTAGATGATGATGCCATGATGTAAGAATTAATATTTTCTTTGCCAAAATATTAATTATTTGGAGCCATAAAATACTGGCCTATTTATATATTTGTCGATATTTGAAATAAAGGTACCTTACCAATGTTTATCGTTAAAATAAATCACTTTCACAAAATGCGTTTTTAACTTTGCAAAAACAGGTAAACGAATAATTAGAATTTAATGTCTTTACTCGTTGGCTGTTCTGATAAGACTCTTATATAAATTTGAATTTATAAAAACGTACTTATAAATACTTTATAGCTTTATGCAGTTATGGCCGAATTTATATTACATCCTCCCAAGGTAAAATAATAGATTAAGATACCTATAACTGCAACAATAATGTTTTAATACACTTTATATCCTATAATAGGATATTGCGATATGCATGTAACTTGACAAAAAGTTTAATTTAGCGATTTTCTTAAAACACTTATTCAAATCAGGACATACTTACTGAGATATTCTATTTGTTTATAAGCCAAAAAATTGTTTATAATTTTAAAAGATTCCTGAGGTTGTCCAAATAACCCGATTTCAATTCCATGAAATATGTTAGGTATGTAAAGTTCTTTTTTATGGAAAAAAAATTGGCAAACCTTTAAATGGTCTAGTTTTTGTTGTGCAAGATTTAAAAAAATTCAATTTTTTTAGATTGCAAAATTATTATTTAAAATAGATTTTATTAAAATTTGGTGGGGTGTTTTATTATGTCATAATGATGTTCTTACGAATTATAAAGTTTCTAAGTGCAATCTAAGTGGTTGAAAAACATTGAATAAGAAAAGTCTATATTTCCCCTTTTTTTTTGTATTTATTACTATTTTGCAGCAATGGTAATATATCTAAACATTTTTTAGCATTTGTATAATGTTAGTTATTTATTGTTTTTATCAATAAATTTTAAATTAACTAGGAAACTTGGTAATATATTTAGATGTCGTACATGATCAAAGACGGAAGTTATTACGAAAACGTATTTCGTATTACATTAGTTCCACATTTACAATCTAACGTGCCTTGCTGAATATTTTACGAATTTTCACATTGTGCAAACTAAACTATTTCGGGTAATCATTGCAACGAGTTCTAACAGGAATTCTTGAGAAAAGTTTACAAAGAACCGTGTAAGGCGGCGCTTTCTTTACCAATAGAGATTATTAAATTCCCGTTTAAAACGAGACCTTGAAAACCCATTTCATAAATAACTTAGGAATGATTGATTAGTTCGCATTTAGAGCAGTTGTAATAAGAATATTAGTATATTTACATGTACAATTATTAGATAACGCTTTTTAATAGAACTATTAATAAAATATGGTTCGACTGGCTTTTGAGTGTATAATTTTGAATCATCTAGATACTACAAATTATGATATTTCTTTTTAAATAAACACCAAAAAATGCATAGAAGTCGATATGTTCAATGAGCAATTTTAATGAGCAAAATATGTTCAATGAGCACAAAATATTACTAAAATCTTAAGCCCAAGGAAAAACTCATGGGTATCCCTAGGTCTTTATTTATTATTACACAAATATTAAGGTAGGTATATAATCATTAAAGTATGATCATTAGTAATCAGACATATCCTTAGTGTATAATAGATACATTACTAGCACTACCGTGTGGTAGGGCTGGAAATCAATGCAGGCATTGCTTTCTTTTAGTAACGGGTATGCTTTTTCTTGTTTAACCCTAAAAACTATCGGAAATGCATTATTCAAAACATTCTGTAATTTTTTTGGCAAACTCTTGCTTATTTCAGATTTAAGTCTGTCATGTCATACTTTATCTGAAGTATGAATAATTTCCAAATTACTGTTATTGATACAATTCCACAACTGAATGCCGTATGTCCATATTGGTTTTAGTATCTATTTATATCAAATCATTTAATTGCAGATTGAAGAGGTGAAGGTAGACCACTTTTTCGTCTTTTTTGATCTCCTCCCCCGGTTTCAAACGACCTTTGTTTTCTTCGTAATGTAACAATGTGAAAAAATCAACAAAAATTAACTTGTACTTTGTGTAAAAATTAACGTAGATTGTCACTAAAAATCTCAAAATTTTAAAATGCTCATTTTAAAAATATTTTTAAAATATAGTTACCTACTTAATTTTTTACCAAAAATGTTATTTTTAATTTTTAAAAGTTCAAAAAACGGAAATGAATATTTTACCACTTCTTAGGTTAGGTTGGGTTAAGTATAAGTAAACGCTTAACGTTCCTTCCACTAAAACTAAGAGGTCTATTGTATCTCGTATCTAGATTGAAGTAATTTCAGCCCTGTTTTTACCATACCCTTTATAACTCCATAGCCAAGTATACAGGGTGTCCAGAAACAAACGAAACCTGAAAATTTCTCAGATAATTTTAAGACGATTTAACACAATTGACTTAGTACGTAAATTCTTCCTAAGGGAACCTAGAGCTCTTTGAAGATGGCGCCTCGTAAGTAGTTTTTTTAATAACTCCAGAAGGCTTCTATTTAGAAAAATAAAAACTAGTACGATTATTTATCCTCTAGACCCAGAGTAGAAAAGTATATCTGAGCCCATTTAATCTTAGAGAAAGATACTGCAAACGGATGCCTTCCTGTTATCCGGCCTATTAACTACAATTACCCTCTTCTACTTGTGCGCAGTTGACTGTCGCACGTACCGTACTCCGACAGTGGGATGGCCGCTGTAAGGCTGACGACACTTTTGGAGCACTTCCTTCTGTTATCTATATCTTATGTCATTGGTCTGGCTAGTGTTTGTCTTCTTTTTTCTTTTTAATTACTGATCGGATGTAATTATGAATACTTTTTCATCCCTGCTTACTTTTCGTTATCTTCACAATCATCTCTCTCACAGTAATAGGGTTCATACCTATTTCTTTATACATTATGTTTGTCTCAACTGTCCATCTATTACACTTTAGCATTGTGTAACAGTTTCGGTGTATCCGCTGTACAGATTCCATAGCGTCGGATCCAAGACCAATCCCTGTGGGACTCCAGCCGTTACGTCAATGGGCGTGCCCTTTATAAACATGATCTATCTCTCGAAAAGATATTCACCATCACATTCATCAGATATTTAGGACCATCCCTTTCTTTAAATGCTCTCTTCACCTCTTTCCACTGCAGAGTGTTAAATGCATTTCTAACATCGAAGAGCAGCAGACCCATGTAAACAAACAACACAGTTTATTAGGGTTGCAGTCAGAAAATTGGCCGGGATGTTAATGAAACACTCTGTTGATTTTTTGTCTAGCTTTCAGAATGGTTTTATTCCTTTTTCAAGACACTGTAATAAGAAAAATATGTAAATATTTATAAAATATCACAATTCTTCAGTGCAACTTACTAGTCGTTGAGATTATTTGTAAAAGCATTGACACTCAACATTAATAACACACATATTATTATAAAATATAAAATAATGGACAAAATACATTCTAAAATTTTTAAAATTTAGGTACAGATAGTAAAACTTAGTTTGTCATCTTTTACTGGTGTGTTTTAACTCTGACACATAGAGAACAAAAAGAAAAAACCCTATGATTAAAAAGTAATTAGGTGTACTTAATATTATATTTCTTTTTAAGAAATACTAGAGGTCCTGATTTTAATTTTTAAACCCGTTTTAATTTTATATTAGAGATTCTTTCACGTTTAGAACTTCATTAACAATGTTAAAGTTCCGAATAATTATATGTTGATTAGTTTAGATGTTGTGTCACTATTTACAAACTTACCACTAGATGCTATTCTTAACAACATCAAAAATAACTGGAACAGCATCTCTCCGCATACCAAGATCAGTTTAGATGATTTCATAAGAATTTTAACATTTATATTTGACTCTAACATCTTTTTGTTCAATGGTAATTTCTTTAAACAAATCTTTGGCACTCCAATGGGCAGCAAAAAATCCCTCATACTATGTAACTTTGTTTTGGATCAACTTATAACAACGTGTAAAGAAAAGATACCTTTTCACATACCTTTTATTAAACGATATGTTGATGATTTGATTTTATCGGTCCCTGAAAACAAAGTAACTGATGTTTTAAACACCTTTAACGCCCAATGTGAACACCTAAAGTTTACGGTTGAGAGAGAGGCTGATAACATGATTCCTCTTTTAGACGTGCTAATCCATCGTGGCAATGATGGCATGCTAAGGACGGAGTGGTATCGTAACCTTGTTTTAGTAACCCTTTTATAAACTTTCATTCTCAACATCCATCTAAGATTAAAACAAATTTGGTTTTGGCCCTGAAAACTAGGGTTATCAACTTGTCACACATCGAGTTCAGAGACAAGGGACTAAAAAAGCTGAGATCTATATTACAAGAGAACTCCTATCCTATAGGGCTGTTAAATAAACTCATTTTCGGTTCTCCTTTTCCTTCGCATTTTTCTGACAACCAAATTTTTTATAACAATGAGGTCCGACAATTGACATTGACACACAACACATTAGTGATACCATCTAAAATAACTTATGGTTGCGTGCCCTACATTCCAGTTCTGACACCGAAGCTAATGAACATCTTCAAAAATGTTAGTGGTTTAAAAATTACAACCAAAAATGTGAAAACGGTATCGAAGTTATACACAAAAACAAAAGATCCCTTCAAAATACAGGAGTCATCGAATGTTGTGTATTCTATACCGTGTACCAATTGTAACAAAATATACATAGGAGAATCATCTCGTAATTTTCACAGTAGGGTGATCTCACATTGTAGCGATATAAAAACCAAAAAATAAATGCATATGCATTGACAGAACATTCATTAACGTTGAAACATGAATTTAATTTCGAGGATTTCTGTATTTTGGCAAAAGAAAAGAACCATTCAAAACGTGTTTTCTTGGAAATGTGTTCCATAAAATCTAGTACATCTTGCATCAATAAAAAGTAAGACATAGATAAACTGAGCAACATTTATTATTACTCACTGGAAAACCATCCAAAATAAAATTAATATCTACATGTACCTACATAAATTACACTTGCATACCATTAAGACAGGTTTAAAAATTAAAATCGCCTAAGATGGAACTCTACTATTTCTTAAAAAGAAATAT
Source organism: Diabrotica undecimpunctata (assembly GCF_040954645.1). Taxonomy (NCBI): domain Eukaryota; kingdom Metazoa; phylum Arthropoda; class Insecta; order Coleoptera; family Chrysomelidae; genus Diabrotica; species Diabrotica undecimpunctata. The sequence goes on along the minus strand of NC_092807.1, from coordinate 60,737,397 downwards.
AATATTAAGTACACCTAATTACTTTTTAATCATAGTGTTTTTTCTTTTTGTTCTCTATGTGTCAGAGTTAAAACACACCAGTAAAAGATGACAAACTAAGTTTTACTATCTATACCTAAATTTTAAAAAGTTTAGAATGTATTTTGTCCATTATTTTATATTTTATATTTTATATGTGTGTTATTAATGTTGAGTGTAGTAAGTTGCACTGAAGAATTGTGATATTTTATAAATATTTTACATATTTTTCTTATTACAGTGTCTTGAAAAAGGAATAAAACTATTCCGAGAGCTAGACAAAAAGTTAAAAGAGGGTTTCATTAACATCCCGGCCAATTTTCTGACTGCAACCTTAATAATCTGTGTTGTTTGTATATATATATATATATATATATATATATATATATATATATATATATATATATATAAGAGTAAGAAAAAGAGAAGTACTTGTGACTCGTTTGGAAAAAATATATAAATGTTTTTGATAGGTTGGAGTCAATAAAAGGGGCTATTGGTTAACTATTTAATATCTCGAGCTTTCAATTGTGTTTACAATTCTTATCAAGAGCTGCTAAAAAAGAGACAAAATATCTTACAAAGTTGAACTATAAAGAAAAACATTTTTTGTTAACTCACCAAATAAAATTAGTTTGGTTAATAAAAATTGCTGCAAATACATGTCAAATATATATACATATATACATATATATATATATATATATATATATATATATATATATATATATATATATATATATATGTAGACGGTTTCATTCAATTCGAGCGTCTTATTATTTTCTTACACGTGTTTTAAGATCTACCTATCATCAGAGAGACTTTTGAGAAGACTTCACTGTTCACTGGATCAAAACCTACCGGCAAGTTGGCAATTATAGTAAAATATAATACTAAAATATGCAATTACCGACCTACAGTGGGGAAAGATGAAGTGAGTGTCTTCTTCTTCTACTTCAAGTGCTATCTCCGCGGCGGAGGTCGGCAATCATCATAGCTATTCGGACTTTTGAGACGGCTGCTCTTGTTAAAAGTTCATTTGATGTTCACTTCAAAGTGGTACGGATGTACCACTTTCTTAGGTTAAGCAACCATGACGTTGTACGCCTCCCTATGTTTCTCTTTCCTTGGTTTTTTTCCTGCATTATCAGTTGGAGCAAGGTATATTTCTCTCCAAGTGTAATATGTTCGAGATATTCCAATTTTCTTGTTTTAATTGTATTTAAAATTTCTATTTCTTTATTCATCCTTCTCAGAACCTCTTTGTTTATGACGTGTTCTGTCCACGATATTTTCTGAATTCTTCTATACACCCACAGCTCGAATGATTCTAGTTTTTTCATTGATGTCGCATTCAAAGACCAAGATTCCATTCCATAAAACAAAGTCAAAAAAACATAGCCCCTCGCCATCTTTACGATTAGTTCTAATTATGAGTCAATAGCTATTAAAGTAAGCTGTAAAACCAAGCTATATAGTGATGGTAGGAATATTTATATTCCAATAATATGTCAAAAATTTACCCATATAAATCACCATCATTTTTGTACTCCTTTCTTCAAGTAAGAACTGTAAAAATAATAAATATATATGGACGGTTTTGTTTCGATTTGGTTAGAAAACTTAAGTTCTTTGAAAGTTAAAATTGTAAAGCATAGTCAAAGCATACGTTATTTTTATATAATTAAATTAAACATAAAAGGTTTGCCAGATCGTAAGTTTTTAGTAGTATTAATTGTTAGAAAAAAATGTCTTTTTGATCGTATCGGTTGATTAGATTGTAATCTTGAAAATCACCTTATCGATGTTTATCTGACATACTTCCAAAATCATACAAACAAAAGCCAAACTATGCTTTATTAAAAGATCGTACTAATTTTCTTGTTAGAACTACTCTATATGCGAACTTATCAATCATTCATGAAACTACTTATGACGAAGTCCCGTTTTAAACGGGAATTTAATAACGTCTACTGGAAAAGAAAGCAAGGCCGTACACGGTTCTTTGTAACCTTTTCTCAGGAATTCCTGTTAGAACTCGTTGCCACAATTACCCGAAATAGTTAAGTTGGCACAATGAATAATGGGAAAATTCGTAAAATATTCAGCGAAGAACGTTAGATTGTAAATGTGGAACTAATGTAACACGCAATACGTTTTTATAATGATTTCCGTCTTTGATAATGTACGACACGATACTTCGTTTCCTGGTTCATTTAAAATTTATTGATGACAGCAATAAATATCTAAAATTACTTGCCCATCTGGCCTATATTTAATAAAAAATAAAACTACCGGAAAAAAGTTTAATATGAAGCCAAAAAATGAATTCAACATTCCTTCAACAAAAACAGGTAGGTCAATAGTGTCTACTTAAAATCTTATTTATAATCACTTATCTGCAGTTTAGTATTTCTGCGTTTATTTTCATGTACTTTTGCAAAATTAAAAAAAAGTTTTTAACTGATCAGATCCACAATTTTTTAAGTTATACTTTTATACACGCGTTCGACGTTGGAAATTTGTACGGGAGTGAATCGGCAAAATCATTACATATGTAAGATATAGCTAAGAGAGAGACATAAGATATATTTTTTTTCTCTCTCTTTCTCCCTCGAGAATAAAAATGTTCCTTTTGTAAATATATTTAATATTTTTCCATTCTGTTGAGATTTGTCTTAAGCCTCGTTAGGCATGTTAAATTATAAATTAAAACTTGTAAATATATCAAGAAAGTTCAAATGTCTCCTTATATAAACAACAAACAACAATTAAATTTTGTATCTGTCAATGTCAGACAAATTGTCCGTTGTATCACGAAACAATATTTTTATTTGATTAATATTATTATCATCGTAAATTAAACATATGCGTAAGTAAGTTATGTATATTGTCATTTTTAAATACTTATGAATATTGCATTTTAATTTGTATTTTACTATTATATTGAATTATGTTGTAGTGTATTGTATTGTATTTTTATATTAATAACAAAATAAACAATGACTTTTACTGCAAAATATATGTAAAATTTTTTTTTGCATTGAACTCCTTTTAAACATATATGAAAATAAAAATATACATTTCCGTCAAAATCTTGATTCAATCCTTCATTTACTATACTTCTATTACAGGTCAAATGTTATTTATATAATGCAAACGATGCACCATATACCTATATACCTAATTCTGTTTCTCTTTCTATTTTATCTTACCTATAGCATTACATATGTAATGATTGTGCAGATTAACTCCCATATAAATTTGTAACGGCGAACGCGTGTATAGAAGTATAACTTCTACACTCATTTTTTTTAACCTATGGATAATATAATCGATGTAACAATACGTTAACATGAAACTAGCATATCTAAAATATAATTATTCAGTTAATTTTCTTAAATTGTATTCATAGATAACTTACTTGTACTCGTAATTCGTGTATGCAGAGTAGACCAAAATTCTGAAAACACCTAATTATATCTTAAATGGATGCTCCGAATCCTAAAACAGAGATATACCTATTCTGCAATAAAAAGATTTAAATTTTGATGTTGGGTAATTTACAATTTGTTTACTCATTCGTATTTTTCAAATACAGCACCCTGTATATTGTACCTTTATAAAATTTCCACTTTAATATCAGTTCACTCTTATACAATACTTTCGATTTTAAATAGTCAGGAGGCTTTAATTTTATCTTAAAAAGATAAAACTAAAGCCTAGAAACACCTAATCTTCTCGATAAATGTTTTGATTCAAATTATTACCTACATAATCAAGTATTTAAAACTTCCTGTGTTGGTAATTTGACAGTATATTAAAAGATGGTATAATGTGTCGATTACATTACATCGATGTTTCTCTTAAATATGGATTCATCTATAATTATTTGCGTTAGCTTTGCAACACTTGCTGGTTTGGTTTTATACATTATATTTTTTAAGTATCTCTCCAAATAAAAATAATCTTTAGGATTCAAATCGGGTGAACAATAAGGCTATTCAATACTAACTAATCTATTATTCCACCGTCGGGAAGTGTCTGATCTAAATAACACTGAACATTTACACCAAAATAAGCTAAAAATCTATTTTGCCCAAACCATATCTCATTAAAATTGTCTTCAAACTTGTTTTTCAGGTTAGGTACAATTTCATTTCGAAGTAGCATTTCCTACTTATTGCCTGCTAAATTTCTTTCTAAATATTACTATTATGGGGGTGAGTGAAACCAGATGGCCAAATACAGGGAATTTCATAGCAAACGGATACGCCATTTATTATTCTAGAAACCAAGACCATATGCATCGAAACACAGTATCAATAAATATAAAACAACACATTAATAAGTGTGGCACTAACTTTATCACAATACCAGATAAAGTAATGTTAATACAGCTGAATGTCAAAATTGTAAATATAAATTTAATCCAAGTTTATGCTCCCACTGCTGCCGCAGATGAGCAGAAAATTGGAGATTTCTACCATCAAATATAAGAAGTGATAAAAGTGACAAAGAAACACGAAACAAAAATAGTTATGAGAGACTTTGGAACGCTAACGTTTAGCTAATTATATCGCAAAATGTTACGAAAACTTTGGCTTGGGAGAGAGGAATCAAAGACGTAAACGACTAATCGCAACTTGCCAAGAAAATGACGTCATTGCAAAAACATGGTTTCAACTCTCAGAAAGGCGCCTATACATGTGGAATTTCCCTCTAGATGCACAAAAAAGTAGAATAGTAGACTATATCTTAATAAACCACCGATTTCGAAACATTATTAAAGATGTAAAATATTACCATGGGGCTTATATAAACTCAAATCATAATCAACTCTGCTCGAAAATACAAATTAAATTAAAGAAAATAATAAAGCCAACTAAACCTAGTAAGATATATCTCGAACCACTTAGAAACCATCAAATATGTGCACACATATCATAGCAGAAAATCCTAAACTGGATGAAAGTTTGATGTAAACATAAAAATCGAAATATTAACAAATACCGCGAAATTAACAAACTCATAAAAAGAAAAATTAAGCAAGCTAAAGAATCATGGCTTGGGAATTTATGTATAAAAATAGAAGACTGCTTACGAACTTAAAAACGAGTACGGAAAAATTTGTGATCACGAACAAGAGTGCAAAGATTGGGAGAGATACATCAGTAACTTTTGACTTTGAGGACCTTTTACGATGCTTTTCGAGAAAACGATACACATACACATACTACATGTGACAAACAGTTAGACAAAGGTCCCAACATGCTGTAATTAGAAGTTAGAAAATTGATACAGCAAGCCAAAAATAATAGAGCACTCGGATCCAGTCGGATCCCAGATAAACTACTTAGTATTTTGGACAAGGAAAACATTACCTACTTAGCTACCTTCTTTAACAAAATTTACAACAAAGGAATAATACCAGATGATTGGTTGGAGTCACTGTTTATAACATTACCAAAGAAAAGCAGACCAAAAAATGCAGTTATTTTATTTAAACATTTTTACATAAATAATGTGATACCTAGATATTTAAACTCCATCACTTGTTCTATTATCTAACCTTCCTACTCCAATTTACATCTTAGTATATTGCTGTTCTAACTATGTATTTTGTCTTTTTTAGGGAAATTAACATGTTAAATTTTCTGGCCGGTATATTAAATTTGTGCATCATACGTTGTAAATCTTCTTCACTTTGAGACAGTAGTATTGCGTCGTCTGCATAGAAGATTATTAAGTTGTTTTTCTCCCATTTGGTACCTTTTTTTAGTTCTTACTTTTTTTATTATCTCATCCATTATCAGAATAATAGAGGACTCAGGGAATCTCCCTGTCTTGTTCCATCTCCAGCTTCAATGTGGTCGATTAGTTCTTCTTCCCCTTTTACTTTCATTGTGTTGTTTTGGTAAATATTTTCGATCGTTTTTAATATTCCTAGAGGTATCTCTCTTGTGTACAATAAGTGGATAACGTCCTTTAATTTGACCCGGTCAAATGCCTTCTTAAGGTCCACGAAACATTGATATGCCGGATTGTTGTATTCTAATTTGATTTGATTGTTAATTTTGGTGTTTTGTTTAATAAATTAATTCCTCTTTAATTTTCAGGGTCCGATTGGTGTTCCGTTTTGAAGAGCGGTATTAGGATGCTTGATCTCCGTTTTTGAGGAATTGTGTTTTGTTCTATTAGTTTCAATAGTTGTTTGGTCATATCTGGTCCTCCGTACTTTAGGAGTTCGTGCGGTATTCTGTCCTCTCCTAGTGATTTTCCATTCTTTAATTTCCTTAATGCTTCCTTTATCTCTTCCTCCCCAATATTTATTTCTTTGTTTGTCGTCACGTCTGGCGTTGATGGTTCATAATCATCGCATTTAGCAAATAAAGATCGAAAGTATTCTACCTGTGTTTTCTTCTGGACGTGTTTCGTTTTTATTAGTTTGTTTATCTCTTTTTTTTGTATTCTAATCATTCTGTATATTTCTTTTTGTGTTCCATAAAAGTCGTGTTTCATCTATTTAGAGAAGCTCTGCCAGTGTTTCCTTTTTATCTGTCTAATTGAAGTATTCGTTTCTTTGTGATTCGTTTAGGGTGGTTATATGCCTGTTGTGTTTGTTATGTTCTGTATTGTGAAAATGCTTTCTTCTTTTCTTCACATTTTCTCTTCACTTTCTCTCTTAATTATGGTGTTTCCTTTTTTTGATTTGTTAATGTTTGTTACTTTCCCCTCATCAAATGATTGTGTTGCTGCATTAATTATGTTATTTTTGACTTTTTCCCAGCTTTGCTTGATATTATCGTAATCTAATATTTAATTCCCAGCGGTCTTCTCTGATATTCCTTTTCTGTATTAGTATTTCTTTTATTCCGTATTTAGTCCTTCGACTTTGATTTTTGTTTGTGTTGGCGCTGCTCCTTGGGCGTGAAGTAGTTCAGGATGATTCTTATTTTAAATAATATTAGGCTATGGCCGCTACCTACATCTACTGCGTTGAAATCTGCCGACCGAAACGTAAACAAATAATTGTAGTGTGTATGTTTTTATTGTTTTTATTTAAAATTATATTGTAATTTTTCTCGTGATGATGCATTAGCATCAGTCAGTCAATAATTACAAAATAGATCTAAAGAAAAAAAAGTTTCCAAATATTTCCAAATAACGGATCGTATATCTGATAACACACTAAAATATATATACATATATATATATATATATATATATATATATATATATATATATATATATATATATATATATATATATATGTTATGATGTGTTGTTTGTTTGAATGATGAGCAATGAGTATTTTTAATAATATAATATATAGGGTTTTTATCGCGGTTCTCAAAGAATTAGCTTGTAAGTACTTTTTTAAATTATCTTTATTATAACTATTATGAAACACACATATATATCTAACTTAGCCAATGTAAATTTAAAATAAACTATCTTTAAATTGATATTCTTATAAAACTAATTAAATTCTATAGACAATGTAAAATTTAAACAAACTATCTTCAAAATTGAAATTGTTATGACACTAACTAAATTATATTAACAAAATTTTGTACCTTTCTTTCACTGAATGCCTAAATGAACTGTTTTCCACTATATAGATTCTAATCACCACTGAATGTCTTCGTACTTCAGTTATCCTTGTTTTTTGTGAAATTACTTTTTCCAATTATCAGCTTCTACCAATTTAAGATATAGTTTTCTTCACCAGCATTTATACACCACCAACCAAACCAGCAAACAGCATTTACATTTATTCTTCTTTTCAATATACCAATATCCAATTATTATAAGTTGATTTATACTAATCTCCAATCATAATATAATTTTAATTCCTTCCAATGTCCATCCAATATTCTTCTAATATACTTTTATAATCTTCAATAATTATTTGTGTATAATTATAAATGTGCATTAAATATATGCATAATTTTTAATCTTCATTTAACTCACTATATTAAACAATTGGACTATCTCCAACTAACTTTCATATTTCTTATTAAACTGCTTGACTGACTTACTAAAACTGTGAACAATTGACTTCACTAACTAATCTACTAACTTTCATAATAAACTGCTTGACTTCTGACTAAAAACTTCCATCTTGAATCCAAATCACGGGTATTTATATCCTTTTGGATATTCCAGAACCATCTGGTAAGAGATCATGTTCCATTCGTTCTATTAACTTCTATATAGATGTTCTCGAAAAAAATATCTGTTCTATCCACCGCCATAATCATTATTTCGAGAATGTTCGACTGTAAACAATGGTCACACTCTGCACTCTGGAGAATTCGTTAATGTTCCATTGATAATTTTGTTGACATTTAGGCTTTTCAGATCAGAATAAACATTCAAATTAGTAACTAACACTCTAATTTAATAAAATACACAATTCAAACAATATATTATTATAACCCCACTTTATATTCGTATTATGATTAATTTCTATCTGTCAATTCGAGAGTATTTTTGGTTGCCTAGGCACATGGCTCACTTACATATCTACCACATTACAATTACTAAAATACAACTTTTTACAATTATTATATGCTAATTTATTAAAAATGCCCTCACATAAATATATTTTTATAAATTTCTCTAGTATATAACTTATTTAAAATAATCAAATACTTTTTTATATCTAATATTATGTAGTATATAACTTATAAATTATTTTCTATAAACCCCAATTGTCACAATATATATATATATATATATATATATATATATATATATATATATATATATATATATATATATATTATATTGTTTAAACACATTTTATAAATAATAAATCTATACAAATTATATTCGTTACTGTTATTCCATCATAATCTATATCACTAACAAAAATATAAAACTTAAAAAATAAACAACACAGAAGTAAACAATTTATACCATTTATTAATTTTTCTATTGAATCAAAACTAGCTTGTCACAAACATATGCTTTTAAGTGGATATGTAGATTGAAATCACTTTTGTTAACAGAAAATTCTCTACGTTTATAGAATTTTATAAAATCTTGTCATTGTGAACGTGACAGCTAACTTAAAGATTTTTTTGGGACAAATTGCCATTTTATATACGTATTCAACCAAACTTAAACTCCGTTGGTATGTGACGGAATATGAAAATATACAGCGTTGGAAATCCAGGACCTGAATAGAAAATTGAAAATTTTTGCAAAACTACAATCCTAATTTATTCTTATTCATTTCTTTCAGACTTAATAAATAACATATCAAGGATAAGTAAAGTATCGAGAATAAGTAAATAACATATCAAGGATATATAATTTATTTTTTTTAATAACATGCACATAAAATTAGTATTTGGTATTTATTGAGAGTAAACTAAACGTGAGACCAAACACTCACAAAGTTAAATAGCTTAAAATATTTAACTAGCTTAAATGAGTGACTTCGCTGGGTCTATAAATAAGTATATAAAGCAATCGTTAAATAGGCGACTTGCTGCATTCAACGACAAACAATACACATTAAAAACATTTGTCAATATAAATTACGCTTTCGACGCAGTATGCCATAAAAGAATTTTATATAATATCAAAGGGTACGGATACAGTGGAGATGTGATCGAAGTTTAGTGTTCTCATAGGACAAGTTCTGTCAGACTACGTTGCTTTGGGGGCAGGGGTACCGCAGAGGACAGTGTTGTTAGTATTGCTTATTGTAACATATATACATAGTAGATGTTACAACAATATCACGAACCTTAGTCAAACTATAAGTAGATAATTCCCTCCTAGCGATAAAACACACATCCGAATATAGCGTTAAGAAATCTACAAACTATTGTAGATGCACTAGAAGTCTGGTATGGAACTGACAATAAATTTAAACTCAGGGATAACCCGAAAAGTTATGTTTAAGAAGAGGAAAAAAACACCCGAGGATCAACTAGAAGTTCTCAGTAGAACTATCGAGTGGTCATATTGGACCATATAGGAGAAAACACAGGTTGTTATGTACCAACGAGGACAATGTAGACCAAATAGTGAGATAACAATAGCCAGCACTCCCATAGAATGGAATAAAGAAGCATAGTATTTAGGAGTAACAATGGATAAGAAACTATATTCACATAACATGTGAAACAAGTAATCTACAAAGCGAAAGCACTTAGAAGTAAACCCTCTCCAACGATAGACAGAAAAAGTAAGCTGACATTCAAAACAAAGATCAAAATGGCAAATAGTATAATCCTACCAACACTAGAATACGCCTCCGCAGCATGGAGACACACATGCAAATCCATTAGGAAAAAGATACAAATAACGCAAAACCAAATAATTAGAGATGCCATAGAAATACCCAATATTTTTACCGCTAAGGTACGTATACAGAGATTTAAAGCAAACAATAATACTAAGAATGATGGATAAAAAGTCATACGAAATCTAAAATAGCCCTAGAAATCACCCCAATAGAATACTATGAGAGTTGACCGACTACGATAAATACGTAAGGATGGTACATAGGCCAAAACATCAAATAAAAGAACATAGGGAAAACCAGGGCTAATGATGAATAAGATAGCCACATGGTAGTCAAATAAATTAAATTAGGAAGACAGAGCTAAACCAAAAAAAGTCAAAACTATAGTTATTTCCGGCTCTCTCAGGATAATTGTTTGTAAAAATGGGTGACTGGTACCCTAAAACGGAAGACCAACGGGTATACGAGGGCCTTAATATCACTAAGATACACAGGATAAGTGTAGCATGATGGCAAAAGTCTCTGGCGAGAGAGTACGCTAAAAAATCCTACCTATGTCCTAAATCAACATTAGTTAACAAATTACTTGCAATATTAATATTATGTAAACTTAGTTCAATTAGTATAAAAGGTTTGTCAGACTTTCTATATAAGCTACTTAGGCCTAGGCACTATAGGCAAGTCGAATAAACTGCTTTAGCGAAGTCTGAGCATTGAGTTCATGCGCGACAAGCCTGGGCTCAATGGCCAGAACTTTTGGGTGCCCAGCCGGTGAGAAGAACAAAATTTATTTTGTCAAATCAGCGGCTGAGTAATCGAGCACACTTATTTCGGACAGAGGGTTATCAACTTAAATTGGTGTCTCTCTATTCTAAACATACACCTTTTTTAGGGACTTAAGTCCCGTAATCATGTCAGAGTAACTTCAATAGAATAAGTAATGTAAATTGGGAGAAAATCCAATATGTGTGCTATCCCTACAGCTAGGTGACCTAATTACAGTCAAGAAAAACAGAGGGTGTTTCATTACCCAGGACACCCAAGTAACGTTCAGATCATAAGCCTCCCCACGTAGATCACACGCTGGCGAGTTGGAGGAAAAGCCTGAGAATCAGATAGGTATATATGTATATAGTCATAGGTTTGATCATTGGACATGTGCATCCCACTGTACAAATAGTATACACAAATAGACATATTCCTTAAGGGCAAAGTTGATCACTTGGTTGTATATAGTTTTTCACTAAGTCAAAACTTTTTGAGTTGACAAAAAGGAAGATTTGATGTAGTGCAAAAATTATAGGGGTATAGCTCACATGAACACAATATAAAAAATATCGTCCAACACCCTATACAGTTGTTTAAGTACGTAGGTGTAAGAACTCCTTGGTGAATATCAAAGCTGTTTCAGGCCAGGTAGGTCAACCATTGACCAGCTTTTTGTGCTACGTCAAATGTTAAATCAATGAAGTTAAAAATGATATGTTTGGTCTCTTTGTGGACTTTAAGTCAGCGTACGATAGCTTTCTACTTTATATTTAATATTTCTTAATATTTCCCATAAATTAATGAGTCTTGTAAAACAACTATGAGTAAAGTGATTTGCAGAGTGCAAGGCGATCTGTGATAAGAATTTGAAATATATACGAGGTTGCGGCATAAAGATGCGCTGGCGTGTCTTTTCTTAAATTAAAAAAGACTATAAGAGATGCCGAGTTACACAACATGGCAACAATCTTTAATAAGTCATCACACGAGGACGTAAAGATGTGGTTTCCAACTACTTGGCAGCCGCACAATGAGCCTTAAAATAAACGAGAAAAAAAAAAACAAAATGTTGGCGTCAATGCCAAATAAAAAAAATCGAATTAAAAAGACTAAACAAAACTTTACCATATACCTCCATAATTTTTAGGTAGTAAATAAGTTTATCTGAGTTCTCTCATAATAAGCGACAATGACACTTCAAAAGAAGTAAAACGAACGGTACTAATAGCAAAGAAATGTTATTTTTGACAAAAATAAGCACATAACAAACAGAATTTTAAGCCAAAAAACCAAACCAGCAATATATAGTACCTAACACTGCTGACATATGGGTCAGAAACATGAACCATTTCCAAAACAGACGCAAATCATCTGCTCGTCTTAGAAAGAAAGATACTATACAAAATAATTGTCGCAATCTGTTAGATTGGTATTTCGAGAAGACGATATAATTTTGAATTGTACGAGAAGTATAAAAAAATAGTTATGGGTAGAGATGTAATATCTTTCATAAGAATAGATAGGCTTAGATTGGCTGGACAGTGGACATGTGTCGAGATCAAATAAAAATACGAGTTAACCACCCAGACAATCCCTATTATCGGCACCAGTAGATAATTGGAGTAGAGGTAAATCAAGACTGAGATAGAGGAATGGTATGGACGAAGACGCGAAGGATATTGGCGCAGCAAACTGGCAGCAGTTAGGTATACAACTGGCAAAATAAACTGGGGAAGTTCGAGGCTCAACTAGGTCTGTAGCATCACTAACGATAATATTGTGAGTAAAAATGTTCATTTAAAACAAATACGTTTTCAAACAAATAACAAACATTTCAACGAATAACTCAGAAAGTAAGTAATTTATCGAAAAAATTATTTTTAGCAATTGTGTAGATTATAAAAAAACAAAAAAAAGTGTAATTATAAAGTGTGTAAATCAAGTAGAAGCAGAATTGTAGCACATGAAAAGAAGGTTCTTATTTAAAAAATTTCAAATCGAGTATTTCAATGTGAAATAACTTCTCTGGGAAAACTCTTCAAAACTTTTTTAAAGTATTTTAAAATGTTTTGTTTTGTTTTTTAAAAAAGTTTTTAGTATCAAACCTTACTGAATCCCAATCTCACTACTCAAGGAAACCTGTCAGCCCCCCGAGAAAATAGCCGCAACTATTTTTTTCTCAACTGACTTGACTCTGATTAAGACTATCTATCAAACTTGGACGAGGCCTAGCCGTTAACGCAAACGACCAATAACAATAATTATACTACAATACACTAATTCTGAAGTTAAAAATGGTTTTCCGGAACAATGGTCACTAAAGAACACAGTCTCCGCCTTTATTAGGTCAGCACACTACACGTACGCACTCAAAAACACTCACACACTCGTAACCACACTCTGGCATGACAGTAAAAGGGATCTTCTTTCTTACTATCGAACGTGATCTCGCCATTAACGCAGCCGACAAAAAAATCCCAGCGCATTGCACAAATTCTATAGTCGGATGAAGACGTAAAAACGGCTGACATAACCAAAGTAACATCGAAATAGTAGCGTCCACCACTGGATATCCCTAGAAAGCTGAAGAGGCCTGGCCGTTAAAACAAACGTCCAATAACAGAATTATAGTTCAATACACTAGTTCTGAAGTTGAACGTCGACATAAAAACTGCTTACATGACAAAATAGTATCTAGAGACATAGCCTCTGTCACACTTAGATCTAAAATACAAAAACAATCACCCAACCTGGAAAAAGCACCAAATCCAGTCAGAACCTCTCACCTCTGATTCGACAACATCAGCTCCATCTCAACAGCTTACAAGATGCTTCGCTAAAAAACTCGACAACTTGCTCCAGTGACGTTTTCCGTGCTGTTTTGCTTTGATACTGTCGTGCGACATATACACATTCAATAAAAAACATGAAGGGGATCCAAGATCCTAAACGAGAAAAAATCACGTTCATATCCTTTCGTTATAAAGAATCCGTTACCTTTTCCCAAAAATAAACAGTAATAGAGAACCCTTAAGCTAGCGGGGACAAACGAGCGGAATCAAATTTAATCTAGGTAATATTTTTTCACTAATTTATTACCGCCCTAATAATGTTTCACCACCAAACCAACCTTAAGGAGAGCGATTCTGCTGGCTTAACGCACAAGCTAGCAGAATTCGGAAAAAAAGCTTTTTGCCTATGGCGTATTTTTCACCAATTTTTCACTAATATATTACGACCCTAATAATTTTTCACCACAAAACCACCCTTAATCGGGAGATTTTGCTGGCTTAAGGTTCAAATTAGCAGAATTCAGAAAAAAAAAAACTTTTTGCCGATGGCATATTTTTTTACCAATTTTTCACTAATTTATTACCGTCCGAATAATTTTTCACCACCAAACTATCCTTAATGGGAGCGATTTTTCTGGCTTAAGGTTAAAGCTAGAAGAATTCAAAAAAAAATATTAGGCTCTGCTAGGTTTTTATGAATTAATTACCACCTTTTTTCACCCGTTAACTACCCATTATGGAAAGTCGATAATTCTGTTAGATTAAAATTTAAGGGGAAAAATTCTTTTCTTTTTTTCAAATTCACTCTTCTCTACTTATAACTGAAATAAACAAGTGTTTTTTAAATGTTTATTAAACTTTAACCACCCTGATAATCTTGCACCCCTAAACCAATCTTATTTGGAAACGTTCCTGCTAGCTTAATATTCGAGCCAGCTGAATTACTAAATATTATTTTTGAAATAACACAGTGTGCTGCTAGGTTTTTACGAATTTATTAACACCCTAGTAATTGTTAACCCTCAACTAACCCATGTGGAAAGTCAACAATTCTTATCTTAAAATTTAAGGTGATGAAAAATCTATCTTTACAATTTTACTGTATTCTATCAATCAATAATTCTGTTAAGTTAAAATTTATGGGGAATTTTTTTTATATTTTACTATACTCTACTTATAATTGAAATAAAAAAGTGTTCTGACAAGTTTTTGCTACACTTTCATCACCCTGATAATTTTCCACCACTAAAGCAATTTTATTTGAAAACGTTCCCGTTAGCTAAATATTCGAGCCAGCGAAATAAAAAAAAATACTTTTAAAGTACCACAGTGTTTTGATAGGCTTTTACAAATTTATTACCACCCTATTAATTTTTCACTTCTTAACTACTCCTTGTGTAAAGACAATATTAAGCTATTAAGCGGAAGCTCGAATAACAAGCTAGCTGATTCAAATAAAAATTTTGAAAGGTTCTGATTCTTCTCGATTTTTACTACTTTTTCGCCTCTCAACTAACCCGTGGTAGCTTGGGCTAAAATAAAAAAGTAATTTTTAAAACCCACTGTGTGATACCAAGCTTTTCTAATTCATTTACCACCTTCACAATTGTTTACCCCTCTACGAGAAGCCAATGATTCTGCTAGGTTAAATTTTGAACTGACGAAACAAAAACATAAAAGGTATTTTTAATATTTTTTTTTTGTTGTATTGTACTTTTACTTCAACCTTTTACTATTTTTTGCTATCATCATATCTTTCACCTAACACACTGGGCATAAATTCCGTACTTTATGCTATAATTTTGGGGGCGTTAGGTCGAACTTTTTCGTCCGGTATAAAAAAATGAAGGTTTTCACATTTCAAGAGTTAAAAATCAACTATAGACGTGATTGTGCGTAGATGAATGTGCACTGGTGTTTACTATTAAAAATTACTTAAAAATCATTATACTCAGCATAAAACACACTCAGGGACAGTACAGAGGCGCTATATTTGCGCAATATATTGCCAAATTTAAATAATAGTGAAGAGGGTGGTATCATTCTAAAATCCGATTAAAACTGCAGCATTCCTTAATTGAATAATTGACTAATTAAACCCAACAGAATTATTGACTTCTCATAAGGAGTAGTTGAGGGGTGAATAACTATTAGTGTGGTAATAAATTCATAAAAACCGAGCAAAGCACTGTGGTATATCATAAATAATATTTTTGAAATTCTACTAGTTTCAACCGTTAGCTAGCAAAATCGCTTTCCTTAATGGTGGTTTGGTGGTAAAAAATTATTAGGGTGGTAATAAATTAGTGAAAAATTGGTAAAAATATGCCATCGGCAAAAAGTGTTTTTCTGAATTCTGCTGTCTTGAACCTTAAGCCAGAAGAATCGCTCCCATTAAGGATGGTTTGGTGGTGAAAAATTATTAGGATGGTAATTAATTAGTAAAAAATGGTTAAAAAAATATTACGTAGGTCCAATTGGATTCCGCTCATTTATCCCCGTTAGCTTAATGGTCCTCAGTGATAGTTTGCATCAAACCTACGCGAGTTACTTACAAAATTAAGTTAACCCCTTTTAATTTGGTAAAAAAATCGTGAAAATCACTTTATATTATGTATTGTAGAAGTTTTAAAATTAAAAAAAAAATGCATTTTTGTTAAAAGAACTTTGGTTATTTTGTAAAAGTACGAGTATTAGTGATACGAAAAATCTTGAAGAATAACAAAACATAGATTTTGTTTTTCTAAACATGTTAACTTTTTATGTTTTTCAGTAAGACAAAAATTGGTTAAGGTATGGCTGTTTACAGTTATTATACACTCGTGATTAGTAACTCGTACAAAAAGCCTTTTAACTACAAACTTTAAAAAATGTGGGTTTAAAATAATTAATTTAAATGATCATATTTCCCTTAAAAAAATCTACAAAATGGTTTTTTTAAGCACTTTATAGCTTAAAAGCTAACCGAGTTATAAGTAAAAAACCAATCACATATTTTAGGAGATATCAGAACACGTATACCGGAGATTGTAAGATACACATAATGTGCTCTTAAGGCACAGACATAGTTCCTTACAAGCCAATGAGTTCTTTTGATTTAAAAAATACTGTATTCTTTGTAAGAGGAGGTTTTCATAAGGGTAGAAATTAGGTGGTGAAAAATTAATAAAGTAAAGAAATCTAAATTGAATATCATTGTATAATTAAATAAGTCCAAAGTGCTTAAATTAACAATTATATAATTTTATTTAGTAGAGGTAGTTTTATCCCTAAAAAATAAAAAGCAACAAACGACACACGTCCAAAAGTGAAGTGGAGGGTAAGTAGAACCGAAATTAAAATTTTTATGCAATGCGGTAGTGACACGGAATATTAAACGGCCGGAATATTACATCGCCTTATTTCACGTTCATTTACTGGACTATAAGATTTTTAAATTGTGTTATTGTTTTACTAGTTTTTGTATGACTAGGATGGGTTGAGTTTTAAGCAAAAATAACAAACTATTGCGCACTCCATTAATCGAAAAACCAGAATAATAACTTTTAACGAAATAAA
The DNA here is from genome assembly GCF_040954645.1 of Diabrotica undecimpunctata. Lineage (NCBI taxonomy): Eukaryota > Metazoa > Arthropoda > Insecta > Coleoptera > Chrysomelidae > Diabrotica > Diabrotica undecimpunctata. The sequence continues at coordinate 60,719,991 of NC_092807.1, read as the reverse complement.
ACCGCTTATTAATGAAAAGAAAATTATAATTAAAAAAATTATTTATTACAGAATTTACAAATTGAACGCCGATATAATTTCCCTTCTCAATAATTACTATCACGTCCTCGTCATTGCGGAAGATATTGGGTACTTTTTCTGAAAGCCTGTGATGAGAAAATCTAATTAAAAATGAAATTAATTTTTATCGATGACTTTTATTACTTATATTGACTAATAAAATTGTAGTCTTTAATGGACTTTTGAAACGATCAATTTTATCTTCTTTTTGGATTTACGATAAGAATTTCAGGAAATATCCAACGTCTAATAAGATTATGTCGTAAGTTCTATCTACCATGACATTTTACTGCGTATACAGAATTTAGTATAGTATTTTTCCAGCTTAAGTATTTATTTTAAACCCTTCTTTACATCATGCAACCATCCGTTACATTTTGAAAATTTTATTCTTTCATTAAAATAGGCAAGAAGATTCAGATATTGAAAATCATATTATGTATTGTCACTTATTTGAATATTATTATTTTTTATTCAATATCAATCATACTAACTACTAACGGTTATTAGTGATATGTTACATTAAGGTAAAATTGCTTAATTTATCTACAACAGATGAAAAAGTTAAGTTTCTTTAACCCATTTAGGCCCATATTTGCGCTAATGCAAAATATTTAATGCAATTTTTATTACATTTATATTGAATTTTTTTTATAGAATTTAAAAAGGAAATTCCCAGTGGTAGACTATATACCATAGTTAAAAAAAAATTATTGAAGTAAAAATCTTTCTTTGTAAAATGGTATAAAATTGTTATTTACATTTTAAAATTATGCAAAATTTATTTATAAATTTTCAAAACGTTTTCGATCCTATATGATCATCACCAGTGAAATACGTCTATAAGGTAGTTGGAACTAGCCACATATTAAGGTCAGATGACCATTAAATTACACATAGTAATAAACATTATGTTAAGAAACTAGGTCGATGATAAAGAATTACATTTTTTAAACGTACAAGGTCAGAGCTCGAAAAAGGGACCTTATGCCCTGAGTAGTAACGAACTGTTGGTTGATAAAAAATATAGATGAGGAGTTGCATGAAAAGTTGATACTGGACTTTTTTATAGAAATGTTTTATGAAGATTTTAGGCAGTTGTTATATAATTATTTCAAATTTGACTTGGATCGAAATGATATAAAAATATTTTTGGGTTTGTTAATTGTGAGCGAATATCATTCTCTTTCATGTGATAAACTTTACTGGTTTTTACTGGTTTACCAATAAGAATAACGAAGTTTAGTTTGTAAAGATAGCAATGTCCTGAAATATACTTTTTTAAATAACGTAAAACGTACATCTTGCAGATAACGATGAGCTAGATAAACAAGACCAATTTGCGCAAAAGTTTGTCCAATGATCGACCTGTTGAACAATTTTTTTTAATATGGCGTTTCCAGTAATAATTTTACTTGCTAATTGTTTATAAAAGGGAAGTCTCTTCGTTTAGGGTACAAAATGTGGGGCATTGTATCTAGCAATGGATATTTTTACAACTTTATCTCTTATGCTGAAAAATTATACCAAAATAATTCTAAAGAGTTTAGTATGAGTAAAGGAGCTGTTATCAATCTTTTAAAAGTTGTGGAAGACAACCTCTAGACACAAGATATATTTGGGTAATTTTTTATTAGCTACAAGTTGATAATTTATTTGAAACAAGGATACTTTGCCACTGGAACAATACGTGAAAACAGGCTGCTAAACTGTCTGTTGGAAAACACAAAATCCATTGAGAAAAAAGATCGCGGTTTAAGAAAACCCATAAAATAAGTGTTGTAGATTCTAACGATAATTCTGTGATAACGGTGACAACCAATTGTGATTTAGTAGAGCCTGTTTTTTTCGTAAAATAATAAAATCGTAAGGTAAAAAAGATGTCTCTATCCCTTAACCCAACATGGTAACTAAATATAATAAATATATAAGGGGACTAGAGTGGCGACTGACATGACGATAGAGTGGCTAATTATAGAATAAATATCCGTGGAAAAAAGTGGTTGTCGCTATTTATAAAGATCTTAGACTTTGCTGCCGTTAATGCCCGGAAACTCTACAGAATTGTACAAATCCACTTTCACAGTCACATTTTAGATCAGAACTTATGCGAAGTCTTATATACTTGCGAAATTATCTAGTTAGCCCTAGTTGCTTCCTCCTCGTTTTTGTAGGTGGTTTAATATTTTTAATGTCATTTGATAATTATCCCAAACAAAAGATAGATACATCTATTAGTCAGGAGGAACCGACCCATAAGATCAATATTGACATCGAAAGTAAAAGCCTAGAAAATAACAGCACTGTTCAATAAGATAAATGACACAGGTAAAATACCGTCAGATTGGCTAAAATCAACATTCGTAACATTACCAAAAAAATCCAATGCCTCACACTGCGGTGACTATCGAATATTAAACATGTCTCATGGCCTTAAAACTTTTATCAGAAACATTCATACACGAATTTACAAGACGTGTGAGTTTTAGATAAGTGAAACTCGATTCGGATTTTGAAATGAATTGGGAACATGAGAAGCTCGTTTTGACTTAAATATGTTAACACAACGATACAAAGACATAAATGTAAATGCATATACATGGTTTTTTAATTATCGAAAAGCATTTGACTGCGTTAACCATCAAAAGATGATCGCAATTCTAAGAACAACTGGAATTGACAAACAAGACTCGTAAATTATCTCAGAACTATATTGGCACCAAACGACAACAATTGAAATAGAGCACACAACATCCGAATATATACGAATCCGAAAAGAAGTGCAAAAAGGTTGCGTCCTATCACCACAAGTATTTAATCTGTATTCGGAATCTATATTCAGAAAAGCATTGGACAGATTCAAGGTGGAATCAAGATTAACGGAACCAGAATAGACAACATCAGGTACGCTGATGATACCGTCCTAATGGCAAGCAACGCACAAGAACTAGCAAATATAAAAAATGCGGTAGTTCGTTATAGCGAAATGTTCGGTTTTCATCTAAATATTTCCAAAACTAAAATTCTAGTATTTTCAAAGATACCAACAAACGTACATTTGTACGTCACGGGACAATGAATAGAACAGGTAACTTCCATAAAATATTTGGCAGCAAATATCAACAGCCAGTGTAACCCACAAAAAGATATACTGTAAATAATCGAACAAGCAAGAAAAACACTCATTAGAGCTCAGAATTCGAACTATCAAATGTTACGTTTTCTTTGTTTTGCTGTATGGCTGTGAAACTGGACAATGGACTCTGAAACAGAAAAAAGAATAGATGCCTTTGAAATGTATATATACAGACAGATAATTAGAATTCCATGGATACAAAAAGTTACCAATGGTGAGGTACTTCGGCGCATGTGTAAACAAAAATTATTACTCAGCATAATCAAATGGAGAAAAATACATTACTTGGGTCATGTCTTGAGAGGTAAGAGATACGAATTACTCCAAATCATATTGGAAGGTAAAGTGCAGGGCAAAATCAGTTAGAAGATGCCAGAACTCGTGACTGAAGGACCTGAGGAGATAGTTTGACTGCTTTTGCACAGAAATCTTTTGTGCAGAAGTTTCCAAAACTACAATTGCCATGTGGATCGCCAACCTTTGAAAGGGGACGGTGGAATAAAAAGAAGAAGAGTTATACCATTCACTTTGTCACTTACACTGGATTTTGGATTTGATCACTATTTTAATGTTACTAGCAAAAAATTCACTGATATAGACTTTTCGTTGTTTATTGCATCTCTAATAGAGGAATATGCTTCTTTGTTTTCTCCAATACTTACATGCGATGGGACCCAAAGTATGACGACGTCGGTGGTTTTTTTATATTAAATATCTTATTCAATTTTTAGACGGGAACTAATTGGATCTTTTGGATACAGTTGCTGAATTATCAAAATACTGCTCAACAAATCAGAGATAACTGCTGCCTTACTATAGATGTTTTTCTTTTTAATTATCACTGCTTGTAGAACGGCATCAATCTTGGCCGTAAACAGTATTAAATGGTGTTGATTTAAATTTTTTATCTTGATCAGAATCTAAAAGGCAGCTCTTAAGCTGTTTTTGGATGCGTCGGTATATAAAAAGTAATAGTTTTTATAATGTAGTATAATTGAAGTAAAGGGCTAAAACATATTGGTTTGGTTTGTTTCTTCTCTGCTGAAAACAGACAGACTGAGATTAATATTTGGGAGAGGTATTGTCAAGGTGGAAATGTCTTAATATTAACATAAAATAAGACTATTGCTAGTTCAATGGATAAAGTCTTTAGATATTGTCTACAAGAAGTCCTTAGGTGGAACTTAGGTGGAAATATGTGGAGCTCCCTGTATTCAAGAGGTTGATGCTAGAGTTACTTATGATATCTTCGATATGTTTACTCTCCTAAAGGTGCGCTGGGGACCCCATGTTATGCTGTGAACAATAAAGTCCCCAACTAAGATGAAAGGGTTTGGTAGTTGTTTTATGAGGTCGCTTAGTTCTGAGCTGAATAAGTTTTAGTTTGGAGTAATGTATATAGAACAACTAACTATCTTGTTGGGACACCATGCGGTTATCGCAATCGTTTCTAGGCTTGTCTCTAAGTCAAACTTTTAATGAAAGATATGGTTGGAAACAAAAATAGACGAGCCACCACTTGCTCGTAGGTGTGTAGATCTTTGGAAGTTGTAGCTAGTGTAGTTTTTTAGGTAGCGGGTGTGATCTTTGGTGAACTTGGTTTCTTGAACAGATAAACTTGTGCGAGCAGTCCAATATGAGTTTTTGTAAATATTCTAGTCTGGGGTAAAAGCCATCGCAGTTCCATTGAATTAGTCTTAGCATGGTGTTAGTATTAAAAGAAGCTGAATTGAGAAGATTGGGATGGTTGTGAGCTGTCAGAATTGTAGTCATTAGAATCGGCGGAAAGATTTGGACTTGGCGTAATTTCGGGTTCTTCCGTATGACTGTCTAAGGCCTTTATCAATTTTTTGGTTATACGGGTTAGTCTGTTTTTGATAGACCTTTTCTAATCTAAGTTGGGTATAATGCTTGAATGTTAGAAATTAGCCCTGAAACATTTTCTGTAAACTTAAAAGCTTCAGCGTAGGGGTCACTACAGCCAAAATTGTTTTCAATAAATAACAAGTGATTCTAAGGTTTGCTTAAAGGCTTCTTTGATAGGGTCTTTTGTTAAATCGGAAAAGTAACGTTCTTGTTACTGGGATTTAGACTCTGGTGAGGGATTTAGACTCCCTCCCTTTAGAAGAAAAGGATTTAGACTCTGGGGAGTCTAAATCCTTTTCTTCTTCTTCTTTTTCTTCTTCTAATTGCACTGCAACCCTTTGTGGGTTTTGGCCTGCTTAAAAAGGTTCTTTAATTCTGCCCTATCGGATACTTCCTTCGTTACTGCCCGATGTTTATGGTTTTAAGATCTTCCGCTACATCGTTCATCCACCTTTTACGGTGCCTTTCTTTTGTCCTATTTCCTTAGGGTTTTCATCTGTGTATTACTTTCACAGCTCGATTATCTGGCATTATTTTTAAGTGGCCAAGCTAGTTTAGTATTTGCAACTTTAAAAATAAAACGATGTCTGCGCTCTGCATTAATTCATTCAGCTCACAGTTCATTTTTATTTTCTACGAACCGTTGCTAAAATGGGTATTTAACGCTCCAATATTATTAATTTATTTTCATTAGTGGTTAAAATGGTTTACATTTGAGATCCATATGTGATCACAGGTCTAATTACTGTTTTGTAGAGTCTAAGTGGAGACTCACGATTCAGTAACTTATGATAGCTTCCGAATGGAAATATTCTAATAAAATAACAGACAAGGTTTAAAAAAAGAGGCAATATTCCTAGATAAGTAAAAAAAGAACTTTTCGTTTAAATATACTTTGCATGTTTTTGTTGCACTGCCATTTTCGGAATATTTTCTATTCTATTACATATGTTATAATAACTTACCGCAAAAACCTATAATAAGGTAAATAACTGTAGAAAGACCATTTATTATTATTTTTTTTTATATAAAATTTCCAATTTTAGAAAGGTAACGTTAAAAAGCAAATGTCAATCATTTGCTTAAATATATAATTCTAGATATTTGCTACATCCGGACCCTAATTCAGTAGTCAACACATTTTAAAGAAGGGTGTATTCTGCAAATTTGCTGAAGGATAGTCAATAATATTGAAATTTTGTACAGCATGACAAGAAATGGAAAGTCATCGTTAAAAATAATGCAAATCGAAATATTTCCTCGACTTAACACAAACGGGATGAAAACAGATTAACAGATAAGCGAATCTAAGCAGCATCAAATATAGCAAGAACTGAGATTAAAATTTATTTTCTTTTTTATGGGTAAATGTGAGAGTATATTTAAAAGGAGGAGTTAATAAATTTGTTATTTATTTTAAATAATCTAGAGCCATCGAAAAAATCTTAATTGTAGCAGGCCTTGGTCTCCTTTAAACACTTATATACAAGAAATTCTGTACATCTTATATACTAAAAGGCTAAGCCCTTTTCTTGTGCGCAATACTCCTCCTAAACGGTGATAGATAGGAGAATAATTTTTTCGAATAATTAAACAGATTGTTGAGTAGATTCCCCCTAAGGTTTAAAATTTAAAAAATTCGAACCGATTTAAAAATGGCGGCCATAAAATGAATTTTTCCTGTAGTAAAGTATAGGAATTCAATATTATACACAATGCAACAACGCATCAATTCTCGAATGCTGGAATGCACCAACAAGTGTTTCCACTTAAGGAATAATGATAATGACCACTTAAAATTCGGAATCCTCCTGTCTCCGATTTTAATTTATGGGGTCTGTTTTACACTATCTGATGTATTGGTATTTTTTTATTTTTATGTTTAGTTAGAAAGTATTCTGTTTCCAACAAGTGCAGCGTCTGTGAGGTGTTGTGATTGATATTTAGAGATTTAGACTACGTTTTGAGTTTAATACTTGAAGAATTAAATCTTATATACTAAAGGGCTAAGCCTTTTTCTTGTGCGCAATACTCCTCCTAAACGGTGATAGATAGGAGAATAATTTTTTCGAATAATTAAACAGATTGTTGAGTAGATTCCCCCTAAGGTTTAAAATTTAAAAAATTCAAACCGGTTTAAAAATGGCAGCCATAAAATGAATTTTTCCTTTAATAAAGTATAGGAATTGAATATTATACACAATGCAACAACGCGTCAATTCTCGAATGCTGGAATGCACCAACAAGTGTTTCCACTTAAGGAATAACGATAATGACCACTTAAAATTCGGAATTCTCCTGTCTCCGATTTTAATTTATGGGGTCTGTTTTACACTATCTGATGAGTCGGTATTTTTTTTGATTTTTATGTTTAGTTAGAAAGTATTCTGTTTGCAACAAGTGCAGCGTGTGTGAGGTGTTGTGATTGATATTTAGAGATTGAGACTACGTTTTGAGTTTAATACTTGAAGAATTAAATAATGAGGTAAGCATTACTTTGTTTTTAATTTATTAGTTAAAAATATATTATTAATTTTGTTGGGAATAAGCCACAATTTTACTTTAAATTAGGTTTATTTTAAATAAATAAATAAAAAATAAACTTATTATAAAGTAAAATTGTGGCGTATTCTCAAAAAAGTGGAACAGTAGGCGGTAGTATAGACTAGCGCGGAGCATCATACTGTTTTCTGTATTTTTTAAATTTAAATAATATTAAAATATAAATTTAGTTAGTTAGTTAGTTAGAGTTCTCAAACCGACTTTTTAAGAGGGGCGGAGTCTAACAATCATATTATTTCCTTTTTCTAATGTAAATCTTCCTGAAAATCCTAAAAAACTACTGTATCGATTTTCAATTTAAAAAAATTGGCGTCGATACAGTTTATTTTTAGGATTTTTGGAACATTTACACCAGGCGACGGAAACGATGGATCGTTAGACTCCGCCCCTCTTAAATATTAGCAAAACTTACATCCAAACTCGATGTCGAGTTGGTCAGCTAGTAATTATCTAATTTCTTTAAGATAAAATAAGATAAAACTTTAAAGAAAGCAATATTATCAAAAACACGTTTAATCTGTCTTGTCAAATATAGGAGTGTTATTTGTCACTAATAATAAAATTTATAAACAAGGCCATTTAAAATCTATTTTTAACTATTTTCAAAAATTTTAAAGCATATAAAAATCGTGCAAAATAAACTAATATAAGACACCATAAAATATAATAACTAGTGTAGAATTGAGAAATTCAGTGATGCCATGGATGTTTGTGATGTAGCATATTTATCTAACCAATTTATTAATGGCAGCAGTATTAAGAATAGCAAATCTGTGAAAGTATTGACCTCATATAAACCAAGTAAATGTTTTTTAATCAAGTGCATGATAGTTCACGTACTGACAAGAGAAAACTATTTAAAATCAAAATATTAAATAATAGATCGTCAATCGAGCATGTCTCTAAACACATTAAAAATTTTGGTGTGATAACAAAGAGCAAAAAATAATTTCAATGTTAAATTAGACTAAAGTAATATGTATTCAAATTAGAGTGACGTAATACATAGGTATACAATTTACTTTAAAGTAACTAAAGTTTCGTGTAGTAAATACTGTTCCAATAATTAATATAGCAATATCTTTCTGATCGTATATTCTAAAATACTGAAGGTTTTAATACTAGCATTTTAGGATTACAATTTTTTATAATTTTAGTTATTACCAAAGGGCGCAATAATGAGGGGTTATAACTTGATTATAAATATACATATGGAGTAAAGTCTGCAAACATGAAAGGGCAGCAAAAGGAGTATCTAGATTAATAAAAAATAAATGGAGAAACCGCATGCAAGATTACCAGCCAAAAACGAACAAATAATGGAAATTAGGAAAAACATATTTGGACAATCAAGAATAATTGTTAGAGTATGTACAATGAATGTCAATGCGACCAAGAGGGAAAGGGAATATTTTTCCAACGCACTAAAAGATGTACTAGATAAGGCAAAATGAAAAGAAGATATTCTTCTAATTGGAGATTTTAATAGCCACATAGAAAAGGAACATGAGGATATATTGGTACGATTCGGAGAACACAAAATTAGAAACGACAATGGAAGTTGGCTAATTGAAATATGTCCAGAATACGAGTTGGCCATAATCAACACAAGATTGTAGCGTAAGAACACACATAGATACATATGGGAGGAACCTAGTAAAAACCAAAGACCAAATTATTGATTTAATAATAGTTAGAAAACCCAGCAAAACAAAAAATGTAAATACGAAGCATAAAGTAAAACTTCTATAACAAGTTAGTGTTCGAACGATATATCATATCAGAATGGACTACAGAATATGCTACAGATGAACGAAGAATGGACTCCAATAGAAATGTGTTAACACCTAAAGACAAAAATAATCAAAGTGGCAAACGAAGTGCTAGGTATTGAACAAAACAAAAATAAATATTTGGAAAAATACAATAGAATCTAGAAGAGATGCTTAAAAGAAAAAAAAAGTACGTTTTATAAATGGCTCATCGACAGAAACCCAGAAAAGCGATAAGAGTATGTTACCCTCGGACAAGTGAAGCAGCTCGAGAAGAACGTATACTAGAAGAGAATGTGCAGAGATAGACAATACGATAAAGTATAACAGATCAACGAAAGCAAAAAAATTAAAAAACATTATTAGTAATAAACGAAGTATATTATTAGATATATAATAATAAACGAAGTATATAGATAATTACATCAAAGGACCATTACACAAAATTATTGCAGGAAAATAGACCAAAGTATATCTCATAACACCCTGTAACAACAATAACAGAAGAAGCCGAGATCACAGAAAAAGATACACTAAACCACTAAAAAAAACCAAAAACAACAACGCACCAGGATCAGGAAACATAAAAAAGGAACTGCTGAAATATGGAGCTGCAAGAATCATATTATTTATACAAGTGTTATTCAATAAAATCGAAGCAGAATATGGTGACAAAAGGTAACAAAAGGTTAACAAATAACTATAGAGGGATCAGTGTAATGCCTTTAATAGCTAATAGTAAGTTTTGTTAGATTCCTACATGCATAAAATTGTAAACATGGTTATGATAAAAGTTAAATTATGAATATTGAAAATGCTGTCACAATTATAAAATATAGATCACAATACAAGTACTCACCCCAAGAGATTTCTGCAAAACATAAAATGAACCTTAGAAAAATTTTTACCTTCTTTTATAAATTTCAATTACAGACAAAAAAGGATATCCCACTACGTTAGGAAAGCTGATTGACGGAAATTAGGGAGTAATTATAATGAAGTATATCACAGATGCCATAGGACATATGCTTATGATGGAATTAGCTCTTCTGTCAACATACAACAGAGTACTTAGTCTACCGGACAGAAAGAACGGGAGGCGAATATTTATTCTACCGGACAAAAAGAGAGAGAGGGCGCCAACTATTTTTTGAAGAAAAAATAATAAAAAAGAAACTGAAGGATAAGGAATTAATCAATTAGTGAAGAAATTAAAATAAAATAAATATTTTAATATAAATTAATAAAGACGTGACATTTATAACGTTACACACAATCACCGCAACAAAAGGCCATAAATAGGGATGTGGTCTATCACTTACACTTGTTAACATATATATATATATATATATATATATATATATATATATATATATATATATATATATATATATATATATATATATATATATATATATTTATATAATTGTATTGTATACATGACATGTAAATATGTATTGTAACATTTTTTTTTATAATTAGATTAGTAACTAATTATTACATATATATTACTTTAAGAATATTTTTAAAAACCTGTTGCAATTACTGCAGCTACGCCAATGGATAATTTTATGAGGATATAAGGGTACGTTAAAATTTTGAATCTTTATAGACCTAATTCTTCATATATATCTTTCCGAAATCTTTTCGTTATTCCTTAAAAGAAGTACCGAAACATGCAGATTACTTTATGGCTGCTTGTTAGAAATTTGAGAGTGTCATTTTTTGGGAACGAAGAACATTTAGGCCCTTTTTTATAGCGCTGGGAAGAGAGTAATTAAATTTTTTAAACTTCTTACAAATAGCTACCTTTATCCGTCTTCTGACCATTGGGTCAAGAAAGCGGCTAGCTTTACTTCAAAGAGAACTGTTCCCTCAATATTGTACAGTTATTTCCGCCTTTCTTCCCTTTTTAGAAAATACCGTTATGTTTATGTGTTTACGCCGAAAATGAAAATGAGTCGGTTCTGGTTAAGAGGGAGTTCTTTAAGTGGGGATGATTTTGTTCTAGGGATAGTTTGTACAATTTGAGGAAGAGGATCACTTTTCCTCGTTGGGTAGTCTTAGAGATAACACGGACTTTTTGGTTTGGTCGTCTAAGACCGGACGGACGAACGGACGTATTTATTTTTCTGGGAATTTATCTATAAGTGTACTTATACACTTCTATTGTATCTTAGGTAGTTTGATCTAACACCCGAGTAGATTAAATATGTACAGTTTAAATTTAGTGCGATTTAAGAGGAAACATCATCTAGAGTTACTGTAAGTGGTCTTACAATTAATATTACCAATGAAGAGTAATCTCCAATTATAATCCAATTATCTCTAAAAAAGAGTAATCTACGGGCTATCGTCGACAACATTTTCCTGCTCGGTGGTTAAAGCTAACTACCGATGCAATCAATTCCTGTAAGGAAGAACGATTTCATCAATTGCACTTTTCAGAACATTTATTACCTTTTATTTCTTTTCATTAAAAAATATTAATTACAAACATTCATTATTTAAATAAAATCTGTGCGAGTATCTTCTTGTAAACCCAGTGTGGGTTGGTCCTTATTTTAGTTTTTGGTAAAACCGATTTTTATAATCTTATCACGGTACTTCTGCATCTTTATTGTAAATTAATTTAGTATTATTTTGTACTTGCAATAAACTATTACTTTTAAAGCCAAGTATCTCTAGATAAACCTAAAACCTAAAAGGAGAGATATTTATATGATCTCTTTTGGAATTTTTTTAAAACATCAAGTTCTCCTTAATGTTATATTTTATTTATATGTGCATGTGTCTATGTCTATTATATAGAAACAATTACTATTTAAATGGAAATAAGCCACAATTAAAGGTTAAAGTACGTTTATTGACGTGTCAATTTCCACTTCGGAAATAATTTACTAATGTTTGTATTTTGAGAACGATTTCCGAAGTGGAAATTAAAACGTTCATAAACGTACTTTAACCTTTAATTGTGGCTTATTCCCATTTAAATAGTAATTACTTTAAAATGCTATATGAAAATAGCTTCAGAACAATATATTAAAACATTTTACATGTTACGGTAGATTTCTTCGTATTTCTTGTTTTTGGAATTCACCCGTATGGTGATTTAGTTATTGAATATATTTTGCTTTGTTTGCCTACTGAATTTTATTTATCTACTCCTAATAAGTTTTCTGATAATAGAGTATCTCTGAATATTTGCTAATAAAAATATTTAACTATCACGATATCTTCGACCTGGGACAAGATCAGGCTGTATATGTTTGTAGGTAAGTACGAGTAGTTAGGACGAATTCCACTGAACATATTATTTATTATTTAAAATCCGTAAACTAATTTTCGAAACCAAATTCAGATTTTTCCTTTAATCTGTGCCTTCTAAGAATTGCAAGGCAAAACAGACGTTGATAAAGATATTAATAGAGACATGGGGAATCTAAAAATTACATTCCACGACATGTCTCCTTAACCAAGCAAAAATCCTTAGCTAATTTGGTTTCTAGTACTCGTACAGAGTATATCTTACTCCGATATACTCTGTACGAGTACTAGACTACTAACTACTACTAACATTACGTGCAACATCAGGTTGTGAAAGATCAGCCTGAACAATATCCACACTATTCACCTTATGCGCATGTGTTAAATGCAGACGTTCCATGACAATCTTTGAGTTCAATAATCTTGTTTTAGTAAAATTTAAAAGTAAAAAATACAGACTATCTTTAAAATTTTAAACAATATTTTTTTACAAATAAAAGCAATTAATTATACGAATTTGAGGCACTGTCACTTTTGTCTTAAAAAGACAGTTCTTCATCTTTTTTGACCATCGTCATTGTTTCTCCTGCACATAATAAACTTTGTTCCTAATTAAAACACAATAGGAAAACTGCATGAAACTTGTCCAGTAATTCCACAAAATTATTAAAATGTATATTTAAAATTTAATCAGCATAAGCTAAAGTTGCTCTTTGGCTACTATTTACATGTTAATTTAATTTTGTGTTCTTCATTTTACATAATGCACCTCAAATTAATTAATGCACTTCAACTTGATTATTTAAACTACCCTAGGATATTTCCAATTTAGTAAAATTTATCAAACTGTTTTCAAACAATTCTTCAAAGGAAAAAGGTAAAGGGCTGCATAGAGGTATATATAAATTCAGTCGGCATCGCTCTAGAGTGATTTAATACTGTTTTTCCTTTTAGTTTTCAAGGGGTAAACTAATTAAACGTCAAAAGATTCAACGTTTTCTGTACTCACATGAACCCTGTTTCGAGCAGTGATTGGTTGTTTAGGAAATTAATTAACAAAGAGTTTTGTTGAAAATATCAATAAATAGTACAATAGTACAATATAAATTGATGAAGTGACACTTGAAAAAGAAACAACTTAAATTAATTTAGAGATAGATCACAGGACAAACAAAGTAAATAATATATACTATGTAGTAATCAAAATAAACAAATCCCGGTGTGTAATAATATTATACTTTGTTATACTATGGTTCACAGTGTTTCCTTAATCTATGCTTCAAAGAGCAGACGAACTCAGGCCGAATATAGCATGTGCCAGGTGTCTAAAACACTTCTTTATATCTAAAAAAAGAGGATAAGAAGAGGAAACAAAGTGGCTGCTAGTACATGTACCACAGCAAATTCACATAAAAACAATGTGAAGGTAACGGAAAAACTTCCCGTTTACATTACCATTACCCCCGCAACAAAGAATCGGTAAGACATCATGGAACTTTATCAAGCAGAATGGGCCATATAGAAAAATAACAAGTGTATTCAGAATGGCATTGGCGTACTAAGAAATATAAGGGATTCGTGTAGAATATCAGATGCCGCTACTGTATTTAGACTGGCCGAAGAGTGTATTACGTTCGTTTTATGGCCAGATAAAAGAATGTGACATTTGACCCCCAACGTGCACATCATCATCATCATTAATCAGCCCTGAGTTGTCCATTGTTGAACATAGGCCTCCTCTAGACTTTTCCATCTGATTCTGTTCTGCGCCTCTGCTATCCAATTGGTCAGGATTCTTTTGAGGTCGTCGGTCCATCGCGTTGGGGGTCTTTCTCGGCTTTGCTTGTCAGCCCGTGGTCTCCACTTAAGCAATTTTTTTGTCCAACTGTCGTCTTTCATTCTTGCAACATGTCCTGCCCATCTCCATTTTTGCCTTGTAATATGTTCAATAATGTCTTCCACTCCGGTTCGTCTACGAACTTCCTCGTTTCTTATTATATTTCTTAAGCTTATTCCAAGCATTGATCTCTCCATCTTTCGTTCTGTCCTCAATTTTTCGACTGATGTTTTTGTGAGAGTTAAGGTTTCTGCTCCGTATGTGAGGACTGGTATAACGCACTGGTTAAAAGCTTTTCTTTTTAAATGGATCGGTATATTTGTTTTAAATACGTCTCTCATTTTTCCGAATGCAGCCCAACCCAGACTTATTCTTCTGAGTAGCTCGCATGTTTGGTTATCTCGCGTTAACCTTATTTCGTGACCCAAATACACATATTTTTCCACAAGTTCTATGGGCGACTTTTCGATTTCTATTAGCTCATTGGGGACGAGATTAGTCATCATTTTTGTTTTTCCATAGTTTATTTTTAAACCGACTTTCTGGGTTACTTGCTGTAGTTGTTGTAGCATAACTCTGGCTTCTCCTAAGTTGTCTGTTATGAGAACCATATCATCGGCATATCTGAGGTGATTGAATATCTTTCCATCGATGCTAATACCCTTTGATTCCCACTCTAGCCGTTTAAATGCGTACTCCATAACCGTTATAAATAGTTTTGGCGACAAGGTATCTCCCTGCCGCACCCCTTTGCCAATTTTTATCTTCTCAGTCATGCAATGGAGGTTAACGGTTGTTGTCGCATTTTCGTATATATTTCGAATAATATTTGCATACCTGTGATCTATTCTGCATTCTGATAGTGCTTTTAAGATAGCAACTATTTCGACTGTGTCAAATGCTTTGTGGACGTCGACAAAGATAAGAGCAAGGGGTCTGTTATATTCGATAGACTTTTCAACTAGAATTTTAAGGCATTGCAAATGGTTGTTTGTTCCGTGTCCCGCTCGAAATCCTGCCTGTTCTTCTGATTGATAGAAATCGAGTTTTGCTTCTAATCTGTTTGTCAGTATTTGAGTAAAGAGCTTATATAGGTGGTTAAGCAGACTAATTGGCCTATAGTTTTCGAGATCTAATTTATCCCCTTTTTTGTGGAGAAGGATTGTAACCGAATTCTTCCATTTACTTGGAATGTTTTCACTATGCAGACATAGATTAAAAAGTGTTTGGATTCGGGACATCAAAAGTGGACCTTCTAGTTTAATTATCTCAATGACTACACCATCTTCCCCCGGAGCTCTATTATTTTTCATATTTTTAAGGGCATATTGAATTTCCTCTCGTGATATATGTGGTTTATTCTCCGATCATACATTATCTACCTTTTGTATTGGTTGTTCGATGAGCTCTGGAATAACTTGACTTTTATATAATGTTTCATAGAAACTTCTCACTATATGTAATATGCTTGGTCTATCTGAGATAATATTTTCATTTTTGTCTTTAAGTTGGAAGATTTCTTTTTTGCCATTTTCCATTTTTCTCCTCAATGGTTTCATGCTTTTGTTGGCTTCTATAGTTTTTATAATTTTCTCGTTGTTGTATTTTCTAATATCCCGTCTGATGGCTTTAGAGATTTCTTTATTGATGCTGTTTATATCTTGTGAGTCAACATTTTCTTGACTTCTCAGCATTCTACGATCTTCCATTTTTAGTTTCGTTTCTTTACTAATTTTTTGTTTTTTTCCATGTTTAGGGCCAAATTTTTCCTGAGCTTGTGTTAATGTATCTACTATTTCTTCGTTTAGGTTATTTACGTCTTCCCTTGTTGTATTTCTGAGTAAGTTACTGGTGATATATTTTTCAAAGTCAATTTCATTCGTTGGTCGCATCCAAGGTTTGAATTTTTTACTTTTTATCATCTTCAGTCTTTCTTGCTTAATATTGATTTCTACAGTTGCTCGGACCATTGTATGATCGCTTGCAACCGAAAATTGATTTACGACTGTAACATCTTTGACTATATATTTTTTGTCAGTGATGATGAAGTCGATCTCATTTTTTTGTCTTACCCTCGGGGCTCTTCCAAGTCTCTCTTCTATGGATCTTCTTAAAGAAGAAGCTATTCATTAAATATATTAAATGTGCACATGGCACCCGAGAAAGAAAAACTATACGAGCAAAATATACCTCGAATATTAGTCCGAAATTATTGCAATATTGCACTATGCAAGAGAAATAGACTTGAAAAGCTTGAACTAAAATTAATCAATATGTACACAAATAGTCAAGTAGTAGGGTTTCTTAGAATCTACAATTACAGCGTCACACTAAACTATTTGATGGAGACAAGCTAGAGACTCTGTAGCAGAGGACATGAAATAGTCAACCATATCTTTCATGACTACAAGTTATTCGATCCCAGAAGGTAAACATTTTTTAGCGACCATCGGGTGATTTCTAAAAACATATGGTACATCTTAACCTATAAGAGATGGTACAGTGTTCTAAAATCCTGGAATAGGTACAATGAATTGATATAGAATGTGCATTAAGCTAACTGGCTGCATTACTGGCCGTTGACAATACGGCTTATATGAAAAAAAGTAAAACCATTTTAGGCAAAAACGAGAAAACCTGAAGACTAAAATAAGTAACTATAATAGCACAGCGCTATAACCTATTCTAGCAAATTACGAATAATATTAAAACATTTTACCAGAAAATGGATTCACCCACAAATAAATGCAACAGTTAATCCGTCAGATTAAGACTTACAGAACAGCTAGAGAATTAATAATTTAGAAATAAACAGTATCAACAATACTTAAATATCAAAAAAATAGAAATAAAATACTGACATATTTATAAAGTTAATTATGTCGATAAAACCAAAGCAAATAACTTATTATCCAAGTATCTTAATTTACCAAAACATTTAATCGTTACGATACTCCATTGATGAGCTTGAGAAATTGTTAAATTCAAATAACAACTGTCAGGTTTTATGTCTCATTGAAACTTGGAAAACTAAAAAGCAACTAATATCTTGTAAGCTGAAGAACTTTAACCAGCTAAAAACAATTGCAGAAAACAAATTAATATAAAGGTTAAATCGGCACAAATTTTTAATAAACAAGTTAGAGTGCGTGGTAAATTCGTTGTGTGGGTGTGACTAACCTCCCAAAAGAAGGATGACTGATTCCTATGTACGACTAATTTAAATTTTCTTATTGTATTCTATTAAACAAAAATCATCTCAACATAATCTCTTCCGTCGTAAAAGTATAACTATAAAAATAATTATATAGGACGTTACAACGCCATTTACAGCAACAACATTATTAGTAGAAATCCGAATATTTCTTAGTTGGCGAAACTAAAATTCAAATATTTGTCTACTGAGCTTTTTGTTCCGTCCCATAATAATTTGCTTCATGTTGTTTGTCGATTTTACTTTATTATTTTAGATTGATATCGGTAATTCTTAAAGTTTGGGTAAATTAGCTTCCAGAAATCTATTAAAAGATTAAAATGTTTATCAGTTTTACATATTTCTGGGGAAAATTTGTAGATAATAATCCCTGTCTTTAGAAATTAAGTAGTTTTAACATTTACAGTTAATCGAATCAAGCGGTTCATTGTTTTCGTGCCCGCTATGTATTTATGTATTTCTGAAAACGACAATTCGGGCTTTCCCAAGATAAAATTTTATAGTTTTTAGAAACACCCTCCCCTCCACTAGGGTCTTCTGTTAGATATTTTGTAATGTATTTTTAGGAGTATCATTCGAAACCCAGTTCTGTACACACGTTTAGCTTAGTCAATAAAAGTTCTATCAAAATTGTCGTCGTATATTATTTTAATTTATTAAAATAGTATTTTATTGCAAATATATCTCACGGTAAACTAATCGTGAGCCGAACACTTTTTAGAATAATATAAAGCAAAGGGATTATTATTTCTATCATGAGTTATTTACATCAGGAGAGATCTATGTTCAATCTAGATATTATACATATATTATGTCGCTCTAATGAGACCTAAGGGGTCGGAATACGCATAAGCGAATGGCAGTTGGCCCTGCATTGAAATTTAATCTTAAATGTAGTTCTGCTTTATTTATTTATTTATGTTCGGAGTATTAGAAGCTAATTCGCGAAGAATATTTGCCGTTGTGGATGACAGATAGTAGAATGCAAATTGTAGATTCCCCTTGTCGATAAAGTCATAATTGTGTAGCTGTTTATATATATATATATATATATATATATATATATATATATATATATATATATATATATATATATATATATATATATATATATATATATATATATATAATATAAAAATCGCAGTAGACACATATTTGAATTTTAGTTTCTCCAAGTATAAAATCTCTGGATTTCTATTTTTTTATTTACAAATTACTTAACACAATTTTTGCTTTTGCTATTATCACATTATTGTATTCTATTAAACAAAAACCATTTTATATAATGTTTATCATTTTACTAGTTTCAGTGCTTTATTTAAATTGTTTTGTTAATAAAAAATTAATATAAATAATATTAATATAACTGCAAGGAAACAGTACAAGTATATTATTGGCTGTTTATATTTTTTTGTCAAGAAATTTTAATTAAATTTTTTTCTTAAGGAAATAACAAGGCTGAAAATGCTGATATTTTGTACTTTAAAAAATATTTATTATAAGATGAAAAGTTTTGTGAATGCTGGCTCCAATTATCGGCCCTAACGAGACGCGAAGCATATAATTATTAGCATCTGAAAGACACAATTTGGCCTAATAATACGCAGCGAACCATCCAATAATAATATTAAAGGCAGTTTTATACTGAGACGATATAAAATACAATAAAACATGTATTCTAACTGCAGATCTTTTACACGTAAAAAATAAAAAAATTACTTTAAACAAACTGAAAAGAAACAAGAACAAGTGGTAGAGTAGGTGGTACTGTACACTAACGCGAATATTCATACTATGTTTTCTGTATTTCTAAAATTTAAATATGTTTAAAATTGAAGGGCCACGGGAAAGAACGATCAGAGTCGCTTTTTAGTCGGAATTTAGATATTGGCGAGATATTTAAGCTCTTTGTACAAAGAACCCAAACATGGTTTCCTTTGTACAATAACGATCACGGTACAGAAGATAATGAGAGGGATATAAGCTAACGGAGAATAACGATCAGGTTCCTCGTGCTGACGACTAATAACGATCAAGTTCCGACGACCTTCTCACTAAACGTAGTTATACGTACGCCGAAAGTGATGCCCGAAGGTGTGCCGATGTTTGTTTGATATTGGAACACTTTCTTTTGCATAGTTTGGATTTAAATATACGCCATTTAATAATTTTTTGTGATTCGTGCGGCAGTTAAATTACAAATTTTACCGTAATCTTCGGTTTTTCTAAATACGTACTTAAATTTTCTACTTTAAGCTTGTGCTTAGGTAGTGCATAAGCTTAACTGATTCGACCTAGTTAAATTGATGTTTCGTATTCGTGGACACTCTTACCTAGAATGTGAAAAGGACAGAAGTCTTGTGAATTATAATTCTTATACGGAAATACCTGACGACTGGAGAGATGTATTAAAGAATAGTCGCAGTAAACCATCACCATTCAAAGTAATAAACTGTGCCGATAAAATAAACTTTCAGACATGGACCGAATATTTATTCCATCTTTGAGTGCCAAAATGTCCTATAGCAACTAGGCCTATCAGGATTCTAAAAATTGAAAAAAAAACCATCCACGTTTTGTGTTACACAATGACCACTATTTTGAATAAGTGATGGATTCAACCGTTACGTGACGCAAATTCATTTTATATAACAATTCTTCTTCTTCTTCAAGTGCCATCTCCGCGGCGGAGGTCGTCAATCATCATAGCTATTCGGACTTTTGAGACGGCTGCTCTGAAAAGTTCATTTGATGTACATCCGTACCACTCTCTCAGGTTGCGCAGCCATGACATTCTAAGCCTCCCTATGCTTCTCTTTCCTTGGATATTACCCTGTATAACAATAAAACAATGAAAACTTTGTTTTCCAAACTTCCACAAAATTTATTATATTTTATCACTACAGCTGTTTCGGCAGAGTGCCTTTCTCAAGTAATCAATTTTTGGATGTGTTTATAATTTAAAGTCTTTAACGAAATAGTTTAAGGAAGACTATTTTAACCTATTGGCTACAGAATTTTTTTGACCTATATCTTATAGCCGTGGTAGTCCCCTCGAAAAATCAGGCCCGTAAGAGAAAATTGGAACTTATTCCATTAAAGAAGCTGTATAAAAAACTGCCTATTAAGAACGCTAACTTGCATGATTTATTGCACCTGACTTAATGCCTGATAAACCCTGAAGCGCATTCCTTTTACGAAGCACCAGTTTATCAGGCCGGTACGAATGAAGGTAGTGATGTGGAATTTGTCGACGATCCACCAATCGACATTTACCGCCCAAAATAGATCAGACTCCAGCTCCTTAATTAAAAATTTGAAGATCTCAAGCACATATATAATTAGCAAACTATTTTTCTTTCATTTGCGTATTAACAAGTCTTATAGTGAGTTCGGTCCTACCAGGTATACTAATTAGTGCGAATTTGTCCGCTGCAAACAAAAACAGTTATTTAGTTTATTTCTCTAATATAAGGCGTTCTCTTTCATCCTGTAAGTACACTTTAAAATTATACAAAATAGAGAGTTATTTCACAGGAATTTTTGTATTTATCATAAGTCGGCTTGATATAAAAACTCTAAACAAGATTATTCGTTATCTATAATGACGTGATAAAATTGCCTGTTCTAAAACAGGTGCGTATTTTAGGTCTAAATTGATTTTAAATTATAAAGAAAAGATGTTAAATCCAACTGACGGGACTTCTGACTACAAAAGCTCCCAAAAAGAAAACAATACTTAAACTTGCTGTGATTAAACAACAATTCCCTAGCAAAGATCAAGCTATTGTCTTCCCAGCCATTGAGAACCTAAAACTTTAAGATTACCTTATTCCACTAGGAACGTTAATAGAGCCCAAAATATTCTATTTTCCTCATGGATTTCTAATAACAGAGTGTGTATGTACCTTGCAAACAAAAACATTGTTAAACATTTTATGAACAATTATGAAAGGTTTATAGAAATAAATAACCAAAAAGTCCAAGCACGCAAACTAGTCACACCAGCAGAAGGACTAATTCTGTCAAACGTTTGTCCCACCATTTCGCATGCTTTACTAACTCAAGAAATTGAAAAATTGGGCCTTAAAACCATGTCTCCCATGTCATTTCTCAAGATAAGTACCGGTTGGCCGGAATTCAGCCACGTTTATAGCTTTAGACGAACAAATTTTGATCACACCACCGCTTGTCTCAATACCTGAATCAATATTAATTAATTATGATAACACCAACTCTAGGATTTTTTTGTCACAAGATTCCTTGATATGTTTTTCATGTAAAAGACAAAGTCATACTTCAGCAAATTGCAAAACAACCCAAGAATCAGTTTCTGAAAATTATAACTAAAACCCTCACTCCCAAACATCTGCGCAATCCACAACTCCCTAAATACAGAAAACCCAAGCCTAGACCCGTTTGTTAAACCAAATGATGCTCCATCCAAAAAACCAAAAAAAAAAGTAAGGAAAAGACGACAACTCACATACTCATGGAACCGGCCAAAACATTCATCTCAGATGAAGCAAAACCCCCCATTTATTTTTAATTTCAGTCAAATATTCGATCTATCTGAAAATGTTTATGGTGCACAGGATCCAGTCAGCGTCATAAAAAACTACACTAACGACTTAGAAACTTAAGTGAAAATTCTAACAGCAATATAACCTTATTTCAAACAAAGATCCATTAAATCCAGATGTACAAAAATAAGAAAGAAACTACTGATACATTTACAGATGACCTACTCGGATATTGAGACATTAGAGACTGAAAGTGAGTTATCTCAGGAATTGAGTCATAAACTTCTGTAACAATCCCAAGTTTCAGTTACTATTTATTATACATGGGCTTCTCTTCAATTTTGCAATGGAACATTAACGGTTTTTACAATAACCTTCCGACGCTCCAAATAATTCTTTCTAGATACAATTCAGATATAATTTGTCTTCATGTAACTAACGTCAAAAATAAAAAAAAATACAAGCTTTTAATCAATTTAAAAGTTACTGCAAACATCGAACTAGCCAAGAAAAAGCCAGTGGCGGAGTAGCTATATTTGTAAATAAGTCAATTGAAACCACTGTAATTTCTCTCAAAACTAATCTAGAAGCAATTTGCATTAAACTTAACTCAAGTCCAGATATCTACGTTTGTAACTTATACCTACCTTGATCAACACAAGCAGACTCAGAAGCATTAACTGAACTGTTACAACAAATTCCCCAACCCAGACTTATTTTGGGCGATTTTAATACCCACCATTTGTTATGGGGCTCTTCTACTATAAATACTAGGGGAAGTCTGCTAGAAGAGATATTTGAACAGTCCAACCTTTCAGTCTTAAATGGCGACAGACCCACTAAATTTAATATACAGAACGGTGAATCTTTATGTATAGACCTTACGATATGCGAACCAGGTCTGACCCCACAGCCCAACTGGGATAGGTTCGACTTCTTATACAACAGTGATCACTATCCACTTTTTATTCATAATAACAAAAAACAATGTGGACAAACATTTACTCCAGCATGGAATTTAAAAAACCCTAACTAGAATCTTTTTTCAAATTTAATCGAAAGCAGTATGACCACATTTAATAGTACCTCAAACATAGACAAGACACTGAAGAACCTTGTTACCATTATCACAAAGGTAGCAGAAAAAGCAATAGGAAAGACTACATGCATAAAACAACGCAACCCTGTCCCATGGTGTAATCACGAATGCAAAACAGCAGTTGAGTCTAGCAAAAAAGCTTTTAACCAATACAGGTGCTACAAAACTGTTGAGAATAAAATTGAATATAGAAAACAACGTGCTATTACCAAAAAGACAGCTAGAAATTCCAAATGCCAGTCATGAACTCAATATGTATCAACGTTAAATGCAAACACTCCCATCACTGAAGT
Source organism: Diabrotica undecimpunctata (assembly GCF_040954645.1). Taxonomy (NCBI): domain Eukaryota; kingdom Metazoa; phylum Arthropoda; class Insecta; order Coleoptera; family Chrysomelidae; genus Diabrotica; species Diabrotica undecimpunctata. The sequence continues at coordinate 60,696,362 of NC_092807.1, read as the reverse complement.
ATGGAAGAAAGTCCGAAGAATATCCGGATTAAATAGCAATCAGAATATCAAAAGCCTCGAAACTAATGGAAAGGCAGTTACTAGTAATACTGAGATTACCAAAATCCGTGCTAACACATACAAAAATTAATATTAATTATAAAAATTCTTTCATTAATTACAAACAGCAAGAAGAAAATAAGTAAATTAGCATTATACCTAACACTTAATTTCTCAATGAGAGTATACAGAAATATTATCAAATCTCAAAGAAACTAGCGCTGGACCGCAGGATATTCCTACTATTTTTATCAAATACCTTTTAGATAGCCCTCACAAACAACTTCTGAATCTGGTTAATATTATTTGGCTGCAGCACAAATTTCCTGAAAAATGGCATGAATCCACAGTTATACCTATACAAAAACCTAATAATATTAAAACAAGTTCCGAGTCATACCTACCGATATCTTTAACATACGCCATGTGTAAGCTACTAGAAAAAATTATTAATAATAGACTACGGTGGTACCTGGAGAGAGAAGATTTAATTATTCCAGAACAAAGTGGTTTTAGAGAGCAAAGGTTAACCATAGATAATATAATAGATTTTGAAAGTGACATTTTTAAAGCATTCGCACTAAGGAATAAATGTCTAGCAGTTTTCTTTTACATATCAAGAGCTTTTGATCCAGCCTGCCACGATTATATAATAAAAAAATTGCATAGTTGGAACATCCAGGGTCACTGTCTCTGCTTTATTAAAAACTTCCTTCAAAAAAAGCTTTCAAAGTTAGGACAAACAACACAACATCAGATATAATGTACCAGAAAATGGCATTCCTCAAGGCTCGGTTATACGCTCTTTATAGTAGCAATCAAATATATTTCTCAAAAATCTAAAATCATCTATAAAGGCACGCGTCTACGCGGATGATCTTGTAGTTTTTTGCAAATGTAAAAATATACAAAATATATTTTGTCACACACAGAACTTCATACAACACTTAGACTCTGATCACAAAAAACAGGTTTTTGTTTTTCCACTGAAAAAACTCATTTTATCCTGTTTTCCAAGAAAAATGTCACAAGCACCCCCAACCTAAGACTATGTGATGAGAACTTAAAACGTGTAACGTCAATAAAATTCTTGGGCGTGACATTCTAAGAAACTCTAAGCTGAAAACTTCATATAACATATTTGATCTTATCTTGTCACAAGCGATTAAATCTTCTAAAAACTCTGGCCAATAAAATGTTATACAGAACATTAATCAGACCAAAATTAGACTATGGATCTACTGTGTATTTTACAGCCACTAAGACACCGCTAAAAAAACTTGACAGTCTTCACAACCTATCTTAACGTATAATATCTGGAGCTTTTCGCATAACACCAATCGAAAGTATTTATTGTGAAGTTGGTGAACCGTCCATAGAAGATAGAAGACTTTATTTAAGTGTAGAAGATGCCGTAAAAATCAGGTTTAACTCAAAAAAACCCTACTATTTAAAATTGTTTTACAGAAAAGTTCCCAAATCTCTTCATAAATAAGCCAAGAAATGCCAAACCTTTTTACGCAAGGATTAGAAGCTATTTAAATCAATAATTAAACTACACGTTCCCAGAATGCTTTTCCTCCCAATAGTCGTCAATTCCTCCATGGCAAATTAAAAACCCTTAATGCCTAACCCGCCTCATTTCTTTCGACAATCATTCAACAAACCCACAGTTAATCAAATCCGCCTTCAACGATATGCTTCAAAACTACAAGGATTATACACATATATACACAGACGCATCTAAATCAAATAAGGTACTGGTGTTGCAATCATAACCCCAATATCGACAAATAAATAAAAACTCCCTTCAGGGTACTCCATTTACTCTCCTGAACTATATGCTCTGTACCAGGCCACTCTTGCTGTCAACGCATCCAATAATACCAATTATATTATACTCACAGACTCTTTAAGTTCCGTACAGTCAATCCAATATGTCTACCCAACTAATCCTTTGGTAATCAAGATAAAAGAAGAAATCCATACCGCTCAACTTAATGGAAAAAATATTATATTATTCTGGATACCATCCCATATTGGAATTTCAGGAAATGAAGAGGCAGACAATGCTGCAAAAGAAGCTGCAAGTAGTAATAGTACTGAGTGTACTGAAACATTTACGAGTGCAGACATGAAAGCGGCGGCGTGAAAGCGGCGGGTTTAAAAACAAACAAACATATATTAGAGAAATGTCCAGCGTTAACGCCAAAGCGCATGTTGTACACAATATACCAAACAAACTTAGCAATATTTTAGGTCTACAGTACAATATTTTAAACATAAAAAGTTTCTGAACTTCAATTAAAGTTTTAAATGCTATCTAAACTAACATTATAAAAATGTAATACAAATTATTGTTTGCTATCATTGTTTCGCTAATAGCCAATTTGGCAAATGCGATGTTGCGAAAAAAAGTATAGTAATAGACTGATAAATATTTAAAAATATAGTATTTAATTTTTTTGAAACAAAATAAACGACTTTAAACTTTAAAATTAGATTTGTACAAAATGAACAAAATGTAACTTTGATCGTTCTTTCCCGTGGCCCTTTAATTGAATAAAGTAGTTTAATTATTTATTGATTATTTTTATAGATTTTAATAAAATTGAAGTTTACATGTTGTATAACAGATACTCCTCGTCACGTAGATGAACTCTTCCAATTGTTCACTGCTACAACTATTTCGTAAATAGTAATATTTAATAAAGGCTGATTTAGAAAACTGTTCCAAAGTATACATATAAAGAGTTCTTAGTAAAACATTCAAAAAAATGTTGTCATAATCTTTTTGTCGTACAAAATTTTTGAACTGATAATTGTAAAAGTCCGACATGATATTAAGAAATTATTTTAAACCGAGAAGGGTATAGAATAAAAAAACCCGATTTTATAATGATAAAATAAAGTCGCTCTTTGAATTTCAGAAAAAGAGGAACTTTTACTTATTGAGGAAGTATCCAAATATAAATCAATAATAGAAACCAAGAAAATATATTTACGAAAATGTTTTAATTAAAGAAAATAATCGATAAGATGACAAAGAAGACAGAGAAATGCCAATCAATTAAGAAAGAAGAAAATAAAATATTAAAAAATGAATTATAGTTAAAACAAACATATGCTCAAGAAAATTTAGAATAAATATACTGTACAAAAAGTGTTGTGTTTTAATGTAATTTATATCAAATAATAAAACTTAAAGTATATACAAATTTTAAGAAAACAGTACACAAATTGCTAAACTAATATAAATCTATGATAACTAGATGTACAAAAATACAAATTACTGAAATATAATCATTATAATATCCTATAAAATTTATCTTGACAAAGGTGAAAGTAACTGTAGACCTTATAATATATTGTAAATTACCTCAGAAACAAAACAACTGGTTTTAATACAAAATATATTTTTTTAAATTCTGAATTCAGTTCTGCAAAATGTTCTAATACATAATTCGAAATAATGTCTTGCATTATCTAAACTTCCTTAAAATTAAGGGAAATCGTCTTCTTTTTATGATCTACAGAAAATAAGACTCCATTTTCTATGCTGATGCTATAAAGTACTGCTGTTGCTAATATTATACTCATAGTCACTTTCAAATTTAATCTGATTTGATTTTTAAAAATTGAAAATGATCGTTTCTATACTTTGTTTTGCCTTTCCTTAACATTCCGATTCTACTTTTGTTCTAGCATCTTGTCTAGCCGTATCGTTAAATATGATTTCAAACTTTGAAACACTTACTCATTTCAAATCTTTGTATGCCACTATTATTAAATATTGTTTGATCATATACAGAGCCATTTTGCAACAATATTTCTAATTTCTAAACATTTCTTATTTTTTGGACATTTAATGCAACAATTCTTTTTCTGAACGATATATTTCTGCATTTGCACATGAATAAGAATCAATTAATATTTAAGTACAAATAACTTAAATCATAGAATGGCATAAAACACTTCTTCAACTTAAACCATTTCATTTTCAAATTCATTTTCTGTAAACTTTTAAGTGGCGTACACATATAAATTCATTTTGGGAAAAATTCAAACTTGAAGAAGTAATCAGCATCATTTTAAATTAAAAAAAAAATTAAATTTTAAACCAATTTAAAACAGCACAAAGACAAGTGTCCGAATTTTGAGGTTATAATGTACAGTTAAAAGATAATTAACACAGATTTTTACCATTTAGGCTTAACTCAGACGTACCACTTTCCACCAACAAAATAGTGGTCGTACGGTGGTTGACTTGTCGATCAAAACAACCACTGTCTGTCAACAATTTTGTGGACATGCTGTGGTCGAATGAACCACAAATCAACCACAAATAAACCACACAGTACAGCGATGAATTTTGAAGAAGAACCATTGTTGTGGCTTTTACTGCGCCAAAAAAGACGGCGTCGTCGTAATAATATTGTATTGGGTTCATCCTATCATCGAAAATAAACAGGAAAGTCAATTTCAACAACTTTATGATCATTTAAGACTGTATGATGACAAATTTTTTAATTATTTTCGAATGAGCAAAAGTACTTTCGATTATTTGTTAACAGAGTTAAAGGATAATTTAAAACGAGAAGATACATCCATGAGGACAAATATTCCTCCTGACGAACGCCTCGCAATCGCTGTAATGTCAGTAAAACCATTTTATTATTTAACGTTTATTGAAATATTTACACAATAAACATGATCTCAATCAAAAATTTGAGATAAAAGCGACTCCTGGGAAATTGGTGAAAACTCCGGTTGACTTGGCGACAAAGCTTGTCATGGATTCTAATGTGGCAACAGCTCCGGTTCTGTTTGAGATAGTGATGCTTAAAGACTACTTCCTTGTGAACATTGCGGTTGAACTCTTGGCGATCGGATCTCAGGTCGGTCAGTTCGGATACCATAGCGGTCTTCGGGAAACAGCTGTGATCTCTCTTGATATGTATTAGTCGTATTGATGGGTGGTAACCATCGAAACCTCTATCTCTAATATTGTAGGTCTGCATGGATTCAGAAAAGAGTATTTTTTAATAACATTTAAAATTTCTATTTAACAAATATTTAACCATCACCACCATCACGACTTTATACTTCACGCATAGAAAAGTGAATGGCGCTTTGGCTAGGGAGTCGCTATGCTGGTGGGGATGCCGTGCCTGTGGTCGGCTTGTGGTCAATGAATTGCCCGTGTAAGCGCAGGACGGGCAGCATCTGCGATAGTTTTGTAGACGGTATCACCCACCGACGACGACAGTTGTTGATACCGACCACAGTCTGTCGTCCGTCTGAGTGCTACCACGATATTTCATACAAATTGTATACTCTCACGCACAACCACTTTTTTGTGGTTCTAATGTGGTCGGAAAGTGGTACGTCTGAGTTAAGCCTTAGATTGAAGTTGCTTGTAGTATTATACACTTAACAGGTTGGCTGCCATGCGGTCGTATACGACCGACAGTTCAATAAGTACTTCATGCCACGGCGGTCGTATACGACCGATTTGATACGGTCTGTGATATAGTTCCTGTTTTGCCAAAGGTCACGTAGAGAAGCGAAGTTATTGCAGTATTTGTCCGCCGTGGCATACAGTCGTCGCATATACGTATCAGTTTTAATTTTTGCTAAATAGGGGAGACTGAAATGATACCGAAATTTTGACATATATTTATTTCGAGTAAAAAATATAAAACTGTAAAACATATCCATTAGAAACAACAAGACATACAAAAGTTAAATAAGAACATGAAAGAAATTAAAAATTATCGGTTATTTAGAGTGTTTGTTGAAATAATCTAAACAAAGGTGTGATTGACCTTCACAAGCATCACAGTAAGTTAGTACTTTTTTGACCCGATGTTTTGTTATGTTTCCCCAAATCTTCTCTTTATAGCATTTACCTTTACCTCTTATATACCTTTACAGTATTTCTTCATTTTATAATATGGTCCTTCTTTTTTCACCAAAGTATGAGTTTGCATCGATCCCCTTGTAGTTCGTATTTGTTGTTGTTCCCTTTCGGAATCATTCTGTGACTCAATGTTGTCTTTACAAATTAAGAGCGACTTTATTACATGCTCTCTAAATTCAGCTATTTTCATCTTTTTTCGGCTAGTTGGTTGAAAATAATGTGTGAATTTACGAGGGATGTACCAAGAAGAAATTCCACAGCGAGTGTCCTGTACCATTTCAGTGACTTTCGTAGAGGTGAATTATAACTTGACATCTGGTTTGACGGGTCAATTGAGGACTTGCTTTATTGTACTCCATTACAGTCCGAGGTTTATAAACAACACCACTTCGGCGCTCAATTGCTCGAGTTTTGGTAGTATGTTTAGTAGATAGTATCAAGATATCTCTTTTATCCTTCCACTTCAAAATGCAGATGCCTCTTTCGTTTTTTAACCCAAATGTTTCCCCTTTTTTCAATTTTTTATTTTTTACTTCTTTTGGGTTTCTACGACGATTTGCTCTTAGCGTCCCAATGTAGTGAGTTTGCTTGTCAAGTAAAATGTTAGCTAACTCTAGGCTTGTATAGTAGTTATCAGCTACTATCGTTATTCTTAAATTCAGAAAGCGTTCTGATACGTTAATCACTACATTTGTTGGTACAGAAGCGATACCTTCATTTTTCTCCTTACCTGCATAAATCCTTATATTCCACGTGCAGTCATTGTCACTACAAAGCTTAAAAAGCTTAACTCCATACTTATGCGTCTTTTGCGGTATGTACTGCTTCATTACGTGCCGACTTTGGATAGGAATAACAGACTCATCAATACAGAATATACGCCCTGGTGTATAAACTGCTTGAAAGTTTTTAATAAGTTTATCTAGCAATGGTTTGACTTTGTGCAAACGGTCTCCATCTGGACACGTGGTATTATCGGATAAGTGCCACATTCTAAGAAGGAGCTGAAATCGGTTTCTAGGCATAATTTTCGGAACCATACAATTTTTGTAAAAATTGTCAGTGCTCCAGTATTTGTCAATAGAAGGCAGCCTCACAAGTCCCATATAATCCACAAGGCCAATAAATTGTATCAATTCTTTTCTGCTGGTTGGAACCCATCGATGTAGTCTAGATTCGTTACTAATATCATCAGTATCGCACAAAATCTGGGTGGCATACAAGTTAGTTTGATTAACAATCTCATCTATAACTTCATCGTTCACAAAAATTCAAAAACAGTTATAGAAAGACAAATTTTTTATAAGAGCTGCAGCGTAAATTTCCTCTAATCCAGCTTCCGCAGAATAGTTGAAAATCTTGTGATTGCCAATAGATTTTTTCTATGAGAGTTGTTCGTATCCATCAGCAGAATTTTCCTGGCTTTGGTGTTCTTTATTTTGCTCAGATGATAACATGTTTTGTTGGTTTTGTTGATCGATTTTAACTTGAAAAAAGTCATCTAATTCTTCCGAGGAAATAGCACTGTTCGATTCCAAAGGCTGTAGTTGGACAATATTTTTTGAGTTTTCTCCCAAAGGGTGTATTTATTTGGGAATGTTATCCCGCCTGGAAAGTGACTTAAAACAGCATGGCTCATTACCAATTTCCCTTTTTGCAACAAGAGTGGTCAGCTTTCTACGCTTATTTTATAAACTTATTTCCATTTCCCCTTCTGACTCATCGAAAGTACATACAATTTCTTCATCGCTGGACGGTAAGAATAGGGGGTCTAGGTCAGATTCAAAGGAAAAATCATTAGGTCCGTCATCTAAAAAAAAAAAACAAATTTTTAGTAACCGTGAAACTGTCAAAAAAAATGCATTTATTTAAATTTTAAAATAGATTGGTTTTGTTTTGCTTCATTATTTTTTATTTATGTTGACGATTTAAAAAATTAATTTAAAATTGTATTAGTTATTGTTTTTTTCTGACTGTTTGTAAACTTTACCTATAAATCTTTCGATATTTATATTGTCTATATATCTTTCAATGACAATAAAGCATATTTCTATTCTATTCTATTAATAAATAAAAGTGTATTTTTCAAAATATTGTCTTGCTTATTATATAGGTACGTACTTCAAACCTATGCAATTATTTACATCTGAAAATATGATATAAATATATGATATGAAAATAGGAAAATTATATCTTACCTGAACGTTCATTGCTTTCCAAACCATACCAACCATCATTTTACCGCGACTTTCCATTTTATTTCAAGAAATAATAATTGTTTTTACTATTGATAAAAACATCTTAGATAATTTGATGAACCTTAATAAACAAGAGATTATCTATACAAACTAGGTCAGGCTAATGAAATATGGTGCAGAAAATGTGAAATAAAAGAAGAGCCTATCATACATCTGTACCTTAATAGAAAAAGGGTCAATGTCCATTTTTACTGTTTGGAGAAAATTGGGGAAAATTGGGAAAACAGGTTTGGAGTATGTTGTTTATTTAAATATCTAATTAGTTTATAAAATATTGTGATGTTTTTTTTTAATATGTATTAACATAATGCCATGCTTCATTGCGCTGAATATTATTTTATGATTTTTCTTTATACCTAGAAAAACATGGACATTGGCCTTGTGCAGATTTTGCCGGATAGGGACATTTGGCCCTGCAACAGAGCAGTAAAATAATATGATTTAAAAGAAAATTATTTATTAATTAACATACAAAATACAAAAGAAATTAATTTAAACCCTATCTTCGTCGTTGGTGTCTGGAACTGAAATAGTGCATTCAGCAACTCAGCATGAATGTCATTTGATTTTTGAAGATTTTGATAAAATGGCCTGTTGTATTCTGAATATTTACACTGAAGTAAATTCACTGAATTTACATCAAATGGAAAATCATATGATCCACGAGTTTGAAGAAATCCCGGATAACCAAAAACAGCTTATCTTAGATTAGACACTTTCATAAATAGAATAACTTTTTTTTTATTTTTTTATTTTATTTACATTTTAAATATTGATGCGTGGTTGATGCGTTAGTTTAAAAAAAGTTTTTTTTTTTATTTTTTCTTGTGTATCATACGGCCCTGGTTTTTCAATTAAAATACTTTATTTTCCTTTTCAAAACTTAGCTAAAGGGAGGAAAGTGTAATTGGGAAATGGAGCTATAAAAAAATATTAAAGACCGAAATTAAATTGGTGGCTAAAAATTGGACTTTTAGATAATTATTTTTAGAATAATTAATTTTATAATTTCATAAAAGATTTTTTGATCGTTTATTACTAATTAATGCAACTCAAGAAGAATAATTCAATCTATCCAATTTCAGCCGTAATTGAAAATATGTTTATAGAATTTTTTTTCGAATAATTTCTTTTATTGTATTAGATGTTTCAGAGCTCATTAAAATTTTATATTTTGACAAAATCTTTTATTCTATTGGTACATTAGAAATATGTATACAATTATAATTGTAAAATTTAATTTACATGTTAACCATACTGAAAAATAATCTTTGTTTATTTCATGCGAAATAAAAGCGACTTATAGATCACTCTTTGAAAGTACACTTACCTTTTGGTTAAATCTGTTTTTTACTAAGAAAGTTTAAATAAATTTGGAAAGAATATACCAAACAGCAATAAATGATAATTTAAAATATTAAATGCTTATGATTGACATTAATATATGAATCAAAATTAGGCTTAGAAAAGCTTTCAATGGAACAATATAAGTCTAGAACAAAAAAACTATATAATAAGCATGAGGTTAATATAATAATCAATTAAAAAAGTAGCAAATACATAATGCATTTCTTACCAATATAGAAGAAATCGAGACAATGCAATTAAATTCGACTGCAATAAACATTGTTTAGATATATGCCCTCACAACAAATGTAAGTGACGAAGTAATCAAAATTTTTACCAATTAGTATAAATGAAATGCTATTTAAATGAGAATAAACCACAATTAAAGGTAAACGTTAGTTTATTTAAGCTTTAATTTCCACTTTAAAAATCGTTCTCAATATACAAACGTTAGAAAATAGCTTCAGAACAATAATATAAATGGTTCTATAATAATTTAACTAAATAATGTAACTAGAAAAAACAAAGAGAAATAATATCAGTGATTATGGATTATAAAGAAGAAAAGAAAGAAGATAACACGGAATTTTATTATTCAATTAGATATTGGTTTGCAGTCATGCCTTGACCTGCCGTCAAATGTAAATGTCGTGTACCGAGCACCAACTTTAGACAGTAATTAGTGAAACAAAGTTTTTTTTTTAAATCAATATACATAATAATTAAGCTAGTTAGCTTTTCACGCTTTCTTCGAGAAAGGACTGAATACTGGAGAAGACCGGAGCAAAAGTAAAAATGTCGTTCAACGACCTGACGGATGAAGGCAAGAGAATGCAAAGAAGAGATGTAGAGAGTGGAAAGAAGGTTTTTAAGAAAAGTAAAAAGGTAGAGAGAATGCCAATAAATGCAGTTGAAATGAAAGACAAAATGATGGAGATACTAAAACAATTGGACTTAGACGTAAAGGATATTAAATGATACTCAAAGTGTTTATACAGAAGAGTTAAAAGAATTACGAGCAGAAAACCAGAAGCGGAAGAAAAAAAAAGAAGATAATAAAAAGGAAAATGAACAGACAGAAAAAACTTCCAGCATTAGGTACTAGATTTTAGACCTAAAGAAATAGAAGAAAAAGTATAAATTGATCATACCAGGTATGGATATAGACGCTGATCAGCCGGAGGTGCTAAAATTAGCCATCGAAAAAATAATAGAGAAAACTTTACAGACACAGGTAAGGAATAAAGCAGCTCTTAAGATAGGGGAGAAAACAGTCTGCTTTAACTAGAAATTCAAGAAGAAAAGGAGAAGCTAATGAAAAATAAAAGTAATTTAAAAGGCTTTAAAGAAGAAAAATCGATGACTTGACAATAACTGAGAAAAGAATGCAAAAAGAAATAAAGAAAAAAAGAAAAAAGGCCAAAGAGAAGGTAAAATAGTAAAAAGGGGGTTTTGGAAGTTTACAATAGATGGCAGAGTATGGAGATAAAACCAAACAAAATGGAAGCTAGACCTACCAGCAAACTAGAGCCAATCAGCAAAGACGCATTAACGAATAATTGAACTATGGTAATAGACGAGAACTCGAGATACAAGATAAAATACAAAACATGAGAAGTACTTATAAAGTAATCGCTCATACATATAGTGTCTGTGATCAACCAATACAAAGAGGGTATCCTGGTTACGCAATAAATGAATAAATAAATTTTTTAGTAGTGGTGGCAAAGACCGAATATTAAGAACAGATTTTGTAATAACGAAGACCGGTTACACAGTGCGATAGTGTATTTTGAGCTAATATTTAAACGAATTTGTAGGCTAAAATTAAGGGGTAGGAATAGACAATTAAGTTCAATAAATGGGCATTCTCCTTCAGAAAATAAAGAACATAATGTAAAGCAGAAATTCTCTAGTAGGACTAAACGTTTATATGTATATATAATAAAATTCCTAAATATAATATTAAAATTATAATAGGTGATTTAAATGCCAAGATAAGAAATAAAGAAATTTATTCCAACGGTGGAACACACAACCAAATCGACCACGTCCTAGTCGAAAGCAAGCACACGAAATTAATAAGAGATGTTAAAAGTTATAAAGAAGAACATCAAAGATCAGGGAACAGAGAATATTGTATAAAAATATGATGTCGCCAAACTAAGAACAAAGACACCGCTGACAACTTTTAGGCAGACATGACAGCAAAACTACTTTAAAGCAAAAATAAAGGTGACATTGAAATAAAGTGGAAAATAACAGAAAAAGCTATACAGGACGTAGGAAAAAGCGGTTAGATCAAGTAAAAAGAAGAGAGAGAGAGAGGGAGAGAGAAAGAATAGTTTAGTACCATTTGCAAGAAAATCCTTATTAAACAAAACGATGCAAATATAAAATATATGAAATTAAGTAACAAAACTAAAAATAAATATATATTATAGAGAAAACATGACAATAAAGTGTGTAGGACGAAGAAAATGAAGGATATGGATAAAAAGCACCAAAAGATTAAAGAACATTGTATTAATAAAAATGTGAGTAACTTCTACTAGGAGGCGAAAAGGAGAAGTGACCAATGCGCAAGAAAACAGACTTGCTACAAAAGTATAGAAGTCACCTAATAGAAATAAATAGGGGAAGCTAGATAGATCGCAGAAGTATTTCAGAGAGCTAATTAAGAAAAAACCGGATGGAAATAATGAGAAGCCAGTGGTAATTTTAAGAGAAGTCAACAACCCGGCGGAAACAATGGGGACTCCCACCGTGGAAAAATAAGAGAAATTATGTATACCATGAAAAATATTAAAAGTGGAGGCAGAAATAGTATTGCTGCATGACAAATCAAGAATGTAAGAGAAGCACTTATAACGCGGATAAGTAGCCTGCTAACTAAAAACTGGGAGCGAGAGAAAATTTTGAAAGTATGGAGCGAGGCAATAGTATGTCCTAATTATAAGAAGGAAGGAAAAGCAATATGCGAAAAGTACAGGAGTATTAAACTTTTTAATTTTAGATTCACCATAGATAAAAGATTCATTTTAAAAATGATTTAGAGCAGTACGTATAAGTAATAGTTAAAGCTAAACCATCCCTTTATTAATTTTAAATATCTTTATAATTTTGTGATAAGAAGACAACTGTACCGTGCTAAAAAAGTACTTTGAATTCTGGAAAAATAATTATACTAGTAAAAATGACCTTAATGAAGACCGATAATAGAGTACGGATAGAAGGAAGCCTAACCGGAAAATTTGAAGTAAGAAGGAGACTATAGTAGGGAGACCTGCTTCCACGGTACTCTTATTTCTTGCTGGAGGCAATAATGAGACAGAGGGTGTGGAATGCGAACGAAAGTTATGATTTATGACGACAGAAGTCAGATCCTGGCCTTTGCCGATGATGTTGTCTTAATATTAAGAACAACTGGGGAACTGCTTAGAAATTAGAAATAAAAACCAACTTCATTAGCAGCAAAATACAAAAATTGCATACGAAATCCGCACTCTTTACTTTATTACAATGAACGTGCTAATAAATATTTTGTTCAAAATTGGCTCAGTTACATTTTTTATTTAACAGGTTCATGTTTTAGATGTTTTAGACATTAAATGCCACATTTGGGAGCAAATGTCAAAAGGACGCGGATCCGTGCCGTTAGCACCACACTTTAAATTTTCACACCAAATGCTAACGGACGCGGATCCGCGTCTTATATTTGAAATAAAAGGATACAAAAAATTATGTTTTATTTGAAAAGTAACAAAACACGCACTAAAAATATTATGATAAGTGCAACTTAAACGTTATAGGTAACGAATAGTACAAAAATACACCAACTAGAGTAATTTTTGGTCTTTATGGTGTGTTACGAAGCATGTGCCTAGGCAAAGATCAGGTTTGTCAGTACAAATAAGACATTAATAAATTGTATCTTTTCTTTTTTTATTCACTGTACATACCCCGTACTTTTTACGTTTTAGCTTTTTTTGTTTTCGTTTGTTCTCACATTCTGCCATAACATTGCTGAACTTAGTGAAGATATACATTACTTCCCGTTTATCGACCCATTTTCCAACAACAACGCCGTTTTTATATTTTGCTACTGACTCGGTTTTTTTTAACTTGGCTTTAGTCACTTCTACTGGATGTCCTTGTCTTCTTCCCAGAAGAGCTCCTCTAAAACATATTTTATTCTTCATAAGTGTTTTAGCAAGGTCCATACTCATGTAAAAATTGTCCATAAATAACGAGTGACCTGCACTTAGATGTTTGTGCATAAATTCCATGACAATTATTTTTGAATGGTCTGTTCCGGCAGTAGTATCAAATTTACCAGCATAAACTTTCATATTTTGAACTAATCCGTTCATTTCAGTAATTACATACATTTTTATACCAAATTTATGGTGCTTATTTTTAATATACATTCTAAAGCAGAGAAGACCACGCCATAAAACTACTGATTCATCAAGGGAGATATTTTTGTCAGGCTGATATATATGTCATTCATTGTTTGATTAAAATAATTTAACCTGGATTAAACCTGGATTAGTCCTAACTCTGGATTCTTGGCAAAGTGCAGACACCGAGGAATTAACAAAAAACGGCCTTCACTCATATTTTCTGGGAAACACTTTACATTAAAGAGACTATCAGTTTTTCAATAATCTTGCGTTCTGTTGGTTTTCCGTGCCCCCATGTGTAAGAGTAGCCCAAAAATTTATGTAATTCTTCGGTAATAAGTGGTTTCCAAGTTGTAACTCTAGATCATTCTGTAACACCCGATAGAAATAACTGTTCAGCATAGATTGGTTTTTGCCACTATCAGCTCAAAAAAAGTTTCATCCGCCAAAAGACGAAAGTAATCAAAAGGTGTCTTACTTTGTGGTGGCTCTACCAACAAGTTGCAACATTCAATAAACTCAAATTTTTTCATTTCATCCTGATCATTTTGCCATTCATGTCTATCTGGATTTCCTGCATTTGGATTTAAATTTTCATTGAGTTCTTCCTCATAACCTGCATTTGGATTTAAATTTTTATTCGGTTCCTCCTCGTTTGGCATGACTTGCACAATACCCGAAATATTGTCGTCACCTACAAGAATACAAATTTAACACTTTTTTAAACTCACTTGTTTCCAACTTACCCAACTCATCCCCATCCTCATCGTCTGTAGATGAAATATATTCGTCTTTCGATGAAATACATTCATCTTCACCTTGTGTTAAAAAGTATTCAAATTCTTTTTCTGTTAACTTTTTACGGTTTTATACGGATATTTTTTTACCTTTTGGCTGAGAACAACCTGGCTCTGCGTTCTCTATCATTGCAATAGTCAATCACGTGTCAGAATAAAAGGGAACAACAAAAGTTACAACTGTGACGTAACTTCCATTACCTAACGCTATTCTTGTATGCTGATGTAGCAAACAAACGGACAACTCTCGTGCTAGTAAAATATCACACTATAAATAGAAGTCCTGTTTAAAGCGCGGATCCGCGCCGTTAGCACCGAGGAATAAACGGACGGGACGCGGATCCGCGCCTTACGCAATGAAGCTGTTAAAACATTTTTTTTCTACAGTGTACAGATTTCTGATAAATCGATTTTTTCTGTTTTTCCCTCTACGAAGTGGAATTTTAGAGGTACGTCGGAAGTAAAAGTAATAAACCTTTTTTTGCATCTTTTTTGTTAACCCAAAATTGACATTTTCAGTAAAATTTAGGTTATTCGTATGATTTTTAAAGGTTCAGTGGTATTTTCATCTCTAAAGACTGAAGTAAATAATAAAACTTTAGACAATGGCCAGTTTAACCCTCTTAAAAAGATTTGAAACTTGAGTAAAGATGCAAAGAAATAACTCTTAAATTACAGCTAGCAAAATAGAATTTCATAGAAGAGTTAAACATATTAAAAAACCTGACAGGCAGAGAAATAAAGAGATTACAAAAGAACTAAGAAGTATCTAATTGATCAATAAAAAAACGCAAGAATCCAAATAAAATAAAATAAAAACCAAATATAAATAAATGGATAAACATAACCTAACTCTAAATTACTTCGGACAATATCAACTCAGAGCTATCATGTTGTTGGGTGAAATTTAATGACTGAGGTTGATAACTTTCGTTAACCCTGCGTTGGTTTAGTGAAGTGTGATACACCCCACGTATGCAAAAAATGGAATTTCTCTCAAAAACAGCATCTTACCGCCCTCTATTGTTCAATAACTGTTACTATAACATCACTTAATCGAGTAGCATTTTTATTTTCATAATTTCTTACATAGGTGTCATAATATGCCGTAGGAGTATGTCATAGCACACCACACCTCTGGCGTCAGTCAGTTAATCATTGATGATGCCTGGGCATTTTTTCCGAACTTCACGTGATTTCTTTGTTTTTTACTCTGGTTGTTGTGCTCAAAATTTGTTATGAATATGTGTAGTTATGAACAAGAACAAGCAAGGTTGTTAAGATTCTGAGAAGAGGTACAAAGTGATGAAGATGAGGCTATTCCTGATTCCGAAGACGAAGTGCAGCTCGACAATGTTGGTGAAAGTTCTCATGACACAGACACAGAACAAGATGATGACGAAGATGAAAGTGAACAAGAGAGTGGAGATGATGTGAGTACATTTGCTAGATATTATTGGGGCAGATATAAAGTGACGAAATGGGCTAAAAAGGTAGAACTACGATTGGTTCGCACTAGAGCCGAAAATATAATTTCTCAATTGCCTGGAGTGAAACGATACGCTAAAGAAGCTAAAACTGTAATTGTTTGTGGAAGATTTTCATGGATGACATACTCATTGCTGATATTGTAAAACATGGTCCTTTCAAACTGAGTATGAAGCCTACATATGTAGTTTTACGATCGATTTCACCAGTGTATGGCAGTAAACGAAATATCACATTCGATAATTGGTTCACTAATTATCCATTCATGCAACAATTTCTTGAAGAGAACCAATCAACATCTGTGGGTACTGTCTGAAAGAACAAGAAGCAAATTCCTTTTACAATGGTCAATACAAAAAATCGAGAACAGTATTCTACACTTCCCTCAAAGAAAAATAAAAATATTCTGTTGTTATCAATACTACACCATGATGATACAATGGACTCATCTACGGGAAACGCTAGGAAGCCAGATTCACATTTTACAATATTACTTAAGAAGGAGTTGACACCGTTGACCAGTTATCAGGTACATACGACGTTTCCCGAAACAGCAGAAGGTGACTGTGGACGGTATTCTATGCGCTCTTGAATATGTGTGAAATTAACTCTTAAGTAATCTATAAGATCAACAATAATGATTATACACTGAAGCGTCAAAAATATTTGTACGCACTATTTCAAACGAAAGGTATATACTTTTGATGCAAATACTCAAGTATTGAGTTTTTCAAGACGAATTTTTGCTATGGGGTATGTCACACCCCACCACACCAGACACGTAAGTTTTAGGCACCACACCAACGCAGGGTTTAGTAAATATCAACTTAACAGCTTCTTCTTATTGCTTTTTTTTTCGATGGGTAAAACGAAAAATACTTATAATACACAATCACATTTATTACTATGAATCACTTAAAAACAATCAATTTTAACTTCATAAATGTCTGGACTAAAATGGACTAAAACACTTTAAAATATATTTTAGACTTTTTGGAGCTTTACAATTTTTGTAAAGTTCTATTTGCACTCCACAAGATTCGGGTGCAAAACTTTTCACACAAACACAACTTTTACCATTTAAAAACTAACTAGTTTCCAATTTTACCAAGGATTTTAAAATTCGTTTTTGTGCGGTTGCTTTATTTTTCCATCCGAGTAATCTGGTTAAAATCCTTTTATTCCGGATTTTCCAATCAATCGCTGAATTGCACAAAATAAAGGCGAACATTTATTTTCGTCATTGACGATCTAGAGTGTTGTGAGCTGTGACTGATCGAATATTTTATGTATGGGCAAACAAAACAAGGGTGTCAAATATGTCACTATGGATATTAGACATGTGTGAGCTTAGTTGATTATAATAAGGTGTGACGTAGAGGTGTTGCCGCGACCAACATACATTTTTTAAAAGCTTTACTTAATTTGCAATGTTTGTAGCTTTAAGTGCGATTACAACAAAAGTGAAAAAATTTTAAAAAATCGAGGACTTGTAAATTGTTTTCGTATGACATAATAGTTTTTATTAATATTTATTGCCAAGAAATAATATGTTAAAGCATTTTTGAATGAATAAGAGTTTGTGTAAGGTTTAATAGGTCAAAAGTTAATAATTTTCGAAAACTGTTATCAAGTTTTTATAAAGTAATAAAAATGACAGTGACATATCAAAGTTTTTGTAGTATAGTATTATTTTTAAATAATTTAATATCTTTTTTCAAATACAAAATTTTGCCTTTTTGTTTAAATAAAAGAACAGAACATGTATATTAGTATTGTATTTTGTATTAAACATTGCAACCTTTCTTTTTTTTTATTGAAATTAACGTGTCTCGACATCTACGGCCATTGGTACTGGTACAAGAACGTTTGGAGTATTACATTATACAAATAAGATTATTACATTATATAAGATAAATACAGTAAGTTACAAATAGTTATACATAGTTACATACAGTATTACAAACTTACAATACAATATGCAATCTTTTAAAAAGTTAATTAGAGCACTGTACACATTAGGCGAACTAAGTGTCTGTTTCAGGTTACCGGTTATATTATGCGCTAGTCTATATATTCTATAATAACTGCATTCAACGAGTAAGTGTTCAACTGTAAGGCGGTGAGAATCACAATGTTCACAAGCAGGTGAGTTTTCGGAAGTCATCAGGTATCCGTGAGTGAAGCGAGTGTGTCCTATTCGAAGTCTTCGAATGATAAGTTTGTCACTCCTAGTCATTGTAGGTATCTTGAATGAGTATACAGTGGGATTGATTATGTACAGTTTTGTGTTTTGTCCATTCCAATGATTTTGCCATGTTTTACGAGTGTTTTGTTTTGTGGTCACTACTAGGACTTGATGAAGTTGAATTTTTTCTAGGCTTAGGTCAGAACAACTTGCTTTTCTTGCTGCGATATCTGCAGACTCATTTCCAGTGATAGCTACATGAGATGGAGTCCACAGAATGGTTATTGATATTCCTCTGCTGTGGTTTTGATGGCAGATATGTTGGATTTTTGGACTATCGGATTTAACGAGTGTATGGTGGCTGAATTAAAGAAACAGAATCAGTGCATATAGCTAGAGATTTGGTATTGGGAGAAGTCATTTCAAGAGCTTTAAGGATACCATATAATTCTGCAGTGTAAATACTACAAGTGGTTGGTAGTCGATATAGAGCTAAGGTTAGGTTTTCGGTACATACAGCACAGCCAGTATTCTTTTCATCTTTAGATGCGTCAGTATAAAGAACTTGATTGTACTGTTTTTCATTTATTGTTTCTTGAAATAATTGTCTAAGGAGGTGGTTAGGATTGTCTTCTTTTCTATGTCGAGTTAAACTGGTATTGAAAGCAGGAAGTTTATTGGCTATAAATGATTATTGGAAGTACTGATGGGAGTAGTTATATTCAGATTTATAGCTGCTAGCAAAGGATTTACTAATTGTGGTAGGGGGTAAACAGATCTGTCTCTATTTTCAGGAGCGTAGGGGATGTTAGTGAACTTAAGTACTGGGTTTTTTGAGTTGGCTAAAACTCTAGTGAAATAGGAAGAGAATAAAAGCTGACGTCTTATAAAAAGATGAGGTTCCAAAGCTTCAACGCACATGCTTTCGGCGGGGCTAGATCGAAATGCACCTAGACATATACGTAAGAAGGTCGTTTGTATCGAATTTAGGGATTTAAGATCAGTATTACAGGCGGTTATGTAGAGCATGCATCCATAATCTAATCTAGAGCGAATAAGAGCTGTAAAGATTCTCAATAACATATTTTCTTCAGCTCCCCATTGATGATGTGCAAGTGTTTTCAATATATTTAGTTTACCAGCACAGTTCTCCTTTAGTTTTTTTAAGTGTATTTTTCAGTTTAACTTCTGATCGAATATTAGGCCCAAGATTTTAGGATTATTTACTGTAGGTAAAGGAACATCATTTAGATACATTTCCGGGTTTTGAGCGCTTTGCTTTTTGGTAAATCTTAGTATCCTAGATTTTGAGATGGAAAGTTTGATGTCGTGTTGTGTGGACCAACAATATATGTTGTTTACAGCATTTTGAATCAGATTTGATGTACTGGATAAGCCTGCTCCACTACAGTAAATAAGTAGATCATCAGCGTACAGCAGAGCTTTTACCGGTTGATGAACTTCTTTTGAGATATCATTAATTGCTAAGTTAAACAGAATTGGACTTAAAACAGAGCCTTGAGGTACACCATTGAGCTGTTCAAGAACATTTGACTCATTACCGTTTATTGCAACTTTAAATTTACGGTGGTTTAAAAAGTTATTTATGAACGTGTAAATATTGCCTGTAATATTATTATCGATAAGTTTCTGTAATATTACATTCTTTGGAATAGTATCGAATTCGTTTTCAATATCGAAGGCCGCCACAACTGTATCATGTTGCTTATTGAAATTCTCGGTTATATGGTTTTGTAGTAATACTAAATTGTCCATAGCGCTTCGGTGTGGTCTGAATCCTGATTGAACGGAGCTAATTATATTGTTCTTTTCAGAAAACCAGTTAAGTCTATTATTGATTAGTTTTTCCATTAATTTACACATGCAACATGTTAATGAAATCGGTCTATAAGAGGATGGCTCTATTGAAGGTTTTTTGGGTTTTTTTATTGGAAGAATGATGGATTGTCTCCACAGGTTGGAAAACTTTTCGTTGATCCAAAGAAGATTATAAAATGAAAGTAATTTTGATGTCCATTGATGGTTAAATTTTTGAGGAATATGGAGGGTATATTGTCAATTCCTGCTGCAGAATTTTTTAAGGTAGATATAGCAAAGGAAAGCCCTTGAAAAGTAAAAGGTGCGTTTAAAGCGAGAAGGTAATCTAAGAGATCTGTAGTAAGAAGGAAGATCTTTATGTTGAGTCATAGTATTTGTGTAGCTATTTTCTTGTGGCATTTTAAATTAATTACTATTTAACTGGGAATAAGCCACAATTAAAGGTTAAAATACGTTTAATGACGTTTCAATTTCCACTTCGGAAATCGTTCTCGAAATACAAACATTAGTAATACTAATTAATAAATACTAATGTTTGTATTTTGAGAACGATTTCCGAAGTGGAAATTGAAACGTCAATAAACGTATTTTAACCTTTATCACTAATGTTTGTATTTTGAGAACGATTTCCGAAGTGGAAATTGAAACGTCAATAAACGTATTTTAACCTTTAATTGTGGCTTATTCCCAGTTAAATAGTAATTAATTTAAAATGCCACAAGAAAATAGCTTCAGAACAATATTAATAAACCGTTATGGGCCCAGCGTTATTCAGTATTTGTGTAGTTGTCGTTTTTGCTTTTATTATGAAAATGAGTTGCCATTATTTTAGCAATTTCATCATCTTCATTTAATATTGAATTATGATAACTGAGCGCTGAAATTGACAAGTGTGGTTTTCCCGTGAATTTGTTTAATTTTCTTCCAAACTTGACTGAAAGGGGCGTCAATAGATATGGAAGATATGTATTTATTCCAATAGTCTTTTTTGCTTTGTTTGATCACTTTTCGCGCTATGGCTTTTAGTTGTTTAAATTTAATCAGGTTTGACTCAGTTCTGATTCTACAATATTTATTTAATGCTGTTTTGCTTTCTCGGATAGCTTTCTTACATTCAGTATTCCACCATGGTACAGTTTTATGAGAAGACGATATTGTGCATGTTCCAATGTGCGTTTGAGTAGCCAGGGTGATTACACTCACTAGGGAGTCTAGTGCTATATCAGGATCTTCTGGTAGTTGTAGCTAGTTGATCTTGTTTTCAATGAAGTCTGAAAAGTTCTTCCAGTTAGCGTAAGATAATTTCCATTTTGAAATTTTTGCTCTGGGTTTGCTGATAGAATTAGAAATCAAGATAGGAAAGTGATTACTGTCATAAAGGCAATCCATTGTAGTTCAAGTAAGAAGTGGTGTTAACCTTGGGTCACATAAGCTAAGATCAATTGAGGAGAAAGTACCACTAAAAATGTTAAAGTATGTTTTGGATCCGGTATTCAATATACAGATGTTAGAGGAGTTTAAAACATTTTCAACGACCTTTCCTCTACCAAATAATTTTTTCGATCCCCAAAGTGAATTATGGGCATTAAAATCGCCTACTAAAATAAAGGGGACTGCAAGTTGATTAATTAAGTTTATTATCTCAAATTCAGTAAAGCTGTGGAAAGGTGGTATATAAATGCTACAGATAGTAATTTTATTTGGACACCAAAGAGTAACAGCAATAGCTTCTAGTGTGGTAGTTAAGTGTACTTCTTTACAATAGTAGTCTTTAGAAGTATATATAGATATGCCTCCACTAGCTCTGATATAATTTGTTCTTAACAAGTGATGTGCTTGAAAACCATTGAGATATTTCTTGTCCGTTTGCTTGAAGTTTGTTTCTTATGGACAAATAATGTCAGCATTCGTGTCCATGATTAGTTGTTGAATACTTTCTAGACGGGAGTAAAACCCGTCGCAGTTCCACTGGATTAAATTAAAAATGAGTATGTTATGTTTCTGAAGTGGTTGCCACTTCTTAGAGATGGTCTTCTTCGAAATTGTCTTGTGATGATACCGAGATTATGCTTTCTGCGTCAGAATTATTAGAGCCTAGTTCCGTTTTAATTTTCTTACTGATTCTAGTTAGTCGATTTTTGAGAGATCTCTCAGTTATTGATTTGTAAATCTTGGAAATGTTGAAGAGAAGATCTTCTATACTTTTTGTAAACAGGAGTGCTTCGCTACCGTAACACTTCTCTAAGAAAGCTATAAAGTTATCAATCGGTAACGTAAAGGAGTCTTTTTGATAGTGTTTTATGATTGTATTCTTAGATTCGAGCGATATTCTGCTGTCATCTTGAATAGAAGAGTCCCTTTTGAGTTTCTTTTTGGTTTGATTCACTTTTTTTGTGGCTGGCTCTAATACGATAAACTCTGAATCAGTTGGGTTTTCTATTTCTGATGAGTCAGTTGACTTTGGTCTCTTTACGCCTTTTGAAGTTATATTTATTTTGCGCGTGTCATTAGGTGTTTCCAAAATGTCGTCTTGTCGAACTACCGGTAGTGTATTTGGACTTGCAGCTTGGGAAATATCAGAGGGAAGTGGAGATGTTTTGTTTGAATTTTGTGATTGATTGGATTCAGGAGTGGTGTAATTGGATGATATGTGACCGGGTTTTTTACAGTAGAAACAAGTCATTTTATCTGTGGATAAAAATATTCTATGATTATTATTGTCAAATGGAATAATCAGGGATGTTTGAATCTCAGAATTATCATGGGATGGCACAAAATATACTTGCCTGCGGAAGGACAAGATATGGTTCTATTCATCTCCTGGGATGCCAGCTCGTAGGAATGATATTGGAGAGACTAGCTGAAGTCCTATGTTTTTCAGGGAGGCTTCTATTATTTCATTGGGTATTGAAGGACATATATTAGACATGATCAATCGTTTTGCTGGAGTGATTAATCTTCTGACTGAAAGAATATGGTTTCCGATGATAATAGTAGGATTTGTGGAAATGAGCTGCTCAACTAGATTTGTTTTGGTTAAATAAATACATATTCTGCTGTTTGAGATCCTTGAGGCGAAGCATATATTCCTTGGTCCTATAATATCTCTTATGGATTTAACGTAGTCATATAACTTTAAGTCTTCTTCTGAATGGATCACTATGGCTTGCTCCTTCTTTGGAAAGGAGCATTTCGGCGCTGATTTAACTGCAGCTGTGTAAGAAATGGAAGGCTGTGAGATGTTTGTTGAAGTAGATTGCTGTGACATGTTTGACGTTGTGGGGTTATTTTCAGTCGGTAAACTTATATTATTATTTGGGATGCCCTCGTAGTCAAAAGCAACCCTGGAAATCTTTTTAGTTTTTTCTTCCATTGGTGAATATTACATTTAGCAACCAGTAATTACTCATCGTAATTCTGGCTGCCTATTTGACAGGTAGTTATTCCAATAATAGGCCTATGTTTATTGTACCGTACTAATTATTGATAATTAGTACGGTAGAATAATTTGCTCCTCCTAAAGAGGAGCAAAAAGTCGTTTACTAAATGAAGTGTTGTGAATGTTTTTATGCCAGTAAATCCAAGTAAAATTAAAATTTTACTCACTACAATATTACTGGCAGGTGCAAAACACAATAAATTTACTCCACTGTGATTTTTATCAATTAATATCAACTATTTCGCTATTTAGACAACAAAATATTCAAGAGGTTGTCCGATTCGAACATACACGCTCTAGCTCGATTAGGCCAGTCCCAACCTTTTTTTTTTGATACTTATAAGAGGAAATATAGATTGTACAGTTTTACAAAATTTTTATTAATAAATTTATAAATAACAAACTAAAGTGAAAACCAATAACGAACAAAAATAATAAAAATTATAACCTTATTTTATAAACTCATCCTAACATAAATTAAAATATCAAATTTTCAATAAACGGTATGCTAGTTACAAATAATTGGTTACAAAATATTATTTACCCAATTGATAACCTACATTTATAAATGCCATATTAACGATGCCAATAAATGTTTAAAATGTTGCTCAATATATTCAAGACATGGTCATTGTTACAGTTTCGCAACTGTATACAGGGAGTCCAGAAACTTTATTGACAAAAGATGACTGGAAATTCCTCAGATAATTATAAGACAATGTAACCCAATTCACCTTCTTCGAAAATGCTTCCTAAAGGAGCTATTGAGCTCTTTGAAGATGGCTGTTCGTAATAAGTTTATTTTTAAACACCTTCAGAACGTTGCTATTTAAAAAAAAAAACGAAAACTAGTACGATTATTTATCTTCTAGAGTTGAATCGATTCCATCAATTGCTAATTTCTAGTACCCGTCATAGGCGTCCGTTGTTCGTAGGTCAACCGTTATTTTTAAGCATAACTTTTTTGTTTTTAACTTTTAAGGATTCTTGATACTAGATTATTAGATTTTCTAGTACTAAAAGGTACTCCTATTTTATGTCGGTAGGACATACCGTTTTCGAGATAAATCGATTTGAAATTTTTTTGTTTTTTCGTCATGAAAGTTAAATTAATAGTTTTTGCACTAGTTGACTTTGAACTGTCAACAGAAGTATAACCTACGTTTTTTCATTGTCAAAACAAAATAAAAGATTATGATGTCTATCAGGAGCTGATCAAAATTAATATTAAAACCCCAATTAACATACCAATGCTTCTATGCGAGATTAACCCTAAAATTATCAAAATTCTTATCAGATTCCTACAGATCAACCATATAAAATTATAACCTTAATAATAACCTATCCAATATTAACATTTAAACCAACGATAAGAAAATAGAAAACATAAATAAAATGTAGATTTGTAGAAAAAATGTCTATATGTCAATGATAATTGATAATAGGGCATGAGATATTCTCAGACTCACGACAGTGGCCCAAAAATTAACAAAACAAATGTACTGGCTGATTATTCAGAAGAATAAAAGCCAAAAAGAAGAAGAAGAAGAAGAAGATTGTCAAATTGTTGTCAGTTCGTTAAGTTTCTCTTTTAGTTTTTACTCTGTCGCATTCAAACACAACAATTTCAATTCAATAAAAATAGTTTTTACTACTGAGAAACATGCTGATATATATTTCTTTTATTGCGAAATGAGGTGTAACGCTCGAGGAGTAACGTAGATACGTTGAAACATTTTCCGATTAAAAGAAACAAGTTTAGTGTTCCCAAAACAGGGCGACATAATGATATAACAGCAACACATGAAGATTTTATTTTAATGGAAGTTGAGGAGAATTCAGAAATTAGGTTTCGAAGACTATCTGCCATGTATCCCACAATTTAAAAATCTTCCGCAAGAATTATCTTACACAACGAAAATTTATATCCTTTTCATTTTACAAAGGTAAAAGTATTGCTACAAGAAGATTTTTCTGCTAGGTTATGGTTACAAAATCATAAAAATTAAAATGAAGATTTTTTCAGATAAATTTCGTTTTTAACAAAGCTACATTCACGAAAAATAAAATTTTTAATGTACATAATGCACATTATTATTCGTACGTTGATGACAATTCCCACGTTGTTTAAGAATTTAAGCATCAGCATAGGTTTAGCATAAACGTCTGGATAGGAGTAGTTGACGATTATCTACTTGGACCTGTAAAATTGCCTACTCGTTTAAATAGTGCTGATTATTTATATTTCCTGCAAAATATTTTACCTGATTTGTTTATTGATGCCCTTTAAATATTCGACAAAACTTATGGTTTTTTCATGACGTCTGTCCGGTCAACTTTAGCAGGAAGTTACGAGATGTTCTTGATAATAACTGAGAAGACCACTTAATTGAAAAAAATGGTCCAGTTACTTCGCCAGCAAGGTCGCCCAATTTGAATCCTTGCGATTATTATATTGGAGGATATATAAAAGTATTTGTTTATTTCACTCCGATACAAAATTGTGAACAACTCTGGCTAAGAATACAGTATGTTTGCAACGAATTTAGAAATAACTTTGGAATTTTTGCAAGAATTCGGCGTTCGCTAAGCAAAACGAAAAATTTAGCCATAGAGACTAATGGTCATCACATTGAGCATCTCTTTTTACTATCTACCTTTGATACTTACTTGTTCTTTTGGTGTTACTCGTACTTTCGTGTCATCGCTTTTGTTTCAAATTGATTTTTTGCTTCTTTTTACAAACTTTTTTTTCGAATTGTGTACTGGATTTATTGAAACAAAAGGTAATTTATAAAATTAATTAAGGTAAATATAAATTAAACTTTTCTGACGAAAAAACAAAAAATTTTGAAGTCGACTTTTCTGGAAAATGGTGTTGCCTACATACTTAAAGTAGGAATACCTTTTAGTACTAAAATACCTGAAAATTTATTCTAGTATCACAAATGCTTAAAAGTTATAGACAAAAAAGTTATGAGCTAATATAACCATTGACCTACGCAAAACGGACGCCTATGCACAGTACTAACAATTCGCAATTAATGGAATAGATTCAACTCTGGAGGATCAATCATCATACTAGTTTTTGTGTTTCTAAATAAAAGCGTTCTGGAGTTATTAAATAAACTACTTATAGTGTGAATTGGAATAAATTGTCTTAAAATTATCTGAGGAATCTCTGGTTCTCGTTTGTCAGAAGAGTTTCTGGATACCCTGTATAAATATGTGGTAAAAATATCAGCATTCTTTGTGTTAGTGTTGTTTCTCCCCGTATAGTAAGCCAACATTTTCGCTTATAAACACCCAAACCATATCGAACAATAAATGATTGTTAATAAAATGATGCAAAGACATACTCTTCATTCATGTATTGTTATAAACAATAAAGCATAGAAAAATGAGTGTATTTCATTACAATTTTAGATCGCTTGGGTATTTATAAACCCACGCGTCGCCTCAACTTGTAAAAAACTACTCTTGAACCAGCCGCCGTATTCAGTGAGACTAGTTTTATCTACCAAACAAGACTGACGTTTCTTAGTTAAGAGATAGCGGCCCGCTACGCTGTCCCGATACTATTGCAATTGCTGTATTGTGAAGATATCGTTTCGTAAGTGCTGTATTGCTGTATTGTGAAGATATCGTTTCGAAGGTGCTTCTAAAATTCCATTTTGTAGAATACATCCTATACTATTTGTTGCTAAAATTACATTGCTGCAATGACGAGTACCGGTTACTGGTATAAACATTTTGTTGCGAATTTTTATTGTACTGAACTACCTATTTATGGCCCATAAGGTGTTGGGATTTGAACTTTTAAAAGAACAACCTGTTCTCTAGGCTAATAGAAGTCTAATTCAGCGTCCAGTGCTTTTTTGATAATTTTTGTGAAAAGTTTATACTTATATGTGTGGAAGCAAACTGATGAAACGGTAGTTTTTTAAATCTGTTATGTCTCCTTGCTTGTGTAATAAAGACTGCATTATTCCATTGAGAAGCAGTTTTTCCTTTTTAGATGCATTCGGTGAGAAGCTTGACTAAAGCTTGGATAATTTTATTTCCACCTAGTTTGATCGCTTTGATCACTACTCCATCATCGCCAGGGGATTTGTTATTTTTTTTTTTGTAAAAGTGTTGTTTTGATTTCGTATGGAGTTATTTCTGGCATTAATTCTGATCCCTGGTTTGCGGTCTTGAACAGCGGTTAATCTTGCCTTTCGTCGGTGCTCTCGTACATTTCGCGATAATAGGATTCGACAACATCAAGGATTTTGGTTCTATTAGTAGTAATGTTTCCATTTGTTTTTTATTTGGTACATATGTTTTGCCAATGTTTTTTGCCTCAAAACTTTAAAACTTTTGTTTTCTTGAATTATTTTAATTATTTCTCTTGCATTTTTTTCTCTTATTTTTTTTTCGGATTAATCGGTGGATACCTTTACTTAATTTCTTCATTGTTGTGTAGTTGGAACCGTATTTTTCCGTCAGCTGTTTTCTTTTAGGTATTAGCTCTTTGGCACTTGGGCTTTGGTACATCTTCTATTTAGTCTTACAAGTCTTGTATATGTCTGGTAAGTGTTTATGATATAATCTATTTCATTTTTGACACTGCCACGAAAATACCATTAAATCTTTCAAAATTATCAAAACAAGCTAAATTTGTCTAATAATGTTAATTCTGAGACTATAAAAGAAACAAAAAAGTTTACCACCTGGGCTTCCCACTAAAACCCCCTCTCTCGTAGGGGGGGGGGGGGAGACGAAAAATATCGATTTACCCAGAGTCTGTACGCGTTAGAAAAAATAAAATTTAACAACATATTTAGAAAGATAATTTATAACAAAAATGTTTATTAGTACTTTCGCTGTAGAATGAACCGTTCTCTCAGAAACAACGTTTGTAGAGACCATGGATTTTGAATCTCAGTTCAATTCGGCGCGCGTGAAATAATTTTTTTAAATTTATATCAACTCGACAGTAAAAATTCGATATCTTTTGAAGAGAGTCTATCGACAAGAAACAAAATGGATTTAAAAGCTGAAGATTGCATCTGTTTATGTAATTTTTGTGTTTTGCTAGTTGCTAGTGCTAATTTTGTTCAAAATTATCTCAGCTAAATTTCCTCTTTTAAATATTTTTTCTAACGCGTACAGATTCTTGGTGAACTGATATTTTTCGTCCCCTTCGTACGAGTGGGGGTTTAAGGGGGTTTACTTGTGATCAATTATTTGAATACATTATTAATTCAATTAGGCGCTATGATTTTTCAAAATTTAGAATTATGTACAGTAGGTATGTGAAAAATTTTCTTATGGTGCCTATCCGTTACGGATGTTGGACACTAACATGGCTATTCTGACTTTGTTGACTGCTGCCCCGAAAAGTCCGGTAGTGGTTAAGTTAAACCATTTTCGCAGGTTATGCAACCAGGATATTCTTTTTCGTCCTGGACCTCTTTTCCCATGCACTTTACCTTGAAGTATGGTCCGAAGTAGGTTGGTTGTATCGTTGTTCATTGCGCATTATATGGCCCAGGTATTCTAGTTTGCGACGTTTAAGGTTTAGTTAGGGTCCATGACTCCACGCCATATAAAAGAACGGAGAATACGTAGCATTTTAATAAACAAACTTTTATTTCCAATTCTATATCGTGGCTGTTAAAGATTTTTTTCATTTTGACGAAAGCTGATCTTGCCTTCTCGATCCTTATCTTAATTTCCGTCGATTGGTTCCACTGCTCATTTAAGTTTGCACCCAGATAACAAAAGTTGGTGATTTGTGTTATAGGTTTTTGGTTAACTAGTAATTGACCAGGTGGTATCCTATTTTTGCGTATAACCATGTATTTGGTTTTTTTTTTATGTTAAAATCAAGCCCAAACCTGCTACTTACTTCTGCCGCCCTGGAGACAAGTGTCTGCAGACCTTTAAGACTGTCTGCAAAAATGAAAAATTTTACCATTTATTAAATTAAGTTTCCACTTTTTGGATAACTTTGATTTATTATTATTTGATGACGAACAATTATTTTAATATAATTTACGAATATTCTGTGAAACTAATGGAATACTTTAAATCTCGCAACACCTCGCATTTTTTTACTATCTTGCGTATTCCACATTTATAGCGGCTAGCGGCCTGAAGGGTTGTGGACATTATTTAAAATTTACTTTTTGTCCATTGTAAATTTGTTAATATTATTTTTAAACAACCAGACTCATTTTTAACTAATGTCATGTACGTAACATCTTATCCAAAATATATATTGTTCTTTTTATAATTTCATTTTAGTTTTTTTCTGGTTTACTAAACGCAGGCAGAAATATTTCTATCAATAAAACTCTTAGCTCAGGGAGAAGGTATTCCCTTTTCCATTAAGGATGGAATAGAGCAAATTTAATATTAGAACTCTCTTTAAATGTTAGGAATCAGAAATGATGTAAAGAAAACTTTGAGTTCCTAATGGGAGTTCGTTGACAAAGATAAAGGGGAAAACCATTAAATAGGGACACTTTAAAAGGAAAGCATTTACGATGAGTTAGTCAGAGTGCTGAAATCTAGGTTTGTCGGTCATTTAGTTAAAGAGTTTTGTGTACTTCAAGTGACATGAATATCTTACTGTAATAGAGGTTATCGGTTAAATAATACTAAGTATTTCAATAAATTTTTGAGTCAATTAGAATGGTTTTAGTTGTTAAAAAGTTGTTAAAAGTTAATAAGTCAAAAATACATACAAAATACAAATATTCCAAATAAAGTAAAAGAAAGTCACAATATTTACAAACAACAGTCACACGAGATCTGTAAAGTGTCTTAAGGTTTTGTTTATATAAAAAATTTATCATAAAATTGTATTTAAAAATTATTTTTATTTGCTGACTGACTGAATGTTTTAACCTCGTTTAAGCTATGTGCTTCTTCAAGGATGGTTTTATATATTTATTAATTGGTGCTTAATGCTTGGTTGATTCATGCGAGGACTAAGAACGGATGCCGCCGCTGTAGGCAGGAGTGTCAGAAGAACTATATCCGTGACCGATGTGCAGCTGGAAGTCGTGTGGAGCAAGCCCGCTACTGAGTACAAGTTCCATGGAAAACGGTTCCTTTCAGATTGTTGGCCATTATTTGTTTGTTTGGAAATCGCGTGGAGGATAGCTGTGGCTATATCCTCACCTAGGATCAGGTATCATTGTGCAATGAGATTGGGAAACCACAGACAACCAATCTCCCCTTGTCCTTGTTAAATTTATCCGACTCTTAAGGAGTATGTGTGGTGCTCACTGTGTGTGTGGTGTTTGTTTTATGGATTTTGTATGTTTATAAAAGAGGGTTTGATCGTAATTGTTGGGAAATGTATTTTGATGTGGGCATCTTGCTGAGAAGGTAGGGTGGGAACCGCTACAGTTCGGGCATTTAGGTTCGGATGTCTTGGAGAAGACCTGTAATCTAGTCCACAATATGGACATGTGTAGAATTTTTCGGGGCATTCGTTATTGAAATGTCCGCTTTTGCATAATTTCGAGCAGCATTTCGACCGAATCGGGACGGAGTTGCCAGATCTTGGGATCTCGCAATTTAACCGCTCACCTTTGATCTTAATACCGCTCGAAAGTGCTTCGGCGAATTTGAGTTCAGAGTTTGTGAAGACTCTGATGTAGGAGGTGGGTTGGTTGGTGGAACGGGCTATTATGCGAACTACTTTTGTGTATGGAAATTAAAGTTCGGATCGATTATCCTCGATGTTTTTAAGGGATATGTTTTTTCCGACGCCGGCTATTATGAATTGATAGATTTGGGAATTATATGGAGCAGGAGATTAATTATGAGATTTGCTGAAATGACGAGCTGTGATTAAGATGGTGTCATCTCGAGTGGCTTTACGGAGTTTTGCCATGATGTCGATGTTTAGGAGCTTGGTAGTTCGCAGGGAGGCTGCCTTTTGGGAAGGGAGGACTTTTATTGAGTCCAAATTAGGGATGAGATTTTGTTCTTTGATAAGACGATAGAAAGGTCTCTGCTGGCAGACATCCGAGGGGATGTCCTCGATTCTGTAGCTGTAGGTGGATAGTGGTTGTTGAGTGTTAGGGGTTTGGGATTGAGGGAGTGTTATTTGCTGTGGTGTAGATGGTGGTTGTGCGGGTGTATGTATGGGTGGTGGTGTTGGTGGTGTGTGTACTGGCGTGATTGCGTCTTATAGGTGTGTAGGATGGCCTGGTTTTCGGAAGCTTCCGTTTCCAGGTCGAAGGGGATATCTTCAAGCAGATTTTGGTATTTAACGGTTCTAAGAGGCTTTCTTTGACTAGAAAACTTCTTAGGGATTAGTGTGATAGTAGTAGTATCTATGTGACTGTTGTGTTTGTTTGGGGGTAGGGTGTTTTGCTTTGGCTGTGGGTGGTCTGGATGGGGGTGGAGGAGAGGGAGAAGGTATAGGCAGGGGTGGTTTGGTAGGAGATGCGGCGGGGGGTGTGGAAGGGGTGGTAGGTGCTTGGTATCCGGGGAAAGTAGACATGAGGACGTTGTGGATGGCTTTTTTAGTGGCTTCAGGAGAGGCAGTTTTTCTGGTTTGTTGGTTTACCTTGTGGACTATTGGTGTGAGATGTTCGAAGGCCGCCTCAGGATTTTGGCTGCAGATCTCTTCGATAGCCTGCTTCCATTCCTGTGGCGACTTTGGTTCATGTCCGTCTATGATGACAAACACTTGTGATATGTGTGAGGAAATGGATTGGGTATCTGAGTTCGTACACCATTCGTTGTCTGGTGTAGGTGGTCTGGGTGGAAGTTGTCTTCGTCGTCTAGGTGTTCGTGGCATGTTGTGTGTAAAGATTAGTAAGTGTGTGAATTGTGTGGAAGTGTTTGTGTGTCTGTTGTTAGTAGATGTATGTATTTGTTGATTGGTAAGTATAGGAATTTGTGTAGGGTGGGTTGTATGTGTATGTGATGTGTTAATTAGTAAGTGTATGAATTTGGAGCTGTGTGTGTGTTCTGATGTTTCTACTCACATTCAACTGTACGAACCGGTGTGCGGTAGCAGTGACCTTTTCTTCTTGAATGTCTCGAGCAGAGTGTTATTGCGGTGTATGATTAGTATGTGTGTGTATTGTGTAATTATGTGTGTTGTGAGGTGTGTTAGACTTTAGTTTTTATGTGTGTGTAGTGTTGACTTTACCTGGGTGTCACTTGCGTATTTGGTGGGGCTCTACGGCGATGAGCTCCAAAACAGCACCAGTGTCAATATCTCCTTGCCCTCTTATTTTTTAATAACCTTTACAAGGATTTATCGACCGGCTGGCGCCACGCCCGTTCTGTTTGATCCTAGATTGCCAGTTTTGGTACCTTACATGCACATTTTGTACCTCCACGTGGCAATTTCGCATTTATTGTTTGTTTCCGTTCGCGGATTCTCCAGGATATTGCGACCGTTGGCACTCGCTGTTGCCGTTTCGCGCTCTTTTTAACTGTTGGACCTTGGTTTTTGCGGTTTTTTGGAACTTCACTTCACTGGTGTCCGTTCACGTTAAAGGATTACACGAGACTCCCTTTATTTGCTAAAAAACAATTCCTTATAAAAAAACGTTTATTTCCACATTATTATAAAATCCATTGAGGTGTCTCTTAAAAAAACTTTCTCGTATACCCTTATGTAAATACACGTAAATGGAATAAAAGGGAAACAATTGTTATGACAAAAAGCTTTTTCTTGAAATCAAATTTATTATGAACTATTAAAAAAGACTATGAAAAGTAGCAATTAAAAACGTTGAATGTAGTTTACATTCCAGCACCTAGAAATAGGTATGAATTAATTATACAATAATATCGAAAAACAAATGTTTTACTTGCCATATGGCTGTTCAGATGGACGCCGGATATCGAGTTAAGAGCTGGTGTATCACAGTCTCGGTAAAATGATATAGGCATATGGGAATTTAACAATATGTAGTACCTGCGTGCGAAATATGGTGATTACTTTTTTCGAACTAGGACAAAAAAGTGGTACAGTAAGCAATACTGTAGACTAGCTTCATACTATGTTTTCTGTATTTTGTAAATTTAAATAATATTTTGAACAAAACGCCAAATCAAACGATTTCTACCTAGCGAAACCGAATTCAAATTTTTACCACCTAAAATGTTTCCTAAAATTTGCGAAACAAACAGCTGGATAAATTACTCGGCAAGAGAATCTAAAATTGCATTCCACATGCCGTTCATCCTGGTCAAAATTCGTAGTGAATTCAGTTTCTGGTACTCCAAACGAAGTAAGTAATAAAACATAATGACGGTATTAGATTTCAAATTTTTAAAATTTTTTCAAATTTTTATCACTGTGTTTCCTAAAATTTTGCGAAACAAACAGCTGGATAAATTACTCGGCAAGGGATAAAAAAAATTGAATTCGGTTTCGCTAGGTAGAAATCGTTTGATTTCTCTTTTTGTTTTTAGATGGCGTAGTTACGTCCGTATATAGTTATTTTAATAACTATTGTCTAGGACGGGAGAGATTTTTGTTTTGGTTTAGAGCAGTGACTATACCGTTCTGACGAGACCTAAGGAGGTCGAAATACGTATCAGCGGTTGTCGCTGCCCAGTATCGAAACAAAAATCTAATATCGTCAATATATTTTATTACATACTTCGTTTGGAGTACCAGAAACTGAATTCACTACGAATTTTGACCAGGATGAACGGCATGTGGAATGCAATTTTAGATTCCCTTGCCGAGTAATTTATCCAGCTGTTTGTTTCGCAGAGTTTAAGAAAACACAGTGGTAAAAATTTGAATTCGGTTTCGCTATGTAGAAATTGTTTGATTTCTCTTTTTGTTTTTAGATGGCGTAGTTACGTCCGTATATAGTTATTTTAATAACTATTGTCTAGGACGGGAGAGATTTTTGTTTTCATATCATAATGACGGGTAATACCGTCATTATGTAATATTTTGAAATTTATTAAAGTCATTTTTTTTATTAATTTATTTATTTTAACTGTTTACTGTGACGGCTATTTTGTAAAACGCTATATTCAATATAATGTTGCTTTAGAATCTCGTCTAGAGTATAGATATGGAAATTCGACTTACAATGTTTTACTAATAACTCTTGTTGTTGTACTTTAATACAATAGTCAAACTGATAAATAAAAAAATCCGACATTGTATTTATATGTATTTATACTTTCTCAAGCTAAACTCTCTTTCAAATTGGTATATGTTTGGTCAAGTAGCGCACGAGATGTGTACAACAGATATCTGTTAAAAGAAGTGTGATAAGAATTCTCACTTAAAATGGTCTTAAGTAATTGACTGGATTCACTTCGGAGTGACGATGTATACGACCTTTAATGGAGGCTTCCGTGATGTTTTGCTACGGAAAAATATTAACGATCTTTTTTGTGGAACGTATATATTTTTCTTCTTCTTGTTCTTCTTCTTCCTCTTTATAAGCAATTCTGCTTAATAATTGGCGGATTAATACCTCTATGGAAGGTTGTTGCTCCATCTTTTGCGCGGTCTTCCAATACTTCTTCTGTCGATTGGTGACTTCTTCCTATTTTGACGACACGGGTCTCCTTCATTCTGCTTATGTGGATATTTCATTCTGTTTTTCTATTTTCTGTTCATTTATTTATACACTGTACATTACATTTTCTTTTAATGTCTTCACTTCTCTTTTGACCTCTCAGCGTATTTTCTGTAATTCTTCTCAGTACTCTTATCTATGCAGTTTTTCAGTAGCCTTTGCATTGTGGCTGTATCGGGTCTTATTTCTGACGCGTGTGTCATTATTGGTCTTACACTGGCTTTATAAAGTCTTGACTTCATCTCAGCGTTAATGTGTCTGTTTCGCCATATAGTGTTATTAAGGCATCCTGAAAGTCTATTTGCTTTTTGTACTTGATCTATCACTTCTTTGTCCAAGTCTCCATAGCTAGACAGTGTAATTTCTAGATATTTTATTTCAATTACTTGTTCAATACTGATGCCATTAAATTTCTATTTTACATCTGGTTGGTTCTTTGCTGACTACTATTGTTTTAGTTTTCTTTGATTAGATTGTCATATTAATTTTTTTTGATTTATGTTAAATCTGTGGACCAGTCTTTACAGACTATCTTTATCTTGGGCATCAACAGATTGTTTTGATTTCTTTGTTTCCCATTATGTATGGTCTTTCTGTGTTAACGCTTTTGATGATTTCATTCATGATCAAATTGAAGAGCTATGGACTTAATGAATCCCCTTGTCTTATTCCGCTGCCTATTTCTATAGGTTCTGTAAGTTGTCAATCTATTCTGACTTCCATTTTGTTGTTTTGGTAAATGTTTTCGATAGTTTTTATACCTCCATAAAATTTAACATGTCCAATTCCCCAAAAAAGACAAAATGTATGGTTATTGTATTATGTTATTGTATGGTTATTAATGTAAGTCGTGAAGTTTAAGATCAAGTGAATAGAGCAAACAGAGCCAACGGTTGCCTGAAGGAAACAATATAGAGAAATAAAAATATCCGAAACAAAATAGACAGAATTTACAGTCATCAGACCAATAATAACATACGCCGCAGAAACACGACCTAACATAGAAAGGACAAAAGGAATGTTGAAAACAACAGAGATGAAAACACTTGATAAAAAATTAGTAAAACACTATGGGACAGAGCTAGAAGTACAAATATACGACGTAGATGCAATGTGAACAACAACAAGGACTGGTTAAGAAATAGAAGAGTAGTATGGGATGATCATAAGCCAAATGACATCAAATAGAAAAGTAAAAAAGTCTAGGTTGGCTAGGTTATACGGTTACCCAATAGGAAGACGATCAATAGGAAAACCACTTTAACGATAGATCGACAACTTACTGCAGGCACATTAAAAAACAGTCAGAGTCATGTCTACATAAAAAGAAGAAAAAGAAAATAAAAAGAAGAAGAAACAGAAGAAGAATATAAACTTACAAAATAAAAATTTTACAGATAATTAGTTGCGGGGATAACACACCGACAAAAATGAAAGTTGCTTGCTCATAAAAATTTTTCAGATGTGTCGCCTATACTCCAATACACAATTATTAAAATAGAAAAATAGTTTTCTGAGCTTCTACGTGTAAGATAGATAAAATAAGCAGCTGTCAATGCAAGAAGTAATGATAACAAATTAAATATAATGGATGAGTTTGAGAAAAATCAACATTTCTCTAGTTGAAAAGCGGCACTAAAAGAAAATAAAATGGAAGCACTAAATCTCATGGAAGACGCTGTTGACAGAGTTTATTTTTGTGAGCAAAGGATGATTAATAGAATGGCCGGCACTGATCTGGCAATATTAGATTTGTTCTTATAGGGTTGTCAAAAGGATTGTATATAAAAATAAACTGCTCGACTCATCTGGGTCTATAGTAAGCTATGGGCAGTCTTGTCTCTACATTGTTGCCGAAAAGAAGTTTATTTTTTAGATGATCTGGGGAAATATTTCAGCAATAGGAGAACAAGATTTCATATCTTAGATTAAATAAACAGTTTCTTTAATCTCAATTCATAAAAAATAATATATTAAATTCTTAACATCATAAATTACAACAATTAATTCTAAAAAATGACAATTTTATAATTTTAATTAAAACTTTTTTAAATTAAATTTTCAAAAAGTCCACCACGTTCGTCCAAGCAGTAGCCCACAACTTTTCGTTTGTTATGCTTTGAAAGGCAACAAGATTTAAAACAAAAAATTTTGATTGAAATCTTTGTCTATTATTTAGTGCGTTTAATCATGTCCTCACAAAACACAATTCGTCGTTAATAATTGAAGACATGAGTTGATAAAGGTGCTATGTCCATTTTTTTCAAAAATGACTTATTTGTATATTTGGTTACCTAAAGTCGTAATACAACCCCTGAATAACTCAAGATTCTTAAATTGTTAATAATAAGGATTATTTTAATTGATAAAGGTACTATGTCCTATGACTAAGTACCCTTTTTTATTAGATAAAGGTGCTATGTCCATATTTAAGGACATAGCACCTTGATCCACTAGATAGTGGGAAAGTTTTATTTACATGGTAGGTGCCATGTGACATTTTAAGGTTATGTTTGTTGTTTATCACATCTTTCAACATGGATTCGAGAAGTAAAAGAATGTTAGAATTAGTAAAAAACAAGAAAATATGTGTTTCAAGTAAAGGTAAGTCCGAATAGAGAATTTTTTGTAGATAGAAACTGTATTTTGTACTTCTTTAGAGGTCAATACCAATGCGGTGATTTTGGAGCAGCCAAGCACTAGTGGACTTCAAAAGAAGGTCAACTCTAAAGCAGGTAAGCATATTAAAAAAATTTTTACTACCTTTATTAATTAATCATCTCTTTTTAATAACAATTTACCCCCTCTGCAATTCATTTTTTTATTTAAAAAAATATAGATATAATATACATTACTTGAGTTATTATCACATACATACCTACCTATGTAGATAAATTAAATTTTTAGACTATATGGATAATTGTACTGATGAAAGTGTTACATCAGGCAGCGAATATTCCCCTTTCAGTGAAGAAGATTCAGAAGAGGATTCTGATAACTCAAATATTTCTTATTCGACGAGTCTCATAAACAAATATCCGGATGTTGATAGAGTCAAACATAAAATGTTTTCTGATAACCAAGAAATTAAAAAGGTAAAGCTAAAAAAAGTTAAGATTAAGAAATAAAAATAGAAATTAGAAATAAGTATAAATTTAATAAATAACTAAGATATTTTTAAGGTTCCGACAAACAGCAGGGAAACCCCGGATAGGATTGACAAAGTGCAGGAGGAAATACCTCGGGAAATACGTATAGAAGACCATAACCAGCAATTCCATGTTACTGTTGATGAAATAAGTAGAAGAGAAATTGTTAAACCAGTTTTAAAAGTAAACTAAAAAAAGAGTCCGGAAACCTGATAATTGGAAACGAAATAAAGCTGCAAGGTGCAAGGTTAAGACAACAAGGTAAAGAATATATTTCTCAAAAGACTGGTAAAGTGATGGAAGAAAAAACAATTAAAAGAGATTTACTGTGTAAACAAAAATGTAGACTAAACTGTACTGATAAGTTTAGTATTGCAAGCAGAGAAGAAATTCTAAGAAAATTTTATAAGCTATATACAAATTCCAAAAATATTTTAATTTTTAAAAGTATTAAGATGCAGGAAGTTAATCGTCACCGCCCTAGTAAAAATATAAAAACGAAAGCTTACAGCTTTAAATATTTTATTACGTGTGATAAAGAAAATACACTAGTGTGTAAAGATGCTTTCTGCTCTTTATACCGAATTGGACGAAAAAAAGTCTTTAAAGCTCAAAATGACTTAAAATCTGGCCAGGTAATGCCCTCACCACATAAGCAAGGGCATTACAAAAATCCAAAAAAAAATATCCGATGAAGTAATAAACTGCATTGAAAATCATATCAAGCAGTTTTCTTCAGAAGAATCACATTATTCTAGGACTAAAAACCCACATAAAAAATACCTTTCCCCTTTACTAAATATTAACCGACTTCATCAACTGTATATAGAGGATTGTCAAACAAAAAAGCTCGAAACTAAATATTTCGTAAAGGCTTCTTTTTACAGACATATATTTGAAACAAGGTTTAACTTATATTTTGGTGTACCAAAAAGTGATACTTGCAGTTTATGCGATGCTGGAGAGCTCTTTAGAGCACTCGAATAATTTTCAACTTGCTTTTGCGCAGCAGAAAGTTTACCGCGAAGCAGTAAAAATTTTCAAAGAAAAATGTTACATAACAATGGATCTTCAACAAACGATGCCTTTGCCAAAGCTATCAACGTCAAAATCTTTTTACTTAAGACAAATGTGGCTATACAACTTTGGAGTCCACTGTTTAACCAGTTCTCGTCAAGTCCTATTTTTTACATGGACTGAGGATATTGCCAATAGGGGAAGTAATGAAATAGCAAGTTGTTTGCTACGATTTTGTCTGCTTCTTAAAGAAGAAAATCCCCAAATTGATCATTTAATAATTTGGTCAGATCAATGTGGGGGACAAAACAAAAACTTCTCCATTATTAACCTTTTTCAATACCTAATATTAAATAAAATATTTAAGCTGGTCACAGTTACCTTGACTCTGACAGAGACTTTGGAATAATAGAAAAGGTTCTTAGAAAACATCAGAATATTTATATACCAGACCAATATCGGGAAATTATTAGATCTGCGAGTACCAAACAAAGTGTATGCCTTAACATGGAACATTTTTTTTATTGCTTTGAAACTCTACCTGCAAAACTTCATTTAAACAAAAGACTCACTAATAGTCTTGACCAAAAAATAAATTTTCGAGATAAAGTGAAGTGGCTAAGAGTAAGTTGTTTTGGAAAATACTTTTACAAAACTAGTTTAGATCCGTTTACCCCATTTATGGAAGTTGACTTACAAAAAAAAAAGAGAACTGATAGTACAAAGTAATCAAGTTGTTTTACAAAAGTTACCTAAATGCGGTGTAAAAAATGTAATTCATGTTAAATTTAAATGTTTCTGTGTCTTTGTTTATAAATTTTTAATGTATCTTACTTTGCTTTTGTTAATCTGCAAATAAAATTTAATTTGCAGATTATTTAATAGTTTTTTTTATTATTTTTTTAAAATTTAAATACAACATAGGTGATATAACACCTTTCTCTACTCAAGTTTATACCAACATCTGCATAAAATGTTGGTTGATTAAGGTGCTATATCCATTAAAATTAAAATTACTAAAAAAGTTTAAATTCTAGAAAAACAAAAAATATTATATAAAAAAGTACAAAACGATTCTAATCTAATAAGATATTGGTAATTTTTATAAAATTTATTAAAAAAAATATATAAGTGAAAACGCGTTTCTTTCAATTACTCAATATCTGAAAAAGTGGACATGGCACCTTTATCATCTCATGTCTTCAATTG
Organism: Diabrotica undecimpunctata; assembly: GCF_040954645.1. Classification (NCBI taxonomy): domain Eukaryota; kingdom Metazoa; phylum Arthropoda; class Insecta; order Coleoptera; family Chrysomelidae; genus Diabrotica; species Diabrotica undecimpunctata. The sequence continues at coordinate 60,655,681 of NC_092807.1, read as the reverse complement.
TTTCTTTTTAAAATATTTCTTATAGTTCTAGCACCAATACCAGTTTCTCTCGAAATTAGGGTGCCGTTACAAGGAAAATTTATTTCAGCTAGAATACATACAGCAGTTTCACGCTGTTCTCGTTTTTCATTAATTACACGAGCTGGTTAATTTTCATCTTCATCACTATATGTGCATTTTCTACAATTCTTGACACAACCAGTTTTTTCAAATTTAAAAATAATGTGAAATATTGATTTTGTTGGTACAGGGCCTTTAAATGAAAACGAAAACCTACCGATTACGAGCCCCTTCCCATATCATTGGCACAACGTTAGATTGATAAGAAAGTTAAGTTTTAGAAAACAAAAATAAACGCGCAGCGTAAATTTCAGAAGTTTCAGTGCATGGAACAACATTTTAGTATTTCGTAATTATAGAAAATATTTTATAACGTAATAAAAACTATTGATAAAGCAGAATAATAATAAATTAAAAAAAACGCATAGAATACATCCCCTTTATTTTTAATGACATCCACAATTCATTGAGGCATATTTTTTACCAAGCTCTGACAAAATAATAATGTAAACGAATCCCATATTTCTTGCACTTTTTCCTTCAATTCGTTGACGGACCTGGCAGGATGATTTATCAAAGCTTTTTTCATTTCGCGCCACAAAGTCTCTATCGGGGACAAGTAAAAACTGTTAGAAACCCATTGCAAAAGTGATATGCCATTGTCTTTAATCCATTGTAAACTCTTTTTTTAGGTATGACAACCTGCGCCATCCTGTTGGAAGACAAAATATTCCACTGATGTTAAACGGTGTTCTATAATCGGTAAAAGAGATTCTTCTAAAATATTAAAATATTTGTCCGTATTTACAATCCCATCGATAAGATTTAACTTTCCCACACCTTTAGATGACATGCTGCACAGATCATGACAGATGCAGGAAATTTGACTTTTCTCTTCGGACAGTCGGGATGGAAAGCTTCATTTTTCCTGCGAATGACGCGACTCCTACTGTCTCCAGCACACACTTCAAATCTGGACTCATTACTCCATTGTATTGAATCCCATTAAGACTGAGTTCAATCTTTATGCTCTTTTGACCATCTTAGTCTATTTTTTTGTTGTAATGTTGAAGTGGCTTTTCCTTAGTCTAAAATAAAATGAAATTTATTAAAAACAATTCGTAATGATTTTTTCACCTATAAAGCTTTGTAAGTACCAAATCCTTATTTGTGGGACTCTCAGTGATATGTTGATCCAGAAACGTGTCTTTCAATACCGTCACTTCATAAAACGCTTTAATCCATATAATTTGCTTGTAGATTTTTCACCATAATGCGTCTTAATGCCCTTTGATCTGCTTCGGTTATTTTACTTTTTCGTAAATTTCTAGGTTTTGTGACGACCGAACCTGTAGCTTTGTATTTTCTGACTATATTTCTTCCACTCTAGCGTAACAATTGCAACATATTCGCGATTTCCAAATTAGATTTTCCAGAATTAAAAAATCTAATAATTATATTAAACAAATTTTCTCATCGATAATTTTACCTCGACCCATTGTACAATCTACAAACAGCAAAAATCTTACAATACTACAAAATACATTTGACAATAACTGACAATATATTTTTTTGATGCCATTTTTCTATAGCTACCTCTGGATTTAACGTAATTATGAAAAAATCAACGTATGTTGACGTAAGTGAATGCATAGCCAGGATTTAGTAAATTTTTTTATTGTTGAAAATAAATAAAAAAAACCATAATGGTAATGTTTTTAATAAATATTAATAAAAACGCCATATTAATCCATATGGGAGCTTATTATAAAAACATAGTAGTAAACATAGAGTATAATTTGTTTATGGTAATCGACTTAAACTACAAATTCCATAGGTGGGCCAACTGATATGGGAAGGGTCCAGATATCCAGAATAATATCATTTAATAATTTGAATTTTATGTTTAGTTGTAAAGTTTACTATTTTCCTAACTTGAAATATCAATTTCTTTATTCTGTTTTATTTTGCGAATAAAACCAGAAATATTACTAACGAAAAAGTAAGATGTATATTTGACGTTTCCGCTATCAAAACTGAATGTCACTTTGACACCACTAGAATACAATCTAAGGGATGTTAAAAATAAGCTTGTATGTCGGTACTAACTTTATAGTATATTCAGTCTCTCTCTGTTTGGAGAACAACCTCGTACTATTTTTTTGCACTAATTATGTGCGTGCTATATGCAGTTTTTAGATTACCACAATTGTATATGACGATATTTAAACTAAATTGAAAAATTAGGAAAAACACGAAAAGACTAAGTAAAATGATGACATTCAAACTAACTATTAATATCTAGGAAAACAGTTCTAAGTACATTTAGACCTAATACCTAGTAGGTAAAACCTACTCTCGTAAAACCTTGCCTAAAAAGAGTGCCTAAAAAAATCTAGAAAAAATTAAAAACTTTTGAAATGTGTCCTGCTTTTTGTGCAGAAAAAACGCGATGAAGATGCAATAAAGTTGTATAATTAGCCGAGCATAGTTAAAAAACTTTGAGCCCAGAGATTGAAACTGGTTTATTAAATCTATTTACCTACACATGAAAAGTAAATACTAATGCACGAGGAGAATGTTATAAATGAAAGAGAAAAATAAGAAAATAAAATTAAAAGAGGATATATTATACAAGCCGATATCAATTTAATAGAGGGCTTCTTCTTCTTATTTCGCTGTGTCCTTTCGAAGGTTGGCGATTTAAATTGGAACTTAAATAGAATTTAGTAGATTTAAAAACTGCTGCAGATAAGTGGTCAAACCATCTTTTCAGGTCCTTGAGCCGCAAGTTCTAGCGTCTTCCAACTGATCTTTTGATCTGTACTTTACCTTTCAATATGATTTAGAGTAATTTATATCTTTCACCTCTTAGCACATGTCTCCAGTATTGTATTTTCCTCTCTTTGTAGTACCTCACCGGTGGTAACTTTTTGTACTTATGGAATTCTCAGCATCCGTCCGTATGTATACATCCCAAAGGCCACTATTATTTTTTTTGTTTCAGAGTCCATTGTCTAACTTTCACAGCCATAGAATAAAACAGAGAAAACGTAACATCTGATGATTCGGATTCTGAGCTCTAGACTAAGGTTTGATCTTGTAAAAATGTTTTTATGTTCATAAGTGTTGTCCTTGCTTGTTCGATTTTTGATAGGATTCCTTTTTTTGGGTTACACTGGCTGTTGATATTTGCTTTTAAATATTTAGTTATTCAGGTCATTTAGTTAGTATGTTCAAGTTACTCTATTATTTGTCCCTTGCCTACAAATGTACCTTGATTGGTATCTTTGAAAATACTAGAATTGTAGTTTTGGAAAAGTTTAGATGTAAACCGAATATTTCGCTATGAGTAACTACCGCATTTATTATTATATTTTGTTGTTCTTGTGCTTTGCTTGCTATTAGGACGGTATCGTCAGCGTTATTGATGTTGTTTATACTGGTTCCGTTTATCTTGATTTTACCTTGGATCTCATCGAATGTTCTTTGAAATATAGATTTTCAATAAAGATTAAAAAATAGGGGCGATAAGACGCAATCTTGTCTCACTCCTCGTTGGATTCGTATATCTTCGGATGTTGTGTGCTCAATATCAATTGTTGCCGTTTGGTGCCAATATAGTTACTGATTTAAAACACACTCTTCTTGTAACTTCGTTACAAGATATTAATCGATAGATATAGATCAATATTAATATTGTCTGGACGAGTGGTTTTACGTTATTCTGAGCTTTACTGCATGATTAACTTTTTCTATGGTTGTATCTGAACCGTTTTCATCTATTCGATTATCTGTAAATGATATAGAACAAGTTCTATCATCGTCAAACACTGTTTAAATATCTTCTTTTCATCTCTTCAGTTTTTCTTTTATACCTATCAGTATTTCTAAGTATTGTTTTTTGTCTTTTTCTGTGTCTACTTGGCATTTCTTTTACTTGCCTTGAACACTAAAGGTGTCGTTTTTCTGAAGTTGTTCAATGTCTAGGTATTTTGTTGACATCCAGTTTTTATGAGCTTCTCTTTTCTTTCTTTTTAACGATTTTATTCACTCAGTTGTATTTTATTGGGTTTGTTTGATGTTTTCTTCTTACGTCCATGAGGTTCATGATCTCGTGGGTTATCCATTCTTGTTTTTTGTTATTTTCCTGAATCCGATGTCGTCTTATTGTATCTTTGGTATTTTCGTTCTTAAAGCAGTCCATGTTAAATAGGTAAAAGAAATAAAATAAGACTTACTCACGATCAATTCAATTTTACTACCAAAAACGACCGGTTTACCTTTCTACACTTTGCAAAGCATCTTCAGGTTAAACGGTACAAAGTAAATTAAATGCTGAAATTATAAAAAGCCCATATTAGGGTGCTGTCTTATAAAGATAAAGATAACAAAATTATTACAGTAACTATGTACCTTTCTACACTTTGCAAAGCATCTTCAGGTCAAACGGTACAAAGTAAATTAAATGCTGAAATTATAAAAAGCCCATATTAGGGTGATGTCTTATAAAGATAAAGATAAAAAAATTATTACAGTAATTATGCCAATATTACATGTCTGTGTTTATTAGTATGAATAAAATTAATTAAGCAGACAAAGTAAAAACCCACAAATTGGTAAGAGATAATCTATTGAATTGTAATAAATTAGTAAAAAACAAAATGCTGCTTACATGCCGGTACAAGAATTATTAGTCAATGATTTGGGAAACATAGTTCAAACTATCCTGTATTGCTGATTATGGGTGATCTTCGGTTAATATTGTAACTGTCTGACAATAAGCACGGAAGTTACTGGAGAGGAGAGATGTTAACAAATGAAAGAGGAATAAGGTATATATGATTATTTGTGAAAATAAAAGTGATGTCTTATATTATTTAAATTAATAAAAGTTATTTTATATTTATTCAAGAGATATATTTTAGAAATGTGTGTTAATTTATTAAAAATTTTTACAACAATAGGACAGTTGTATGACAATGAATGAAATTAAAAGTACAATTTTGTGGGTGTGCAAATTCTTTTACTTGTAATTATTAAATTTTTGATAAAGTACATTTGGTTTCTTTTTTTTTTTTATTTAAACAAATATACCCGCATCAACCACTAAGGGTTATTAGCGGGGGGACATACACAAACAGTAAGATACATATTGTTGCATAAAAAAAATATTTTTTACAATCTGGTATATAGTTTAGTCATTTTAAGATAACTTAATAAAGACTGTAAATTTGACGTTAGTATACTTTTTAAATTATCACTAAGGGCACACGCGATTCTTTCGTTCTGGTACACTGGACACTCAACAATTATATGTTTCACTGACAACTGAGTATTGCACTTGGTACACAACGGAGCAGCCTCCTGGTTGAAGATATGCTTGTGTGTAAGGAAAGTATGTCCTATTCGGAGTCGGTTAATGATGACTTGGTCTTTTCTATTATTTGGTAAGATGAGTTTGGTTCCTACTTGACTTAGACATTCTTTGAGTTTATTAGCAGTGTGATCCCAAGTAGTTTGCCACGCTCTGTATACGTGGGCTTTGATATTTACTTTGTGATCAGTCCAAGGCATTTGATTTATGATAGCAATACTTTGGTCGGTGGTTGCATTGCTTGCCAGAGAGTCCACTTCCTCATTACCACTTATTTCCATATGGGAAGGTACCCAGATAAAGGAAATATCTTTTTGTTGAGTCTGTAGATAAGATAACTCTTCTTTGATCTTGAGAAGTATGGCGTGAGTTGTATATAGCTGTTTTATTCCAAGTAATGCGCTCATTGAATCGGTGATGATAACAAATTTGCTTTCATTGATAGAACAACATTTTTTCACGGCCTGATGAATTGCCGTAAGTTCTCCGGTATATATACAACAATTTGTTGGGATTCGTATGGTAGACTTGACGTTTTCGTAGATGTAGGCTGCAGCATGTCCTTCATGACATTTGGAAGCATCAGTGAAGATTTGATGGGTTGTTGGGTATTTGGATATTACATTTTTATAAGCTTGCTGTATAAGGAAAGGATGTGTGGAATGTTTCGGGAGTTCTTTTAAAGACGTGTCTATTTTTGGATGTTTAATCATCCAAGGAGGAACATTTACATGAATAGGCATAGTAAGACTGAACTGTTCTAAATTAAGACCAATACGTTTTATTCGTTCGGGAAATGGTAGTTTTTTTATTGCAATGTTTCTGTAAAGATCGGACGTTATATTTGTTCTGCAAAGTATTGTTGAGTAGGTTACGTTGCTGTTGTTTGCTGAAATTCTGGCAACGTAATTTAGTGATAGGAGTTGCCTTCGTTGGCTTAAGGACAGTTCATTAGCCAAAACTTGTAAGCTACTTACTGGACTAGTTCTTGTGGCACCTAAAACTAATCTCAAGCACATATTTTGAATGTAGTCAAGTTTTTTTAAAGATGTTTTGTTAGCAGTATCGTAGCATAAACAGCCGTAGTCTAGTTTACTTCGTATTAGTGATCTATATAGAGTAAGTAAGGTTGTTGTATCTGCCCCCCAAGAGGTATTTGACAGCATCTTTAGTAGATTAATTCTGGATTGGCAAGAACGTTGCAGATTGGTGATGTGGGTTTCCCAGTTTAAGTTACGTTCAAAAGAAAGTCCTAAGAAATTTATTTCTTCTGCTTGTTTCAAAACAACTCCATTTAGTGTTAATTGAACATTAGGATAATTTTTTCTTTTGCTAAAAATTAAATAACGTGTCTTTTCACTAGAGAATATAAAACCCGTGTTTTGCGACCAGCTTTCAATTGTGTGTAAGGTAGTTTGCAGTATATGTGTTCCCAGAGTTACATTGTTTGTTCTTAGATAAATGACTAAGTCATCTGCATATAGGCTAGTAAATACAGGTAGTTTTATTTGATGTATAATACTATTTATTGCAACTAGAAAAAGAGTAGGACTTAGAGTAGATCCTTGTGGAGTGCCGTTTTGAAGTACTCGTCTGGAGGATGTAAATCCATTGGTTCTGACTCGAAAAGTTCGTGTTTCTAGAAAATTCTTAATAAAGGACAACATGTGCCCTTGAACATCCCATTCTTGAAGTGTTTTTAGTATAAGATGTCTCCATGTTGTGTCAAACGCTTTTCTTATGTCAAAAAACACGGCAATAAGTTTTTGGTTGTGCAGAAAGGATTCATGTATACTTGATTCAAGTGTTATTAGATTGTCTGTTGTGGATCTACCCGTACGAAATCCACTTTGTCTGATACTTATTAGGTTATTGTTTTCGAGGTACCATTTAAGACGATAATTAAGGATTTTTTCTAAAAGTTTGCAGGTACAACACGTAAGTGATATTGGACGATAGGAATTTGGATCGTCTTTTGGTTTATTATATTTAAGGATTGGAATTATAGTTGCTTGCGACCATAGATCAGGAAAGTCATGATGAATAAAAATATTATTAAAAATATCAACTAATATTAGCTTTGCATTCAGAGGAAGATTTCGTAAGAAAAGAGGGTGGATATCATCAGGTCCTGGACTCGAATTTTTAGCACTTAAACAAAATTCTAATTCTTGAAGACTTACTGGTTTGTTTATTGGATTGCCACTCTCTGTGATTTGTATATTTGAAGACTCCGTTAGTTTTTTGTGCTCTAGAAAGGATAGGCTGTAATTAGAATCACTAGAATTACGTTCGTATATATCTGCTAGTATTTCTGGAATATCTTCTTTGTTTGAATGCATTTGGTTATTATATGATAGAGTATCTATACCTTGAAAGTATTTTGTACCTTTTATTCTACGGACTTTGTTCCATATGTTGCCTAAGGGAGTGGAAGGATTTATTGAAGAAACGTACTTTTTCCAACTTTCTCGTTTTGCTTTTTTGATTAATTGTCTGCTTTGAGCTCTGAGATTTTTAAACCTTAAAAGGTTTTCGATAGTTTTATGTTTCTTGTAAACGTTAAAAGCGTGTTTAGACAAAGTGAGTGCTTGTGCAATTTCGTTATTCCACCAAGGAACTGGCTGCCTTTGACTCGATTTTGTTTTTCCCACTGCGATTGTTGCTGCAGAAATAATAATGTTATTAAATATTTCCAGGTTTTGGTTTGCGTTATTGGTTAAATTATATTTGTTTGTTTGTTCTTCTATCAGTGTTCGATATAAATTCCAGTCAGCTGACTTTATTTTCCATGTCTGGTGAATTGGAAAAGTTGATCTATCATTAGTGTTTATGGTTATCGTGATAGGAAAGTGATCACTATCATATAAATACCCCAATGTGTCCCAATATAATAAAGGAGCTAGCGACGGACTGCATAAAGAGAGATCTATGGCAGAAAATGTACCATTGTATGAATTGAACCTAGTAGATTTGCCAGTGTTTAGTAAGACTAAATTTAAATTATCAATGAGATTATTTAGGAGATTGCCACATTTGTCGGTTTTGTTACTTCCCCAAGTACTGTTGTGACAGTTAAAATCGCCTAATATTATTTTTGGGTGTGGAATTTGGTTTAAAACATTGCTTAGTTCAGTTATGTCTAAATCAGTAGGATGAGGTAAGTATACATTGCAAATATTGATTTTCATTTTGTGGGTGACTGACACTGCAACTATTTCGAGATTTGTTTGTAGTTGTATTTCAGTTGACTCTATGTCATCCGTTACAAAAATTGCTGTTCCGCCGCTTGAGTGATCTGCAACTCGGTTTCTTAGAAAAAGAAAAGGAACATAATTTTTTAATGTCACACTTTGGTGCTTGAAATGGGTCTCTTCTAGGCATATGACTAAAGGAAGATATTCGTGTATAAGAAGCTTAATGGATTCTATATGTGTAAAATAACCGTTGGGGTTCCACTGTAATATGAATGTGCTGGCCATTAACTCTTTATGTGTTAACTATTTATTGTTGAGAACTTGATTCTTGGTCAGTTTCGTCAGTAGAAGAAGGACTGTTGAAAAGCAGTTTCTTCTTCAATCTGGTGATATTGTTTTTTAAAGTTTTATTTTGTATTTGGGAATATATAAAGTTTAAAATTTCTTTTATTTCTTGGCTTTCATTTGAATAATTTTTAACAATGACTTCAGGATGTTTTGAGTGAAGGGAATTTGCCAGAAAATCACATATTTCATGAAAAGTAAGTGTAAAGGAAGGGTTTCTATTTTCAATTTTTTCTTTAATTTGATTTAGAATAATTGATATATCTTCTTGGGTTTTAGGCTTTTTCTTAGGTTTTTGAGTATCGGGAGGAAGTAGGTCATTTTCAAGAATTTCAGGAGAGGATATTTGTCTTTTAGTTGCAGGAGTAATTTTAGTGCTTTTTCTATCGCTTTCAATTACTAAGGAATTATCTTGGAATATTTTTGGTTGATTCAAGATTTGTAATTCATTGTTTGTTTGTGAGGAAGTGGTTTGGTCTTTTGTAGCTGATGCGTGATTTTGTATGGTATTGGGTTCTGGTTCCATTAATGTTTCGGTATCTTCTTGGTATTGGTTTCGTGGTTGATCTTGTAGCTGATTATATTTTTCATTGGTAGAGTTATGTATATTCACGTGGTGGTCAGTTTCCATTTGATTAATTGAGTTGCTTGATGATGATAAAGAAGGACAGTCAGAGTCTTGATGTCCGACAATCTTGCATCTGGAGCAGTTTAAACCATCTATGGAAATGTATAGTCGATATGATGTATTGTCGAATGAGATTAGAAATGAGTCAGGAATTGATGCATTTTCTAAAGGACTTATGAACATTTGCCTCCTAAAGCTGAGTACGTGGCTGTATTCTGAGTCTTGCATGCCTACTCGTAGAAACGTCATGTTGGAGGCGGATTTTATACCCATAGTTTTTAAGTGCTCTTCAATTAAGCTATTAGGTATAGTAGGACATACATTAGATATGATGAGTCTCTGGGCGGGGGTTATAAGTCTTCTTACTTCAATCTGGTTACCATCAATATTTATATATTTGTGGGAGCTAAGAAATTGATCAACTACATATTTAGAGGAGAGGTAGATGCAGATGCGGTTGTTTGATATTTTGGATGCCCAAACAACATTTTTGGGCTGTACTATTGATCCAACAGCTTTTATATATTCGAAAACTTTTATTCCTTGTATGGTTGAAAGTATAATACCTTGGTCTTTTGAAGGATATTTGAAACTATTTAATGCATTGGAGTAAGATATATGTGACGTAGTGGGTATATTTCGTGAGGTAGTAGCTGATTCCGGTTCATCCATCTTCCCGCTGAGAATTTACGTACATTGGCACAGAGGATCTAAAGCCGGACTTGGCCACTTAATAAAATTAAACAGCAGCCTAGCCTAATTACTTGTTAGTAGCAAGAACCAGCAAAAAGTTGTCAATAATCGATAAGTTGAATTGAAATCGATAAAATATTTTGCCTTTTAAACTTCTGATTTTAAGGTTATTAATAATGCAGTTTTGTACTCACAGAATTCTACGATTTTCAGTACACTGTCACATTTAACTTTGAACAGGATTTTGATTTTAGTATTATTCACTAATTACACGTTCAGAACTAAAGAAATAATAGTTTAAATATTTAAATTTTTAAGAGAAACTTTGAAATGCGTCTAAACACTTTGACAGTTTTTTGACAATGACATTTGATTTCTGTTTTGGCAGAAAATTGAGATATCACATATGTTAAAATTATTAAAACTAAAACAATTAAGGACAATTAGGGACAAACAGAACACAATTAAAAGGACAAAACAGACATTAAGTTTTAAAAGGGGCACTTATTGGCACTACATCACTTTGTAGGAGCTGGTAAAATTGAGGTTTTTTGTTGTCTACTAGTATTTTAAGAGGTAAAAAATAAATTAACACATTTCTAAAATATATCTCTTGAGAAAATATAAATAACTTTTAATAATTTAAATAATATAAAACATCACTTTTATTTAACAAACAATCACATAATATACCTTATTCCTATTTCATTTGTTAACATCTCTCCCCTCAAGTGACTTCCCCACTAATTGTCAGACAGTTATAATATTAACCGAAGATCACTAATCATTAGCAGTACAGGATAGTTTGAACTATGTTTACCGAATCATTAACTAATAATTCTTGTACCGGCATGTAAGTAGTATTTTGTTTTTTACTAATTTATTACAATTCAATAGATTATCTCTTAACAATTTGTGGGTTTTTACTTTGTCTGCTTAATCAATTTTATTCATATTAATAAACACAGACATATAATATTGGCATAATTACTGTAATGTTATTATCTTTATCCTTATAAGACAAGTCTGTCTGTAAGAAGTTCTCTAGCGTTTTTATTTCTTTCTTAACCTTGATACTTATTTCATTTTTCTCTCAGGGTTCTTCAGATGTGAGATGTCTATATTTATTTTTACTTTTTGGTTTAACTTTCAGAAATCTTGTTAGTCCAAACTCCATTATCTTGTTAGTCTATACTCCGTATCAACTTGATTCCTAACAATTTTATTTACTCTGTCTGAAGGTAAGTGTATATAATAATATCCTTCCAGGATGTTGTTTAAAAAAGGTGATGGCTATTCACAGGTTGTTTTTGTCGCAGAATTGTACAAGTCTATTTCCTTTATTGTTTCTGGTACCGAGACCAAATACTTCAATGTTGTTTCTTTTAGCACTATGACCAATTTTGGCGTTAAAGTCACCCATGATCATCGTTATCTCGCCTCTTTTTGTCAGTCGCGCTGACTTGTCACTGTTGAGCATAGACCTGAATAATATTTAGCTTTCTATAGAGAGATGAAGTCTATGGCTGCATGCGCAATTTTGTCTGACACTAATATAGCCGTTCCATGTTGATGTTCTCAGTCGATTTCTCCTGAATAACAGATGTCTCCAACTTTGGTTTTTTGGTTTCCTCTACCAGGCCATCTAACTTTATTTATCCTCAAGATGTCTATTTTCATTCCTCTCATCTCGGTTTCAGTTTTTTAATCCTTTCATATATGTCCACTCTGTTTCTCTGTCCACTTTCTTGGACCTCCATAGTAGTTAACGGGAGTATTCTTTCCACCCTCTACCCATTAAAGGGTGCCTCGGATAAAGGGCAATTTTCTTATTTCCGTCTGTCATTTAGATTTGTAGGAAATATAATGTGGGGATTTTCCCGTTGCCTTCCCCATCGCATTATTACCACAAACATTTAAACTACTCCAGTCATGCTTGTAGTATTCTAGTTTCAAGTCGGTTCAGGATTATTTCTTCTGCGGCTTAAGCTGGTTTTGATGATCTTTGCTTCTCTTCACCAGGGAGAGATAGGAAATAGGTAACTAGATTTTGGAAGGATAAAGGAATAGGACATGAATTCTTTCAGTAAGAAATTAGGAGCAAAGCATGGCTCGCGTGGGCAGGCTTGATTTCCTGAAATAGGCCTATTCTCTAATAGATCGTAGAAAAATGTCTACTAGCTAACCTAATAGAGGTACCTGACTGGAACGAGAAGACAGAAAATAGTTCCGAAACCCGAAAACATAGTTTGATACCTGTTTGGTTATATCTAAACATTACAGATATTTAACAATGGCGTAAATCTAACAGTGGAAAGATAAATAATAATAAATCTTCTATTTTACATTTTATGTGTATGTCAAATTCAGCAAGCTGACATCTTTAGAACAATTTTAAGCTAAACTAAATTAAATAAGACTTATTATATCTCAACCGGTTTATATCACTAATGTTTTCATGGACTGGCTTTAATCCCATTTTTAAGGTTTAAATGAATCATATTTAGTTGTGTTAGCTATTTCTTACTTTATCAACAGAGATAATTTTATATGGAGCTTGCTGCAGTAATGTTGTCTCAACAATCCTTAATTTAACTTGCTGTTCTTTCAACGCTAACATATTTTTCGTTTAATTAAAATCTAACCTTAAGCTGTGTAGTATGTTTAAATAAGGAAGGACAATGTAATCTACTTTCAAGGACTTTTGCGGCAATTTAAATGCTCGTTTTCAGGTTTTAAATTGTATACTTAAAAAAATAAGTAAAGCTAGGAAATAATATTCAAACTAGCAATACCATTGACTTTTATAATGGTTTATCGAGTAAAATAAGTAGCTTATTTTTACAAAAATATTGACTTTTAGAAAATTTAAAATTAATCAAGGTTTCACGGTCAGTTAACATGATTAAGTAATAGGACTCATTTGTTAATATTAGTAAAGATATCTGTATTATAATATTATGTAAAAATCATACAATGCGTATTCACAAGAGGAAGACGGATAATGTTTAAAAACTATATTGGTGTATGCATTTTTTTTTGTTTTTTTTTACCCAGTAAGTAGAACTTACCGGTTTCATAATTTTACTCTTTCTTCTTCTTCTTGCAGTGCCTATCCGTTTCGTATGGTTGCAACAATTATGGCAATCTGTATTTTGCAAACTGCGGCTCTGAAAAGATTTGTGGTTGTTGTGTTGGACCACGTACGTAGATTTTTCAGCCAAAGAAACCTTCGCTTTCCTGGTCCTCGTTTTTCTTCTACTTTTCCTTAGAGAATTAATTGCAGCACTCCATTTTTACTCCTCATAGGCTATATTGTTTAATTCGAATCCATCAGTTTCTCTTTATATGTGGCAGTTTTTAGCTGCAATAGTTTTTTATTGCAAATAAGAATACCGCACTTGCCTCTTATAAAACTCACATTTTACACAACATTTTACACAACTAGACATTTTAATAGATAGATAGATAGATTTAAGAGATAGAATTGAATAACTAGATAAAGGAAATGATATGCCGCGTTGAAATTGCTCGGTCAACTTTTAATAGAATGAGAAAACTTTTTGTAATCGCGATATCAATATATCGCTTCGAATAAGAATGCTTTGACGTTATATTTTCTCTACCCTTTTGTATGGGGTTGAAGCTTGGACACTTAAAAAATCCAACATTAAAAACCTAGAAGCATTCGAAATGTGGTGTTACCGACGTATTTTGAAAATATCATGGATGGATCGCAAAACAAACGAACAAGTTCTCGAACAACTAGGAAAACAATGCGAAGTTTTAAATTCCATAAAAATGATAAAATTGGAATACTTGGGGCACATCATGAGAGGTGACAAATACAAACTACTAAGGAAGCGAACTACTTAGTTACCAGCTGAAGTCCGTTTGAAGAGGTTTACTCTCCGGACACTGGAACTCACTTAAGCATGGGTGTATGTTACCTGAAGTAAAATTTAATTAAAATATTAAACATCATATAATATTATTAACATCATGTACAATCTTTGGTAACACATTACATTTTAAAGGGTTTTTGCCCAAATATTTTGGTGGCTCAGGCATGGTAACCTGTATTTTAACTTGATGATGGAACAGTTGTTCCGAAAACGTTCGTGCTTTTAATGTTGCCCTTTTAAGGGTTTTTATAAAATAAAATATACCCACATACAAAGACTAACCTCTTTTTTTTTACTAAGGAATATAATGCAGGGTAAAATCAAAGGCAGAAGAAGCGTAGGTAGACGTAAAATCTCGTGGCTACGCAATCTCCGTGAATGGTTTGGATGCAGTTCAATTGAACTATTCAGGCGCGTAACCAACAAAATTATAATTGCCACAAGGATTTCCAATCTCCGATAGGAGCGGAACATGAAGAAGAAGAAGACATTTTAACCTAAGGTGTGTTTGGTCTAATTTGTCTTTGGTCTTTGGCTAAGGAATAATCAAAACCGTCTTCCATTAATTAACAGACCTTTGTGCTTGTTTGTACATATTGGCTGACAGTTTTAAGAAAAATAACTACATATCAATGCTAGAAAATATACTTTTTTATGATTTTATAAATGATAAAATATGCATAAGACGTTTCATAAAAATATCATGATAGTACTCAAGGATAAATTGGTGGGTACAGCTTTTGATGATTAGTTTAGTTGATACAATCATACACTTACCAAACTGATACAACAAACTTCTTCTTCTTTATGTGCCGTCATCTACTGAAAGTTGGCGACTATCAAACGATAGGTTTCTCTGTTTTGCGCCGCATGTATTATGTTCGCAGCTTCCGGTATTTGAAACCATTCTCTCAAGTTTCTCAGCCAGGATTTCTTCTTTCTGCCCAAACCTCTTCTAACTTCAATCTTGCCTTCCACGATAAGCTGTAGCAGACTTTACTTATCATTAAGGAGCACATGGTCCAGGTATAACGCTTTCCTCCTTTTAACAGTTGTTAACAATTCCATCTCTTTACCCATTGGTCTTAATACCTCTGTATTGGTCACTCTGTCTGTCCAAGGTATTCTCAGTATGCGTCGATACAGCCACATTTCTAGAGCCACTAACTTCTTTATAGTTGCTGCTGTTAACGTCCACCCTTTAACTCCGTAAAGTAGCGTAGAGAGTACGTAGCATTTCGTGGAGCGCCATCGGAGGTTAACGCTTAGGTGGCGGTTGCTTAAGAGCTTTCTCATTATGTCTCAAACAATAACATATTAATCATTTGCTCTAGGAAGAAACAAATCATTAGATGCTATTCAGTCTTGTTTTGCTGGAATTTTGACCGTAACTTTTTAACCGTACCTAAATCATCGCACCGAAATGATATCTCAATAGTCACATATCGCGTCTTTGGTATCGTATTTGGAAAATTCATCTGTGAAATGAACTGAGATATGACGATACTAGCACTTATCTTCACTGACAAAAACAATACGCGGATAAACTATGGTTAACTGGTGTATTAAAACATATTCAGGGATTTTATTTCTTATTTATCGTATGGCATACAATTAAAACACATAATAATTATAAAATCAATATAAAACGTTACAAGGAGTATTACAAACGAACATCTAATTATTAATAATATAATGTAAAACATTTTCGGTCGCATTCAGGAACTCATTCAAAACTACAGGTAATCGCCTTCGGGGCATTCTTCAACAATGTAACGGACGGTCTGTCGTTGCGCACCACAGTCACACTCAGGATTAAGGGCTTTTTCCCATCTATATAAGCTGTCAGCACATCTACCGCTGCTTATTCTTATTCTGTTTATCGTTGTCCATGAATTGTCCAGTTCAAAGCCTGGCGGTTTCTGATCGATACAGATCATTTGGTGTGCCTCCTGTGGTGGGTCGCTCTTCCATTGTCTTCTCCAAGCGTTGATGAGGTTGAAATGTTCCTGATGTAAGAAGTTGGCTCTTAACAATCAATCTCGAGAGTAGTCTGTTTATTTCGATATCAAGCTTATCATGGTGGATGGGTAGTTGATGGTTTGCCTCGATTTTTTGATATTCTCTGAGAAGAGTGACGATGAAATGTGACTTAGCATAGGAATTCAATAGTTCGGTGTGAGTCTAATTGTATATGAGATCATTTGCATTGTCTGGTTTAGTTGGATGTCAATAATCTTCTCTGTTATTAAGCCATACATATTCAAGCCTATTTAGCCACCGATTATACAAGTATACAGGTCTAAGGGCCCCCATGTGGTGCCACATAGATTTTGGGCTATATTATTTCGCGCTTTCAGTTTTGCTGCCCTTCTTTGTAGGTGTTCTTTAAAATGTAATGTTTTTTCCAGGGTCACTTCAAGATATTTTGTTGTTAAGTTATGAGTGAGCAGTCTATTTTCAAAGTGAACGGAGAGTTTTTTTTGGCTTGAGCATTAAGATGAAAACTTGGGTATTATTCGATTTTCCTTGCATTAAGCCATAGCCTCTATTTGCAAAAGTATTCTCCCATAACGACAATGTCATTCGTTAATATTTTTTTATGGACAGACCCTGGTGACAGTCCATTGCATTCATTTGAACACTTTTAAAGTTTTTCATTGTGACTTCAAAAGATCTCTCGGTGAGGATGCTATCAATGAGTTTGCTTACTTTTTGACACAGGATGGGATTAGTTTGCAGTTTTTTGCTTTCTTTGAAAACCTGCTTCAATATTTGTTGTTAGTGATAGGATCTGATCTAGGCAGCTGCGTTTATGTCTTAGTCAATTCAAATATATTTCTACTAATTCTGTTGTAGATTAAGCGTTCCAACAGTCTATAGGTACAGCTCAAAAGTCCAAACGGTCGGTAGTTTAATATTGAGGTAAATAGATTGGGAAATTAAACCATACTCTACATTGCTCCATTTGAAAGTATTTGAAATGATAACCTAAATCTACAGATTGAAAAAAATAAATACTTGTTTTGAAGATTCCACCTACCAAATCAAAAGTGGTAAAAATGTTAAGAAACTTTTTATTAAAGATAATAAATTACCTATAACATAAGTATCAAAGAATGAAGGAAAATAATAAACAGAAATAACATACTTACTGAGTAAGCAATACAAAAAAATATTCTTTAGATACACAAAAGATGCCTTGCTTTACCAAAGAATTATTACGAAACCTGAAAAAGTTTACGTTCCAGAACCAAATAATATATCAGCAGTATTTTTGCAGCAAATACTTAACAAGGCTCTAGACTTTTTATTGCATTTATATAATACAATCTAGCACAAACAAACAATTTTTGCACTATGAAATCAAGAAAATGGTCATCACAATATTAAAACCTGGTACACTATACATGCCAACTCCTTAGAAAAACTAATAAAATAAAAGTCTTATATGGCAACTGGAAAATTACAATTTCATATTCAGAAACAGTCAGGATTCCGTCCTCATAATTAATATTTAATAATTGAAGACATGAGTTGATAAAGGTGCTATGTCCATTTTTTTTTCAAAAAATGACTTATTTGTATATTTGGTTACCTAAAGTCGTAATACAACCCCTGAATAACTCAAGATTCTTAAATTGTTAATAAGAAGGATTATTTTAATTGATAAAGGTACTATGTCCTATGACCAAGTACCCTTTTTTATTAGATAAAGGTGCTATGTCCATATATAAGGACATAGCACCTTTATCCACTTATTTACTTCTCTAGAGGTCAATACCAATGCGGTGATTTTGGAGCAGCCAAGCACTAGTGAACTTCAAAAGGTCAACTCTAAAGCAGGTAAGCATATTAAAAAAATTTTTACTTCCTTTATTAATTAATCATCTCTTTTTAATAACAATTTACCCCCTCTGCAATTCAATTTTTCATTTAAAAAAATATAGATATAATATACATTACTTGAGTTATTATTACATACATACCTACCTATGTACATAAATTAAATTTTTAGACTATATGGATAATTGTACTGATGAAAGTGTTATATCAGGCAGCGAATATTCCCCTTGCAGTGAAGAAGATTCAGAAGAGGATTCTGATAACTCAAATATTTCTTATTCGACGAGTCTCATAAACAAATATCTGGATGTTGATAGAGTCAAACGTAAAATGTTTTCTGATAACCAAGAAATTAAAAAGGTAAAGCTAAAAAAAGTTAAGATTAAGAAAGAAAAATAGAAATTAGAAATAAGTATAAATTTAATTAATAACTAAGATATTTTTAAGGTTCCGACAAACAGCAGGGAACCCCGGATAGGATTGACGAAGTTCAGGAGGAAATACCTCGGGAAATACGTATAGAAGACCATAACCAGCAATTCCATGTTACTGCCGATGAAATAAGTAGAAGAGAAATTGTTTAACCAGTTTTAAAAATAACTAAAAAAAGAGTCCGGAAACCTGATAATTGGAAACGAAATAAAGCTGCAAGGTTAAGACAACAAGGTAAAAAATATATTTCTCAAAAGACTGGTAAAGTGATGGAAGAAAAAACAGTTAAAAGAGATTTACTGTGTAAAGAAAAATGTAGACTAAACTGTACTGAGAAGTTTAGTATTGCAAGCGAAACGAAAGCTTACAGCTTTAAATATTTTATTACGTGTGATAAAGAAAATACACTAGTGTGTAAAGATGCTTTCTGCTCTTTATACCGAATTGGACGAAAAAAAGTTTTTAAAGCTCAAAATGACTTAAAATCTGGCCAGGTAATGCCCTCACCACATAAGCAGGGGCATCACAAAAATCCAAAAAAAAAACCGATGAAGTAATAAACTGCATTGAAAATCATATCAAGCAGTTTCCTTTAGAAGAATCACATTATTCTAGGACTAAAAACCCACATAAAAAATACCTTTCCCCTTTACTAAATATTAACCGACTTCATCAACTGTATATAGAGGATTGTCAAACAAAAAAGCTCGAAACTAAATATTTCGTAAAGGCCTCTTTTTACAGACATATATTTGAAACAAGGTTTAACTTATCTTTTGGTGTACCAAAAAGTGATACTTGCAGTTTATGCGATGCTGGAGAGAACTCTTTAGAGCACTCGAATAATTTTCAACTTGCTTTTGCGCAGCAGAAAGTTGACCGCGAAGCAGTAAAAATTTCCAAAGAAAAATGTTACATAACAATGGATCTTCAACAAACGATTCCTTTGCCAAAGCTATCAACGTCAAAATCTTTTTACTTAAGACAAATGTGGCTATACAACTTTGGAGTCCACTGTTTAACCAGTTCTGGTCATAAGTCCTATTTTTTACATGGACTAAGGATATTGCCAATAGGGGAAGTAATAAAATAGCAAGTTGTTTGCTACGATTTTGTCTGCTGCTTAAAGAAGAAAATCCCCAAAGTGATCATTTAATAATTTAATCAGATCAATGTGGGGGACAAAACAAAAACTTCTCCATTATTAACCTTTTTCAATACCTAATATTAAATAAAATATTTAAGATCATTGACCATAAATTTCCCGAAGTTGGTCACAGTTACCTTGACTCTGACAGAGACTTTGGAAGAATAGAAAAGGTTCTTAGAAAACATCAGAATATTTATATACCAGACCAATATCGGGAAATTATTAGATCTGCGAGTACCAAACAAAGTGTATGCCTTAACATGGAACATTTTTTTTATTGCTTTAAAACTCTACCTGCAAAACTTCATTTAAACAAAAGACTGACTAATAGTCTTGACCAAAAAATAAATTTTCGAGATAAAGTGAAGTGGCTAAGAGTAAGTTGTTTTGGAAAATACTTTTACAAAACTAGTTTAGATCCGTTTACCCCATTTATAGAAGTTGACTTACAAAAAAAAGAGAACTGATAGTACAAAGTAATCAAGTTTTTTTACAAAAGTTACCTAAATGCGGTGGTTTGACTTCTGAAAAAATTTCAAATCTACAAGATCAACTTACGTTTATTCCAGCAGAGTATAAATGGTATTATGATATTGTTTTAGAAGAATGTTTGAAAAACCCTAAAAAAACGTAATGCATGTTAAATTTAAATTTTTCTGTGTCTTTGTTTATAAATTTTTAATGTATCTTACTTTGTTTTTGTTAATCTGCAAATAAAATTTAATTTCCAGATTATTTAATAGTTTTTTTTATTATTTTTTTAAAATTTAAATACAACATAGGTGACATAACACCTTTCTCTACTCAAGTTTATACCAATATCTGCATAAAATGTTGGTTGATTAAGGTGCTATGTCAATTAAAATTAAAATTACTAAAAAAGTTTAAATTCTAGAAAAACAAAAAATATTATATAAAAAAGTACAAAACGATTCTAATCTAATAAGATATTGGTAATTTTTATAAAATTTATTAAAAAAAATATATAAGTGAAAACGCGTTTCCTTCAATTACTCAATATCTGAAAAAGTGGACATGGCACCTTTATCATCTCATGTCTTCAATTGAAAGTCTGTTTATTTTTCTATTCGATTTTCACTTTGAAAATAATTCTTAAGTGGATATATGGACATTAGGGTGCATCGAAAAATTAATAGTTAGAGATGTTATATCTAATAGCGTAAAGAAAATTGCTAGTGTTATTTTTAGCATATTAACATGTTTAATTTTTTTGCTAAACGATTTTTATGCCTCTCCATTGACCTTGAATTTTATTAAATGTCTGATTTTTATCGAAATTTTAATTTATTTTATTTGGATTAAAATATGTACTAACTCGATTTAATATCAATTAAAGATAACTAAAAATGTTGTCAGTTGCAAGTTTTAATGGTATTTAAAATTTTTAGTTGTTTGCTAAATGTCCCCAACCCCGTTGAAATTTACCGCAAAAGTTCTTTTTCTTCTAATAACTGTTATTTGAAAATCCATATCAATGAAACAAAATCGTCAACCACGCATATCGTATAGACCCAATATTCTGATATCATTTGTCCAAGAGGCAATGGTGCAGTATCATTGAAGCTTGGATAAAATCATTTGAGTTTAATGGTTATAATTCCTTAAAACAAGGGCTCCCGATTGCTCGATTGCCTTATTTATTTAGTAAGTCTCTAGCATTGGTGCCACAGTGTTTGTACCGTTAATGCATGCATGTAATTTTCGCTTATGTTAGAAGAAAGAGCCGGCATTTTCTGGTATCGCCGAAGAGGTTGCAATTAAGTTGAAGGAAATATGGAAAAGGGCTTCAATTCTCATAGCTTCACATACAACAATTATTCAGCTTTTAAAAGGCAATTGTATCAAATATATATTATAAAACTTACAGACAAAACAGTAAATTTTACAAAAAATAAAATTCAATACTTTAGGAGAAAAGTAAAACTGCACTTTTTCTTGCAGCATGCAAATGCGATACTCTTATGATTTGTCTTTGCAGCAGATCTTAAAAAGTGCCTCTGGATAAAGGCGAATTTCTATTGGATCAAAGAGGTCTGACAAAAATGTTGATAAGCTAGAATAATAGGAAAATGATATATTCAGGGGGAACAACGGCAAAAGATGAAAGTTACCGTTGTTATTGACAATGTAAATAATCCAGTACCAGAATGCAATTCGTCTTCAAGTTCAGAATCAAATAATTTTCTGCGAGAACTTTCGATTATGAATATACGTGGGCATTACTTTAAAGGAAACAAAGACAAAACTTTAGCTCAAATAAAAATCTGTATATAGGTTTATTGTTAAACGATCGAGGAAAAACACATAACACTTATGCAAGAGCCACGGTGCAAATATTTGGTACATGTGTCTTCACTGTCTGGTACATAAAAAAATATCAAATCTAGCATTATTAAATTCTTAATAGAAACTTCAATTGAAATACAATAAATTAAAGCTTTTTTATGTGACGGAACAGTTGTAAATACTGGCTTTAAAGGTGATATACCACGACTCTTGAAAGAACATCTTAAAAAACCACTTCAGCTGTTTGTATGTCTGCTACATTTAAATAAGATACCCCTTCGACATCTTTTTTACCGTCTATTTTACCGTGTATATACTTCTGGATCTAGAGAATTTTGTCACCTTCGGTGAAAAAATCAAAAAACGTTAGGGTCTTTAAAATTCCTCCTAGAAATTGTAATGCAAACGATTTATCATCATCTGCCTCTGTCTTGTACGGTTTGTATCCAATTATTGTTAATACGCTTAGGTAGTCAGTCTTTTTGGTTGGTAAGAGTCCTCTTCTCCGTAGTGATTCTTGTCTTGGTCTCCATTTTTGTTCATGGGTTGTCTGATAATCTGGCGATGTGTCCTACCCAATTCCATTCTAGCGACGCGATTTTTTTGATAGCGTCTCTTGTTTTTGTTTTACAACGTCTTTCTTCATTTGGGATTCGGTCTCTCAGATAGACACCCAACATCTGGCGCTCCACAGCCCTCTGAGTCAGGCGAATCTTATTTACTACCTTTTTGTGAGTGTTAATATTTCCTCTGCATAAATAAGGCACGTAAGACACATTGGTCAAAGAGTTTCGTTTTAAGGCATATGGGTAAGTCTGATTTAAATACATGGTTTAATTTACCAACCGCTGTTCAGGATAATCCTTAGCAACGTGAAAGCTCACATGTCTAGTTATCTCTGACCAACCGAATTTCATGCCCTAAATACTTATATTTAATAGTCTGCACAATATGCTTTCTATCAACTGCGATATTACTTGCGTCTTGTTTATATTAATCTTTAGTTCGACCTTAACGGAAGCGTGACATAATTTTTTAAGTATTATTATTGCATCATCCATACGATCGGCTATAAGAACAATGTCATTTGCAAATCTTATATGACTGAGCTTCTCTTTATTTATGTTGATACCATGTTCGTTCAGATGTGCCTTCTTACAAGTAAATTTTTAAAACCGTTGTGAATAGCTTTGGATGGACGGTGTCTTCTTGCCGTTCTCCTCGCTATATACAGAATTTATTTGTTTCTTGTTCAGATAGTCTTACGCTAGCTATGGCATTTTGGTAGATATATTTGATTATGTTAGTGTAGCGATGGTCTATTCGATATTCTGTCAATGCTTTTAACATTTTCTGATGGCTTATGGTATCGAATTCTTTCTCGTTATCCACGAATATCATTGCCAATGGTTTGCCGTATTCTGCAGACTTCTCTGTCATGTTCTTTATTAGTAGTATGTGGTCGTTAGTGTTGTATCTTAATCTAAATTCAGCTTGTTCCACTACTCTGAGTTAATTAACTGGCAAGAACTTAGCCTTACAGAACCACCTATCTTTTCTACCGTTTCGAATGATAATCTACGAGGTTTCATTAAGAATCCTAACTTAGACTCTTTTAACATTTAGATTAAAAAATCTAACTGCCACATACAATGTGTAGAACGATGAGTCAAGCTTGTGACAAAAGCTTCTCTGGCAGTTTATGGGCCCATTCGAGTGATGGATTTATAAAAGAACAAATTAATTCCAGAAAAACCATGCCTACTTTAATACTAAATCAGAATACATCTTTAAATAAAATGTTATTACAGACTGAAAGATAAGCTAGGCTATTTCGTTAAAGGCTATTTTTCTTAAGTACAATGTTAAATTGCCTTGTGGAAGCAGAATATATTTTTCCGTTTATACTGAATCAATTTATTTAACTTTTGTAAGATATTCCTTTTGGTATACTGCTGTCAACTAAGGTAGTAATTTTTATTTGAAAGGTATAATATTGCATTCTACTTCCTCCCTAAAACCGTATTGTTTGTTTGATATTAACTTATATTTTCTAAGTATACTACTAGTTGATCAATTATGACTTTTTCCAATATCTTGCAAAGTGTAGTAATTAGAGGGATCGGTCTGTAATTGGTTGTCAACATTGGATTACCTGCTGTATGAATAGTAATCTCCGAGCTTTGCTTAAACTTTTCAGGCCAGTTGCTGGTAGAAAATACATTGTTTAATAAAGAGGTAGTGGGACCAGTTAGTATTTGTAATAGTTCTTTTTCAGTTTGAGTAAGTTCTATTAAAGGTACTAGTTCTTTTAAAGTTCAAAAAGTAGGAGATTTAATACCATCTATTCCTGATGCTTTGTTCGATTATAAGAAAGCTATAATCTTAACAACGTCATTTTCGTTCACTGGTGATAAAAAAAGAAGTTTATTGCAACTAATCTCTTTGGCTTGACTTTAAAGCTAAATATAAATTATTAGCTGCCTTTTAACAGCTTTACTTAGCTTATATGGAATTAATTCGGCGTCACTTTCAGTACTAAGATTCATTTTTTAAAATGGAAAAGCGAAAACACTTTCGAATCTTATGTGACAAGCGCTGTCACAAAAATAAAAAATGATATTATTGTTAAGACCGTCTGTATAGATAATTGTTCTAAACTCGTTCTAAAACTAAATTATCTTACCAAAAGTGAAGAAAATTGTTTCAAAAATGAAAAAAATTGGCCCGAAAATAGTTGCTTTCAGTACGATTGGTGTGAGGTGGAACTTTCCATTTATTAAATCATATACCGAACACCACAACACCGAAGTTTAGTTTTTTGTACAGCTGCAGAAAAAAGTAAATTTATTTTTTATAAACAAATATAGTAAATGAACCCACTCGTCAAGTAAATGGACTCTTGTATGCCGTCTAAAATCTTTGCTTCAAAAACATTATCTATTTGTGATAAAAATTAATATACAGGGTGGCGCACTGAAAACGAAACAGATGCATTTACTGGCAGATGATTCCTTTAAAAAAAAAAACGCTTGGACCCGTCGATTTTGTTATCGAGGGGGAAACAAAATTGGCATAAAATCACATTAACATTTGCAGCCCCCTAAGCGGGGGTGGCACCATCCCTAAAATCTTAAATAGAAAGGGGGGTCGAATGATCCATCATTTAAAAGGTCTTTCAACTCCCTTTACAATGATGTAAAATTCATGTACTTCAATTCAGTAGTTTTGGAGATTTATTGATTTAAAGTTTAAATACATCATCGTAAGAGGAGATCAATACATAGCAGCAAAATTGTTAAAAAATAAAGAATGAACTGACCTGTCAGCTGAGTAAATGTTGAAAATGACCACCATTGCTTTCCATGCAATAATAAAGATTTTGCTGAAAACGTTGCCGGACATTTTGCAATATTTGAGGAGTAATTTGATGGCACTCATTCACAATTCTTTGTCGTAAATCTTCTAAGGATGTTGGCTGAGTAGCATAAATTTTGCTTTTTAAGTAACCCCACAAAAAGAAATCCAAAGATGATAAATCTGGCGATCTTGGGGGCCATTCAACGGCACCTCTTCTACCAATCCATTGACCTGGAAAGGTCTGATCTAAATAATGCCAAACTCTTAATGCGTAATGTGGTGGGGCACCATCCTGTTGGATCATCAACATATTCTCAACGTATCGACCATCATTTATTTTTTTGTTTGATTTTCAATTATATCTGTTAGCGCAGGATCTATGGCATTTTGCAGTAATTCCAAATACATTTCACCAGTCAAATTTCCAGGTAAGAAAAAAGGACCAACCAAATGATCGCCAAAAATGCCAGCCCAAACATTTAATTTTTGTGGCTGCTGTGTGTGTACCTCATGGTAAATTCTGGGATTAGAGTCAATTTCAACCCTTTCTGCCGTGGAATATACCATGGTTAATTTATGTATAAAGCAATAAATGATATTTTAACAACAAAGATGGGTCAAATCAATCGCAAACTAATGTACTATTTCCTATTTAAAATAAGTACGTGGCATTCTCTACTTATCTTTCTTCAAGAAACAACTTTTTTTGTCACAAAGGACACTATAATTGCTATTTTTATTATTAATAAACCATATGCGTAGTAAATAAAAGCATTTACTTATCAAGAAAATGCTTTTACTCAAATTTCTTCTGAAAGAAGTACAAACTAATTTGATGTACCTATTAAAGTCTACTTTAAATTTTAAATCAATAAATCTCCAAAACTACTGAATTGAATACATGAATTTTACATCATTATAAAGAGAGTTAAAAGACCTTTCAAATAATGGATCATTCGACCCCCCTTTTCATTTAAGATTTTAGGGATGATGCCACCCCCGCTTAAGGGGCTGCAAATGTTAAAGTTATTTTATGCCAATTTTGTGTCCCCCTCGAAAACAAAATCGACGGGTCCGAGCGTTTTTTCAAAAAAGGAATCATCTGCCAGTAAATGTATCTGTTTCGTTTTCGGTGCGCCACACTGTATAATAAGACAGGGCATATTAGAGATAGTACGACAGCTGAAACTAAGTCTCACATAATTGTAAATTGTAATCCAAACAACAGTCCACGTTATACAATAACGGCACAATACAAAGTTTTTTTGTATGGGTAAAATGGCGCCTCTCAAAATACATCTGTATTTTAAGAACGATTTTCCAAGTCAAAATTAAACACCAAAACAAATGTATCTCCAGTTAAAATTAAAGTTAATATATATTATTAGCTTAAAGATGGTAGATAAAAATGAAAATTCTACATAATAAGTTTCAGAAAAGGGTTTTACATTCTAAAAGTTAAATTAATAAAGATTTGGTAAGATAGTTTCGAAACAAGTGTTCTGATGAGACTTATTAAGTCGAAATACGTATCAACAGATACATAGACGCTTTGTACGAGTGTACTTTTATTTTCATAAATCTTCGATTTGGTTTAGCGATATAGAACTTGTTTTGTATTTTCCATGACGTTTCTTTAAGTGTTATATCGTTCGATTTTTTCACACTTGTTTCTTTTCTTTATTGTTGTGTTACTTTTCCGATGCCATACACCCATGTAATGCTTATCATCTTCATTATTAAAGAATATTTTACTTTTCGGTATAACAGAATTGCAAAAGGTATTTATCTGTTGTCTCTTGTCAGTAGGATTTTCGCTTGTAGGACTCTAGAAGGTATATTTGCCATCAACATACTGATTTAGCGATGTCGTAATGTAAATATTGACCTAAACGTGTGCTTTATTAACTACGAAAAACTTTGGGAGCTTTGATCAATAAAACCAGTGATAATACTGCAGAAATAGTATAGAATAGAGATTGCCGGATTAGCATTTATACAAATGAAACCACTCCTAACGTCCAGAAATCTTAATTTGAAAATCAATAAGTAATGAAGAGGGTTGGTAACGAAATAGAACTAATAATCAGTATACAAACAAGAAAACTGGAATACCTAGGCCACGTAATAAAGGCGCCAAAATATCAAAATTTGAGACATATCAGACTTTTAACATTGGTTTAAAGCACTAGGTTCAAAAATAAAAATATCCATTATAATTGCAAACTTCCGTAGACAGAAAGAGAGCACTCCAAAAAGAAAAAGGCTTTCCCTTTTTAACAACGCAATTTTCTGCATTATGCTTTCCCATCACTTACTTAGTTAAGTATTGTTCTTTTCTTCTCATTGCGCCGTCTCCTTTCGAAGGTTGGCGATCCAAATGGTAATTGTAGTTTTGGAAACTGCTGCGCGAAAGGTCTCCTCAGGTCTTTCAGCCACGAGTTCTGGCGTCTTCCTACTGATATTTTGCCCTGTACTTTTCCTTTCAGTATAACTTGAAGTAATTCATATCTTTCGCCTCTCAGCACATGACCCAAGTATTGCATTTCCCTCTCTTTGATTATTCTTAGTAATTCTTTTTGTTTACACATGCGACGAAGTACCTCAACATTAGTAACTCTTGGACAGACTAATTTCATTAGTACCCATGGAATCCTCAACATTCGTCTGTATATATACATCTCAAAGGCATCTATTCTTTCTTCTATTTCAGAGTTCATTGTCCAACTTTCACAGCCATACAGTAAGACAAAAAAAACGTAACATCTGATCATTCGGATTCTAAGCTGTAGACTAAGGTCTGATCTTGTAAAAAATGTTTTAATGCTCATGAATGTTTTCCTTGCTTGTTCGATTCTTGATAGGATTTCTTTTTTTGGATTACACTGACTATTGATATTTGTTCCCAAATATTTTATGAAATTTACCTGTTCTATTATTTGACTTCTATAAGTATTGTTGCACTCTGGGTTTTGTCGTCGAACTGAGTCACAAATAATTTCTCATTGCTTACAATAATTTCTTGATTGCTGATCTGCTCGTCTCAGATGCTTAAGATTTCAAAGAAAAAAATATTATTGAAAGAATGTTAGCACAGACCCAGTTTACACATCAGTTGTTCCCCATTTAACTACATCTAGATTAATGCAGTCACTCGCTTCAGTAAAATCCATTGGATGAGTGAAAAATAAAATTAGCGATATGAAATGGCATAACCTGCCAGTAGATGTTTAAAAATTTTAAAGTTTTATTACTTAAGTTAATTTACTTTTTTTGACAACTTTGAAATAAACAATTCTGTTTAATTTAAATCTGTTTTCTTGGTGTATATTAGGGTTTAGTATATTGATTACATATTCAATGATTACTGTGAGAGGGTCGATGCTCCAATACGGACACCTCACTTTCATGATTAGAACTATGGCCACAAGTGCATGTACTGAAATGTAATTGGTGGAATATATCTTTCATCATGCAGAGTGTGAAATCGTGACTATAAAATGGGTAATTCAATTTCAAATTAATGGAACCTAAAGGACAGAAATAGGAAATTGAACTAACAGGCGTGATAAACTAATAATAAATTTTATAGGATCATAAATAAGAGACTATTTTTTAAAAGGTAAATTGTTAGGTTAATAGCGTGGGACGTGAATTGTCGTATTTATATTTTTATTGCTTGTTGACAATGTAGTCATTACGCTAAATTACATAACATTTATGACTAAACATGGTCAATATAAGGTTTTGTCAAATAAAAATCATATTTCAATTCAACAAAGAGTACATATATATATATATATATATATATATATATATATATATATATATATGTATATATATATTAATATATATATATATATATATATATATATATATATATATATATTCTTCTTCTTCTTCTTCTTTTTATATAGACATGACTCTGTTTTTCAATGTGCATCCAGTAAGTTGTCGTTCCATCGTTTTCGTGGTCTTCCTACTGATCGTCTTCCTATTGGGAAACCGTCTCTTGCCATCTTTACTACTCTATTTGTTGTCATTTGGCTTATATGATCGTTCCATTCTACTCTTCTATTTCTTACCCAGTTCTTGATGTTCTCCACCTTGCATCTACGTCGTATATATGTACTTCTAGCTATATCCCATAGTGTCTTACCATCAATTTTCATAGTGTTTTCATCTCTGCTGTTTCTAACATTCTTTTTGTTCTCTCTGTGTCAGGTCTTGTTTCTGTCGCGTATGTCATTATTTATATGATTTACTGTTTTGTAAATTCTGTCTTTCGTTTCTTTCCCGATATTTTTATTTCTCTATATTGTTTGATTTAGGCTGCCTGCGGCTCTGTTTGCTCTATTCACTTGATCTTCCACTTCAGTTTCGAGCTTTCCGTAGGTATATAATGTTATGCCTAGATATTTAAACTTCATCACTTGTTCTATTATCTGATTTTCCAGCTCCAATTTACATCTTAGTAAATATGCTGGTATAACCATGAAAAAAAGACTTTGAGACATCAAAGATTTTGAGGCATGTAAAAAACAATAAGAATCCATTTAAAAGAGGAAGCTAGTCTGTCGTTCCATAGTAAAGAAGAGTAATTTATCAGCTAAAAAAGCTATGAAACAAGATTTTTACAATACTTTTGGGGAAATATCCAGCAATAAGAAATTAACAAGGAGCTTTAGAATGGTATATACAGATTGAACGAATTTAAAACGGAACATACGAAATCAATGTATTTCGGCTCAACTCCGCTCTAGGTTCAACTTCAGCGGGCTGATGGATTCTGAACTCATTCAAGAACAAGTCAAAACTCCACCCAAATAGGTTGCCTAGAATCACTGTGAAAACTAGACTACACAAGCAGTTATTATGCTGTCAAACCACCTATCGCTTAGTTATAGTCCAAGAGATAGAGCCGAAATTTTGAACTGATCAGTAATATGACATTTCTCTATTGGAATATATTCATTGTAACTGGATTAAGACTTTTCCTTACAGGCGGACGCCCCTCGTGGTACAGGGGGTGGCTATACAGGGATAAAGTTCTTTTTTTTCGGAAAAGTTAACGATCGATAATATGGCTGAAAATTTGCCCAGAGTAAGATCTTGGTATAACTAGACGAAATCCCAAAGGGCGGACGCGATAGTGGATACATAAGGGGTGGCGGACAGGGGTGAAATTGCAATTGTTTGGGGAAAAATTAACGATAAGTAATATGTCCGCCATTTTCATGGCTCATTATTTAGCCCCTAAAAACTCTAAATTCAAAAGGGCGGACAGCTAAGTTGGTACAGAGAGCCATAAAACGGGGTCAAATGTACCACTTGCCTGCGCATTTTAGGTCTCGGTAACAATTTTCAAACTGATTTTATTATGATATTTTTATACCGATTGTTTGAAAATTTGTATGCTCACTTCTGTTACTATTCTGAGAAGCGTCAAGTAGAGTTTTCCTCAAAATTTTACAAAAAAATTTCCGTAAATGAAAATTTTCGTAATGTTTTGAGGTAAAATCTAATTTGTAGAATCCTTTCGATTTTCTGTACGTTATACCATGATTTTTTTCCAAAAATTTTCAAACGATTTTTCCGATAAGAAAAAAAAGATTTAGAGAAACTTTTCTAAAACATTTGATAAAACTCTACGTCATCGTCTGAATCTTTTATAGAATATTTTGTAGTTTTAAAATGATATTATATAAAGTCATATTTACTTTACAAATCATATTTTTTTCTTAAATATAAATATTTTACGAATTAATTTTTAATTGAATAAATGTTTGATATTTGATATTTTATTAAATTAAAGTAATTTTATAATGTTAACTATTAAATATTTTTGGTATAACAAATAGTAATTTTACTTATTTTTTATTGCAATAAAAAGGTATTTAAATTTATATTGCATAAATAATGGTTGTTCAGATATAAGAAAAATTTGATTTATTATTACATTAATAATCAAATACAAAATATATTATTTCTGTTTATCAATAGGTAAAATTAAATTTGTAGAATTCATTTAACATTTTACAAATAATTATTAATAAAAATCAATCTGGCAAGTGGTACATTTGACCCCGTTTTATGGCTCTCTGTACCAACCCAGCTGTCCGCTCTTTTGGATTTAGAGTTTTTAGGGGCTAAATAATGAGCCATTAAAATGGCGGACATATTACTTATCGTTAATTTTTCCCCAAAAAATTGCAACTCCACCCCTGTCCGCCACCCCTTATGTATCCACTCTCGCGTCCGCCCTTTGGGATTTCGTCTAGTTATACCAAGATCTTACTCTGGGCAAATTTTCAGCCATATTATCGATCGTTAATTTTTCCGAAAAAAATGACAACTTCATCCCTGTATAGCCACCCCCTGTACCACGGGGGGCGTCCGCCTGTAAGGCAAAGTCTTAACCCAGTTACAATGAATATATTCCAATAGAGAAATGTCATATTACTGATCAGTTCAAAATTTCGGCTCTATCTCTCCGACTATTAGGCAAGCTCCTCTTTCCTTTAAAGGAGACAGATAGTTGAATGATATTTTATACAATATCTATCACCGAGTATGGATTTATTTTTGTCCAAGTTTTATATTGGTCAACTATTTCAAATGCAGTTCAAACAGATATATATTAAATTGTATGTTCCGTTTTAAATTCGTTCAATCTGTATAATGGGAAAAACGGAATCTTTGGAAAAAAAATATACTCTACAGATTTATAATAATACGAAACATCTCGAATACAATTATTTGTCGGAACAACTGTTTGAGTTGACTGCGAGAAATTTTAAAATAAGTTTGGAAGGTCACAAGTCCGAGAGTCACAACGTAAAGACAGGAAAAATAAAAGACCACAGGAAAATTACATATTCATAAAACACGGCATAAGAGAAACTGGAGATTATTTTACCCTACAGACCGGCAAAGAAGTAAATTTGGATACATGGAACAATGAAACTGAAATAGACCGATATAAAATCGGGAAAACAATTCTGCACCTACATAATGAGTCCAGACTTAACAGGAATATAAATAAACAAAGATATCGTGAAAACCGTTTTAACGACGAACGACAGAAATGACCGAGAAGAGAAGTTAATAACACCAACATAGAGAGAGATAAAGAAAATAGCCATAACGACAGACCGAGAGACCCAGAGATACAGCAGGCGTCTTTTCACGAAAGCGCTTACTTGATGAAGAGACAGACCGGAATTTTTTAACACCCAAAAGAATTTATCAAACTCGCTGGAAACAATGAAAAAAGACAGATGTCAACTTTAAAGTTCTAAACGATTTTATAAACGAAAAACCAATTAAAATTTTAATAAATTCTGGATCAGAAGTATCACTAGTAGAAAGAAAATTAATCGAAGAAGTAAAGTAGACAAATTTAATTTAAAAATACCGCAGAGAAACTTAGTGGGCGCAAACAAAAAAACAATGACAACGATAAATGAAGGAATAATATGCCGAATATATCTTATTATTTATTGATACGGTAGACGAATTATCGGAAAAACATATGTTAATAGATTTCAAAAACAATCTGATTAAACTGGATAATGAATTGCTAAATTAGACAAAAAAATGTAAGGAAGTAAAGAAGATGAAAAATAAACAGGGAAGCAAATAAGAAACAAAATTTAGAAATAAATATGGTAACGAAACAAGAACGGAGAAATAACCTAAGAAAGAAGCAAATAAATTTAGAAGAAATTAATGCTAGGGAGTCATTTAAAGAAATGAATCTAGAACAAAAAGAAAGAAGAAATAAAAAAAATAACAATACATGAGTGTCATAATATGAAGTGAATTTAGGAGAAAGTGGAAACAACAAACAAACCTTAGTGGAAGAGAAAATTGGAGAAGTTCCAAAAAAGATGAACGGGGAAACCGACATACAGAAACAGAAAAAGAAGGACGTAATTGAGGCCTTAGTGATTAAGGACGATTGTTTTTCTCACAAAGATATGGAGTACAAAACCAACAAATGTGAGCAAGAGGGTAAATAAGAAAAAAAGTTAATTTAGGGAAAAATCATGGATAATGAAGTATATTTGACTTTGGGAAATTATAAATAGTTGATTAATAAGAAAAACAGAGTTGCAAGAAATTATGAACATTCAATTGTGGTAAAAAATTTGAAAAACTTTTGATCAAAAATGTATTTATTCCACATAAATACCGACATATTAAGCAGGAGATGGAAAAGATGATAAAAGATCAGATTATCGAAAGATGTGATTCTTTATATATAAGTCCCATAGTCATTGTGGTCACCGTATCACAATATGAATCACCGTTAAATATTAAGGCTATTTTCAGGACAATAACAGGAACATGTATGTTTTTAAAAATTGATTTAGAGCATAGCTTTTGGCAAATACCGCTAGCATAGAAATGCAGAAATTTCACAGCTTTCTCAATTGTCGGCATCATATACCATTTCAAGTTTAGCAAAAGATAGAGTACAGATCATCACTGACTATCCAAGGCCTAAAAATTTGAAAATATTGCATCCTCCCATTCCTCGCGAAAAACAAGATATTTGCTGAAAAATATTAATAAGAAAAAGTGATAATATACGTGTATTGCTTTAAAAGTAAATGATAGATAGATATAGATGATATATGATATACGAATATATTATTTTGTAAATAGCTTAACACTATTCGTATTCTCTGAAATGTGGATGATAGACAATTGACAAAGTTATAGAATTAAATGGTGTAACAAATTCAGATTATGTTATATTGGTGATTAAATTTAGGACTTACTTAAAAATTTAAAATCGGTATTGTTTGATGCTAGTTTAGCATAAATTATTTGTTATTTACCTATTTTTAAATATATATATATTTTTTTTTTGATTCCACTTCGGTGCCTGAACGAGTAAACATCGTTTTTGCCGTTCTCGTAATTTACAGTGTTTATAATAGTTTTTAAACTTGTTTTGCGATTTATACTTGTTCCAGACAATAACAAAGTGCAGTGTAACTACATACGTGTACTTTCGCGGGTGCATATAATCGCCAAACTTGTATAAACAATATTTCATTAAGTACATTATAACCTTACAAGAAAATAGCAACATTTTTGGACATTACACTAGTTGCCTTATATCTAAGCAACTTCCATCACTATGGTGTATGATAAGTTGCCGCCTTCTGACACTCAACAATGAATACAAACAAATTGCAAGAAGCTGTCTTTGACTACGAGGATGTTTCAAATCCAACAATGTCAACAAACCAAATTGTAACCAACACAAACCCGACCACCAACAGTAACATATCTTACACGGCTGCAGTAAAATCAGCACCTAGTCCAACGTTCCCAAAAAAAGATCAGGCCGTGGTTCTTCATGCCGAGAATAGTTTAAAGCTATACGATTATGTACATGCAATTGGAACTATCATTGGGGCCAAGAACATTTGCTTCGCATCCAGGATATCGAATAATAGGGTATGTATTTACTTATCTAATTCTGAACTTGTCGAAAAATTGATAAAGTCTCATCCATTCATTTAAATTAATACATTTTCACTAAATATTCGGAGACTTATATCTCCAACCAAAAGAATTGTTATTTCAAATATATCACCTTTTATTCCTCATGATCTAGCTGAAAATGCTATAAAAAGTCTTGGCTAACAACTAGCATCCCCCATATTGTTTCTCAAAGCAGGTATCCCTGGAGATGAATACAGTCATGTTTTAAGCTTCAGGCGCCAAGTTTATATATTTCCCCCTTCTGATAACTACGAACTACAAACATCAATAACTATTCCATATGATGGTCATGAACATAGAATTTTTCTTTCTACAGATAGAATGGAATGTTTTATCTGCAAGCAAACAGGACATGTTGCAAATAACTGCATTAATCCCCCATCGGTCATTATTCCTATACAGTCAGAAACCCGAGCTCCCATTTCTAACAATGAACCTAGCACGAATATAAATGAAAGCGTCCAATCATCTCAAGACATTCCAGTAATAGGCCAAAAAAGACCTCCTTCGGAATCACTTAATGACGAATCTAGTTTTCCTACAACTCCGCTAGCTGAAACCTCTGAAATGCAACCGCCTTATATCCCTAATGAATTAACTAAAAGAAAATCCAAAAAGAAAAAGCGAAAAACGGATGATACCAGTATCTCTGATATTACTAAACTTGACATTACCGAATATTACAACAAAAATCCACAAAACAATATACTCTTCTTAAACGATCTTTTTGCATTTTAAAAAAATACTAAAGGCAGCAGTGACCCCTATCATGAGGCCCTAAAGTTTACAAACGACATCAATACACTCCTTACCAATTTGATTTCTATCTACCCGCATCTTTCTCAAAGAACAATAAAAAACAGATTTACACGATTAATGAAAAAAATCAGACATCAATACAATGTGAAATCTGCAGAAAATAACGATATAATAACATTACCATGTCTTTCACAAACAGATCCCAGTGACGATGAATCTTACTCTGATACTTCCCTTGCCTCCCAAAACTCTTTAAAATAATCTTATCGATACACTTCTGTTTTTTTTTCTGAGATTATTTTTTTTCTGTGTCATCTTTCTCTTTAATACAATGGAATTGTGATGGGTTTTATGCCCGACTAGAACGCATCCAACAACTTATCCAAGAGACCGCTCCAGATATTCTTTGTCTAGAAGAAACAAATTTAAAGGAAACCCAAAATCCATATAAAAAAAATTACATAGGCTATCATCAGATTAGACCCACACCCCTACGCGCAAGTGGCGGTACTTCTATTTTTGTATCGTCAGATATATATTCCGAAAAATTTAACATCACTTCTAATTTAGAGGTAGTAGCTGTTTCCTTCTGGAGTCCTCATAAAATCACTATTTGCATTATATATTTACCACCTAATATAAGGATAAATCATACAGAAATTTCTAAGTTAATAGCAGAACTCCCATCCCCATTCATCCTCGTAGGAGATTTTAATGCTCACAGCACAATGTGGGGATCTAACAGTACATTTGGTAGAGGAAAAATTATAGAAAACATAATTAGCAATGAAGATATATTTCTACTCAATACTGGTTGTAGCACCCACTTCAATATATCTTCAGGAACTTTCTCAAATATCGATCTCAGCCTTTGTGATCCAAAACTAGGTCCATCTCTAACATGGTGTCCACTAGATAGTCTGTTCGATAGTGATCATTTCCCTATATTAATCTCAGACAATAAATCCAAATCGTACAACCCAATAAGTAAATGGCGTATTGCACAAGCGGACTGGATGAATTTTAGTCAAAACGTCCGAGATCAAGTCAATTCCATTAAATATGAATATAACATAGACCACCTAGTTGATCAGTTCACTAATTGCATAATTACCTCCGCTCAAAAATATATAGGAAAATATTCTGTTAAACCTACACGAAAATCAGTTCCTTGGTGGAATGTCTCCTGTGCTGTAGCAGTTCGTGTATGCAAGAAAGCTCTGAATAAATATAGACGAACAAGAACTAATGAAAATCTTATTAAGTTTAAATAAGCTAAAGCTAAACAAAACGTATCATAAAGGAAAGCAAAAAGACTTCATGGAACCTATATATCAATTCTATTTCTTCCGACACACCTCCAAGCCAAGTTTGGAACAAAATTAAACATATGAAAGGTCAAAGCACCGCCTACAAAATCCCCGCCTTAATTCATGACAACAAAATAGTGACTCAAAGTCAAAGTATTGCCAAGATCTTTGCGCATCACTTTCAATCCAAAACGCTAAACCAAAATAAGTCTCCTTTACACTCTTTTAACATCGCAAGTGGTAAAGCTAACGATATTTCCAACCCAATAAACCTACCCTTTTCTAAACAAGAATTGACTCTAGCCCTATCCACTACAAAAAACTCAGCTGCTGGCCCTGATGACATCCCCTCAATTTTCCTCAAATATCTCCATGAAGAAACCATAAACAAATTGCTTGAGTTGTACAACCTAATCTGGTCCCGACAAGAATTTCCTTCCAAATGGAGGGAGTCCATTATATTTCCTATCAAAAAAAGCAGCTCTCTTCCCAACTCTCCAAACTTGTTTAGGCCAATCTCCCTAACATGTACCCTTTGCAAATTATTGGAAAAAATGATCAGTAAGCGATTAATCTGGTATCTAGAAAAAAACAATATCCTTAACCCTGCTTAATCAGGTTTTAGACCTAATAGAAGCACCACTGATAATTTAGTCATTCTACAAACAGATATAGCAAATGCTATGGCCTCCAAGCAAGACGTAATTGCAGTAATTTTTGATATAGAAAGTGCTTTCGATACAACATGTAAGTCGGTTATCCTTAAAAAACTGGTAGAAAATAATCTTACGGGCAACATATTTTGCTTTATAAACAACTTTTTAAATAACAGAAATTTCAGAATCACAGTTAACGGAGTATTATCCGACAAATATGTCACTAAAAATGGTGTACCTCAAGGTTCTACTTTGAGTTCTACCCTCTTTCTGCTAGCCATCAATGATATTTGCTCTCATATAAAATCTTCTGTTAAATTTGCCCTATACGCAGACGATCTTATTGTATACTGCCAAGGAAAATCCACAGCTGCAACCTCATCTTTATTACAAAATTCTGTCGAAACCCTTACTACATGGTCCGAGAAAACTGGCTTCAGGTTCTCTTCCAATAAATCCAAAATAATTAAATTCACCAGGAGATACAACAGCACAGAAATACCCAAAATAACACTAAACGGAGTAAGTTTAGAGTCAATTGATCATTACAAGTTTTTAGGACTAACTGTCGATAACAAACTCACCTGGCGACGTCATATCGATGAAATAAAAGGCATCTGTTTAAGCAGAATAAATTTGTTAAAGACATTGTCCCACCATCAATGGGGTGCCGATGAAAGTGTACTACGCAAAATATATCGAGCTATAATCCGATCCAAATTAGACTATGGTTGTATAGTTTACTTGTCTGCATCCAATAATTTATTACAATCTTTAAACTCTGTTTACAACACTGCTCTCCGAATTTGCTTAGGAGCTTTTCGATCCAGTCCCGCTGAACGTCTCTATTGTGAATCTCATGAACTCCCCCTTTACCTCCGGAGGCAGCAACTACTCCTATCTTATGCTAGCAGAATTTCGTCGAATCCGACTAACCCTGTATTTATTCTTCTGACTTCGCCAAGACCTGGACTCGTAATCTCGCCCAGACGTATACTTTCAATCCCACAGATCCTACAACCCTTGTGCCAAGACACAAAATTATCTCAAACAATTGCATCTATAAAAACAGAATCCCCGCCATGGTCTAGAACACCTCCTTTTATAAACAGTTCTCTCTGTAAATTTAATAAGCAACAAACAAATAATATCTTTTTTCGACAAGCTTTCAAAGATATTGTGAATACATCCCACTATGATAAGGTGCTTTATACCGATGCATCCCGAAACGCAGATGGAGTTGGCTGTTCTGTCACTACAGTTGATACAGTGCTGCGACAATACTGAATATCAAACGAATGTAGCGTATTTTCAGGAGAACTCTTTAGTATTTCAAAAGCTCTCGAGTTCCCTTTTGACAATCATCAAAGTTTAGCTCTGTGTACCGATTCCTTATCCGCAATTCAATCATTAAAAAATATTTACAATCAACATCATTTAGTACAAAAAATATTAGAATCTATCCATCTCCCCACTTCCCGAGGGACTTCAATAACAATAATATGGGTACCTTCTTATCTCGGCATCCAAGGAAATGAGATGGCTGACAGCGCTGCAAAAGAAGCATCTACATCCAACTTACCTGTCTACAACATACAGCTCCAAGAATATTTAAAATCAAAATTCAAAAGGAATATCCAAGACAAGTGGCAGAAACTTTGGATCACCAAAAACACAAAGCTCAGAGAAATACAACCTAATGTTTACAGCTATTTATCCCTAGCATCTCTGAACAGAAAAGAAAAGATAGCAATACGAAGATTGAGAATAGGACACACACGTTTGACACACGGTCATCTTATGTCCTCTACAGACCAACAGTTATGCTCTCACTACAACGATATTCCTATCACCGTCAAACACATCCTCACAGAATGTCAGCACTACCAGGCCACCCGCATTGCCAACAATATAACCCATAGTCTAGAAGAACTTTTGAACTGTTCAAGCCGACTCAAGAGCCTAATAGACTTTTTAAAGACTTCTCAATTGTTTAACAAAATATAATTTACATAATATTTTTATTCTTCACAATTGTAAACTTTGTATCATAACTTTGTAAGTACTATTGTAAACCTTTGCTCCCGTGTCAATGACCTAAGATGTTGAGACACGTTAATTCGAAATAAAAAAAAAATTATATATTTTTTATAAATTACACAACGAAAACAAACAAAACGTTTTTTTTGTTTGGTTAAAAATAATTAGGTAATTTATAGAAAAAATTTGAAGCGCCAAATACTTCTTAAAACATAAATTACTAATAATTTATTTCTAATTCACAATTTACTGCCGAACATACATTGGGAACAAAAATACTATATTTAACTATATGATATTTAAATAATAATATCATATAATATATGATATTTAAATATCATATAGCCAATATCCTAGAAATTTAATCATCTTAATTATTTATAACTTGACTACTGCAAGAAGTTAACCTTAACATTATATAATATAATGAGATATTAAATCAAGCTACTAATGCTATAAGTGTATTATGTTTGCTCTAAGGCTATGGGAGTGATCAAAAACCTGACGATAATAGATTATGAGAAGGGAGAGGAATTAATTAATAAAGTCAATTCTGATATCGGTGTCAAGCTTATATATTATAAAAGAATATACGAAAATTCATTTTAAACATTCTTCTGGAATATTTTTATTCAGGAGTTAATATTTTAGGAGAAAGTAAACGGTATGAGTCAATTTCTAACCAAATTGGTAAAAAAAAAGTAAAACGGGATACAAATTTAATTGTTTAATTTTAAACGTCACAAAATTTAATATTTTATAATTAAAAAAAAAAAGAATTATTGTAATTAAAATCACGTTTTTTTATGTATCAATTCTTAATCTCCTTCTCCAAAAATGATGTTACCTCTAAAAGATTTGTTTGTTATGGCAAATTGGCATTGATACTATTAATAGCTAACTCTATTCTGATAATTTAGACTAGCGAAACAAAACTATGTGTGGAGTGATACTGTCATCAAATCTGCAAATGTTACGATTAAAAAAACGGTTTTTTCCAGAACCACAAATTATTATTAATGTTTGTTTTTAAACAATCTTAGCAATTAAAATAGATTTAATTTATTTTAAAACCCATTTGAAAACATTAATTGGAAAACATTTGGATATATAAGCAAAGCAATATATTTTACATCCGTGTTTTTGTTTTTGTCGTCGTAATTATTGTAAATTTTGTGGATCCTTTGCTTTTTATAGGAGCACCGTCTAGTCTAATTATCTAATATTTCAATATTTTGTTCTTGAAACGATATGTTTATTTAATAATACTAATAATATGAATTACATATTAATATAATAATAGGGCATTTTTCACATTTGATCCCAGTGCAGATAGCCT
Source organism: Diabrotica undecimpunctata (assembly GCF_040954645.1). Classification (NCBI taxonomy): domain Eukaryota; kingdom Metazoa; phylum Arthropoda; class Insecta; order Coleoptera; family Chrysomelidae; genus Diabrotica; species Diabrotica undecimpunctata. The sequence goes on along the minus strand of NC_092807.1, from coordinate 60,614,752 downwards.
CAAATAACTTGGACAGAACGAAATATTGGTAATTGGCAGTGTTCAAATTATATTACAAATGAAACATACAATCACAAGGAATAAAATAATTTAAAAATTAATACTTTATAATTACCAAAAAATAAAAAAAGTGAGTAGTTTTAATTAACACAGTTTTGAAAAGTTAATAGTAAAATTTCAGTATAAATAATAGAGTTAAAAGGACATTCTCGTGGTTTGAGGGTTCTGACTCTATGGCCAAATTTTTCCGTTAACCTATCGAAAGGCAATTGCCAAAAAATAATAACATGGTTGACCATAACTTCCATCTAAATGAGTCACACAGTCAAGAGTGGACAAAAATCATTGAATTTTTTACTTTTTTACTTGATAAATTTGCACTAATGCTGAGCTGCTATTGAATGCTATTGAATTATTTTTTTAACATTTCAAAAATCTTGATTAAATGTTGTATTTATAAAATAAATTGCAAATACGTAAAATTGCAAATTAAATAAATAAAAAAGTTATTTTAAAAAATCAATTCATTTCGTTTACTTTAATACTTAACTTAATATTTAAATTGGTATTTCTTTTCACGCATTCCTTAGAATATCAAAACTTTTGACTTTCGGTATTCGATGAAAACTCTTTATATCTTACGCATCTAGACCCAATTTCTGTAAGCGTATTGACTTCCAAAGGAAAAACTTTTCGACGTAGAATATTGGCTTGCCTTTCCTTGCGAAATCTGTAAATTGTACTCAGTCATGGCCACTTTACCGTTAAATGTGAGATCCCAGACTGAATTTCATGAATATATATTTTCCTCTGACTTTATAGTTTGATTTATTACTACCAGGTTTTATTTAGACTTTGTTGAAACGTATATCCTAAACTTTAATTATTTATTTAGTAACGGATAAACAATTTAAAAAACAAAAAGTAGATATAAATACGTAAAAGACCTCATTAACGAAACATAACAAAAAGAACACTTCAGACTCCTAACTGATTGTTTTGACAAGTATTTATTATGAGATTTTGTCAGTATAAGAAGCTGTATATACCCTGTACGGGAATATTTCCCGTACTAGCCAAGTTAAGAATACAAATTATAGATTTATTTTTTTACATACTTCATACTTTACATACAAATGTTAGAATTATTGATTTGTTTGGTATTTACGTTAATTTCCAATTTTAACGATTTTACGATAAGTATTAATGCGCAGTGCATGGGTCGTCCCACTGACGATAAGAAACGTCCTATTGAAAAATAGGACAGGTTTTTTATTAAGGTACAACCAAATAAACATCCGTGGATCAACTAAAAACACGACATTTTGTACACATACACACTTATAGCTATTATTTACATACACGTTGGTACTTTTTACATATATAGAGTGTTTTATATTCTGTTGGTGATTTATTACGAGTATTTTGCTTTACCTTATATTCCAGAAATGCTTCCTTATACCTCTTAACGAACCTGTCAAGTAATGTTTGCAGATCTTTTTGAGTACAAGCTAGGAGTACTGTGTCGTTTGCATACTGCAAATTATTAATGACTTCACCGTTCATAATTATTGCTTCTTGTTTTTCAGAAAGTGCATTTCTAAAAATTATTTCAGAGTAAATGCTGAAAAGCAAAAACGACAAGAGGCACCTCTGCCGTACTTCTCTTTTAATATTAAGAGCTTGTAATTTCAAACCGTCTACTAAAACTAATGTAGTTTGATTCCAATACTAATTTGAAAATGTTCGAACTTCTCTACCATCCAAGCCAATGTCTCTTAGAACTTTAATCAATAAAACGTTTTGAAAGTCAATAATATAACTGTATATTTTACAGATATATTACGACATCCTTGAGACAGTACGTTTATCCTAAATATTGCCCTTTCTTTCCAAACCCGTTACGAAAACCCAACTGTGAGTCACGAGCTATTTCTTGCATTTATTATAGATACGGTCATGTATTATCTTTAAAAATAAATGGCTTAAAAAATTAATGATTCTATAATCAGCACAGATTTTTACTGTAGTCTTCTGAGGTAGAGCTATGAACAATGAATCAACCATTAAGTAAGGTTTACATGAGTCGAGTAGCTGTTCAAGTTACTTAAGCAAGTACCTAAAAACCAGTGACTTAAATCGTGTATACAAATATCTAACCGCTTTACCAAGAACTTGGACAATCAGCCAAGCAATTCAAGTAACTTGAAAGCCATCTGACTTACTCATTGGTAAATAGTAAGACCACACTTGAACTACGCCTATCTCACACTTGCTTCGTGTAAACAGTCGTTCAAGTAAATACGTACGTACTCGCTGTCAACAATAATTGGTCGCGTGAAGTCGATTTTTAAGTATTTGAATTTTATTATAAGATTTGAAATGAAATGAGGAGATAACATTAAAGTTTTTAGAGTTATACGAAGAACAAACATGTCTTTGGGATATATCTAGTAGTCAGTGAAGAAATAAACAAATGAGAAATTTTGTTATTATCAAAATATAACTTAAATGAAAATACACGATTTGGTCCTCGAGATATAAAGAACAAAATAAAAAATCTGAGTTTGATATATTACCAGGAACGTGCTAAAATTGCAAATCATAAAAAGTCTGGTGCTGAAACAGACTAAGTTTTTCGCTTTATTTTAGTGTCTTCTCTAAATCGCTGTTCAAGTTCGGTTACGTTACTTGAAAAATATAAATGCTTAGCTTAAATGCCTTTCCAACTTAAATACTTGATTAAAGGTACTTGTACAAGTACCTTTAACGGTTACTCGAATCATGTAAACTAGGCTTTAGTTAGGTGTCCGCTGGTATAATGGGTATTGAAAAATGAGATCATAGCTTCTAGAATATTTCTATTAGTTATAAGCTTGTGTTTCACTTTAAATTTTATCAGGACCTGTCGCTTTGCCATTTTTTTGATGATTTTATGGCTTGCATTACCTAAGAGCGTATTATAAGGGATCCATCGCAGTTAGTAATATCCAGAGGTGAACTAATCTTATCGTAAAAACCATCGAAATCCGGAGATTTCTTACATTAGTATGTTGCAAAATGATTGAAAAATTGTTGCATTTAATGAGGGGTTCTCAAGTTTATTGTATTTAGAAAGAGTTAGATCACATTTTGCAGAAGAAAAGGCCCAGGGGCGGTGTGACTGTATTTGTCTGATCAAAAATTTTGAGAATAGAATGTTATGAAGAGAGAGATATCTTCTGATTCTCTCGTAAAATAGAGGGTCCGTCCTTTTTTTTATGAGTTCCTTTGAAACGTTCAGCGATAGTATGATGGAAAATGGGATGCAATTTTATAGCATCAGATAATGCGTATGTTAATGATAAGTATATTCTTCTAAAATTTAAGGGTGGTTCCCCAGTTAAATATTGTAGACTTTTAATGGGGCTAGTACAAAATGCTCCTGTAGCTATTCTTAGTGCTGTATTTTGTATGACTTCTAGTTGCGCCAAAAGAGTTTTATTTGCAGATGAGTATAAAACTTATCCATAATCGAGTTTTGATCGTACTAGCGATTTGTAAATATAAATCAGACTTTTAAAATCTGAGCCCCAAATAAAATTGCACAGTGTTTGCAATAAAGTAAGATCAGATTGACAAGATTGCTTAATTTGCATAATATGGTATTTCCAAGATAGTTTCGTATCAAACATCATTCCTAAAAATTTTAATTGTTCTGCATAAGTTAAGTTGTTTCCATATAACTGAAGATCTGGATTAATAGAGTGCCGTTTTTTTGAAAATAAAATACATTTGATTTTGGTTGTAGAAAATTGCAATCCCGCAAATTTTGACCAGTTTTCAAGGTGATTTATTGAACAATTTAAGTTTTTCTGTATAGAAAGAATATTTTTTCCTCTTGAATATATAACCAATTCATCAGCGTATAATCTTGCCTTAAAAAGTTTTGGAAATTTTTTAAGATTTTGTTTCTCGCTACTAGGAATAGTATTGAACTAATAACGGATCCTTGAGGTGTTCCATTTATTTGATCTTTAGTGCTGGATATTGTACCATTTATTTTAACTTTAAATTGTCTTTCATTAAGAAAATTATGAATAAAATATAGCATGTTACCTTTGACATCCCAACGACTAAGTGTGTTAAGAATGTCGTATCTTCAAGTCATGTCAAATGCTGTTGTTGTATCGAAAAAACAGCAAGACCTTCCTGTCCAGTTGCAAATGATTTATGTATTTCGGACTCCAGGTCTATTAAATTATCTACGGTGGATCTGTTCCTGCGAAAGCAGCTTTGTTTATTGATTATTAATTTACTATTTTCCAAAATCCATCTTAGTCTATAATTCACCATTTTTTCTGCGATTTTGCTCATTGTATTGGTAAGAGAAATTGGCCTATATGAATTAGGATCAGTTCGTGATTTATTTGGTTAAGTATTGGAATTATTATTGCCTGCGTCCATTTTGTGGGAAACTGATAATTTGTCCAAATTCTGTTGTTTAGGTTAAGAAGATATTTTTTTCCATTATCTGATAGATTTTGTAAGAAACTAACAGGAATATCGTCTGGTCCTGGCGCCGATTTTTTGCTTGTACTTGAAGAGCAAATACGCTCTTTCATGGTTAATAATATGTTAAGAGGATTATCTTCTATGCAATCAAAATCTAATAATTGATTTTTCTAAATCATCTTATTATTGATAAAATCTTTAGAACAGTTGCTATTGTTGGAGATCATTTCAAATTGTTTTGCTAGTAGTTCTGCTATGTCGTTTTTAGATATTACTATCTGTTTATTTTTGCATAGTAATGGAATCATTTTATGCGTATTGCTTCCAGATATTTTTCTAACATTTTCCCATACGGTGCTTATAGGCACATTGGTATTAATAGAAGACATAAATTCTTGCCAAGATTGATTTCTGTTCTTTTTAGTTATATATCTAGCTTGAGCCCGTAATTTCTTATTTTCTATGGTATTTTCAAGTGTTTTGTGACGTTTTAAATTGGTAAAGGTTTTTTTATATTATTGAAGTTATACTTCTATACGCGCGCTCCACGTTGGAAATTTGTATGGGAGTGAATCTGTGAAATCATTACATATGTAAGATAATGAGTAAGAGAGAGACAGAAGATATATTTTCCCTCTCTTCCTCTCTCGAATATAAAAATGTTCCTTTTGTATATACATTTATTTAATATTATATATATTTTATATATACATATAATATTATATATAATAAAATATTTATTAATAATATTATGTATGTGATATGTTTTGTATTATTTATTAAATGTTCATAATTATATTAGTCTTTTTTTTGTATTTCAAAATAATAATCTCAATAAATCACTGTATGACCAAGAACTGTCAATTTTGAAATACGTTTGTCTCATGTCCTCGATAGTATAGTAGTAATATTATTACATGGTAAATTAAACATTTCCGTAAGTAGAAAAGTTATGTATATTACTGTTATTTTTAAATACTTATGAATATTGCATTTTAATTTGTATTGTATTATTATATTGAATTCTGCTGCACTGTATTGTAGTGTATTTTTTTTATGTATATTATTGTCATTTTTAAATACTTATGTATATTGCATTTTAATGTGTATTGTATTATTATATTAAATTATGTTGCAGTGTATTGTATTGTATTTTCATATTAATAACAAAATAAACAATGAATTTTAATGCAGAGTATGTGTAAAAAAATGTTGCATTCAACTCCTTTCATACATATATGAAAATAAAAATATACATTTTCATTAAAATATTGATTCAATCCTTCATTTACTTTACTCCTATTACAGGTCAAATGTTTATTAATTGTTAGTAAGTTGTTATTAATTATGTGTCTCTTTCTGCTATGTCTTACCTATAGCATTACATATGTAATGATTGTGCAGATTGACTCCCAAATAAATTTGTAACGGCGAATGCGTGTATAGAACTGTAACTTCTACCGGCAGTCCCACTGGACTGCCACACCCGTTTTTTTATTATGTGACTACACTAGGCGTTCCACCATGGCAATAAATTTTTTTATGTAGAGTTTATGTTTTACCTATATGTCTTTCACCAACAAGATGGATTACTTATATAAACGAATTTAGAAGTTAATCTATGTGATGATTTCCGGTGATTTCTTTTAAGGTATGGCAGTTCTGTTGAATATAATTTTTGAACAAATACCAATCGGCTTTCTTTTGATTCCATTTTGGAATTGGGTTTGTATTAATATCTTCAGAATTATTATTGAAAGAGATTTTGATAGGATAATGATCACTTTCATATAAAAACGGGATATCATCCCATGAAAACTTTGGTGACAGTACAGGATCACATAGTTGACAAGTCGATAGCTGATGAGGTACCTATATGAATATTATATCCTGTTGACTTTCCATCTATCAGCTAGTTTAGGTTTTTTTAAGGTAATTATGTTTTCTATAATTTTTCCTTTGGAATTTATTCCGAGAGATCCCTATATTGGGTTGTGACTATTTAAATAACCAATAATTATTCTGGTAGTGGGAATTTGATTTAATACATCTGAAATATCTGCTTCTGTGATAGGTAAGTCAGGTGGAATATATTATTCCAGATATTTATTTTTTGTGGAAAGGACACTGATACTCCTATTACTTCTAATCTACTATTGATTAATAATGCTTCCGATTCACATTTTTGGTTAATGTTACAACTCCTCCTCTAGCAATATTTGCGTTGTTTCGGTTTTTATGAAAACAAGAATAATTCCTCATGTCATAATTTTGCTGTCCTTTAAAATTTGTTTCTTGTAAATTAATAATTGATGGCGAGATGACATAAATGTTTAAGCATTTTTAAACGGATATAGAACCTGTTAAAATTCCATTGAAGAATTGGATCGATCATTTTAGTTTATTTATAAATACGGATTAATTGTTGTTATCATATTCATAAAGTTAGGTATATCGATGTGTATATTTGTAGTAAGCTGAGGGGATCAGACGAGCTAGAATAATTTTCAAAAAAGTCAAGAGTTTGTTCTGTTCAATATGTTAAGTTAAAATTATTTGACTTATTATGAAATATTATTTTTGTTGGCATCATCATTTCCTAACTTGATATGGCCGTTTCAGGTTACTTTTTTTGTTTCTTTTTGGTTGGTTTTGGGATTTTAAATTCTTTAGTTAATTCTTCAGTGGGAGATGGAGTAGTATTTTTGATTTCCGAAATTGTTCTCTTGTTTGTTGTTGACTGATCTTTAGATATACAATTAGTTTTTATAAGTACGGGAGTTATTAAATTCGTATCTGTTTCTTGGTTAGATGTAGGTTTGGTACTAGAATTACCGACGGAAACATCTGGTTCCATTTCTAAGTGTAATTTGTTAGACTGGGAGGATTCTTGTGGTTGTTGCTGTGTTTGCTGTGGTGATTGGTGGACGATAATAGTGGAATCATTTTGTGGATTATGACTCAAACAATTTGCTGCAATATGATCTGTTTGCTTACAGATAAAACATGAGGGTTTATCTAAACTTAAACATATGCGATACAAAGTTTGTTCATACGTAAGTAAAAAGGAAGAAGGTAGATCTATATCTACAAGTGGTTAAATATATGTTTGTCTTTTAAAACTGGTAACAGGCCTTTTGGCCGCAACTTAACCTTACAACTTGTATGCTTTGAAAAATGTTTTTGATATATAAAATAAGAATTACTCACTGTTGTATTCCGTAACGTAGCTGCACTGTACACGATCACTTATTGCTTTCGTTAAAGGTTATTTCGATATAGATTATTTTAGAAAAGATAATTTTTTGGGAATGAAATGTAAACACAATTTGTATTACCATATTCAGGACCGGTCTCCTCAAGAAACATTTGCAATGTATTCCACTAAATCTTTGTTTTAGTTATTTTAATATTTTCTATAGAAAGTAACATCTGGTAGGGTGCATCTAAGTTATGGAGTGAGGTTAAAAATCTTGGCTGAGATGATTAGCGAAAGTTTTATTTTTATTGGTCTTGGCCAATCACCATCTTTCTTTCTAATGGGACCATCATGCTTAATCTGATTTGTAAGTTTCTAAGAGAGTTTCTAAATAGAGTACTCTGTGTCATCAGTTACCGTGAGACTTTCAAGAATATCATTTATGCCTTGATCTTTGTAATTGTGTAGTTCTATTTTAAGCAAATAGTTTTCTCTTTTCGTTAATAAAGATTTTTATATGACATGGATATAGTATACAATTATTACCCTGATTTACATCTGGAGTTGCATTCTAAGCTGCCTATTGAATGATTGTTGTAAGGTGATGGACTGCTTCCTTAATATTTTCATTTGTTTTGAGAAGAAGATTTAAATTAATGGCAGTTTAAATATTATTTCTGAACAGACTCCAATTTTTTAATACATAAAAATTTGTTACCAATTCTTTTTACGATAGCAAAATCGATGAAAATGGGTATTTTATTTCTATCTGTAGGCTAGTAGGTTCGTTTTCCAGTAAAAATTGGAGTCAAATTATTGTCAGTGATGCATGTTGTTATCAATCTTATACCTTATTTTATACTTGTTGCAATAACATCACCTGCTGCAATAAGGTGATGACCTTACACAACAATATACATACCACTACAATAATCAAAAACATATTTCTCTTTAATTATTTTACCAGGGAAGCAATGCTCAACTAAAATCGTTATGTGTCACTTGCTGAGTTCTACAGATATCGAGGTTGTCTGAATTTTGATTTTACATACTTTATTTATTTTGTAATACTAAATGTTACTTCTAATTATTAACGCAGTTCCGCAATGACCTGTTCCCATTGAGGTGATATGACATAAGTACAGAAATCTGGCTTACTAAAATAGCTCGTTTATTACATGAGCTTCAGAGACCATCATGATATCAAGAATATTTAACTTTGTAAATGCCTTAATCTCTCCACTATGATTTGTGATGGCCGTTTGCGTTCCAATATCCAATTTTAATTTTAGGGTTCAACATTAAGTTTTGATAGCATCGTTGTGAGAAGGTCATACATTTAGTCCATTCTCTTCATAAGTTTTTGTAGCTTCTTCTTTATGTACCATGACATTTTAGGACATTGGTTACCATCATAGCTGTCTTAATTTTATTCACTGCCATTTTTAATGGCATGCTTGTATCAATACTATACCAATCTCGTATGTTCTTTAATCATCGTTCTGGACTGCGTTTGACTGCTATTGTCCTTTGCATAATATTTTGTAGAAACATACATATATTGGGGACCTCTGATTACATGTCTGAAGTACTTCAGTTTTCTATTCTTGATACTTTTAATAATCTCAGTAGTCTCTGAGATATTAGAGTATTACAGATATAGAGAATCGATGTTCTATTATTCCAATCTTCTTTACTTAAGAAATTTTTAAAATTCTTTTATAGTACCACATTTCGAAAGCCCCAAGGCGATTTAGATCATTTTTATTTACAGTCCGAGACACGATGCCATACACTTACACCAAAAATACGTAGCAGCAAAGTAGGTGGATCCGTAATGGCAATTTTAATTTGTTAGGCAATCTTTTTTGTGGTCATATATATTTTATTAGTTGGTATACGTATTCATTAATTTTTTCTTGTACAACGTTGTCTTTAATATCTATTTTGTCACTACTGGTTGGTTAAGACGCTTTATTTCTTATTTCTCTTGGTTGTTCATATCCTTTATTTGCCTGGTTCCTCTAGAGATTTACATGTTAAATCCGGTTCTTATCGTTTTGTATAGATTTTTATATATTAGCAATTCTTGATCTTTCTATTTCTTCTTCTTTCTTTCCTATCCATAATTCTCTTCCGCTATGTAATTTTGTAATTTGATTTATCTTATTTTATATATTACATCCGTTTGAGTCCTTATTCATTCTTTTGCTTTACAGACTCCTCATATTGTTTATTGTACCATTCTTTATGCTTGTTTTTCTCTTTCTCTTTTTTATCTCACTCCCATAATTTTATTTGCTTCTTGTGATATTTGCTTTTTTATTCGATTAAAATTGTCCTCGGTATTGTGTGTACTTGTTTCTGTTTTCATTTATGTCTTATTTGAATTTCTTTTTTATCTTTGGGTTATTTAAGGCTTCTGGATTTATTGTCCTTTGCTTTGACTTCTATTGTATGATTTTGCACTTGCCATATATTTCCTTGTACGGTTTTATGTACATCGTCTTGATATATACTTTATTTAAAGCTAATACGTAATCTATTTTGTTTTCTATATTTCTGGCAGGATTTCTCCAAAATATTTTATAGGTGTTTTTATATTCAATTCTCTTGTTAGGAATTACACATTTAAAGAGACACTCTAAATGATTTGATATTATTAAAACCATCATATTTCACTTGATCTTTTACCGAACTAAAAGGTAAATAAAAAGTCAATTTGATTTCTTTAAATAATGTGATGTAATTTATGATTACTTATAATTATTTTTAATATGCTTATTAAGTGTAATAATTTATTTATTTAGTATATTAATAATAACATATTTAAAAATTAAATTTATAACTTTATGGAAATATTTTCTTTAGCGAAAACCTTAAAGGATATCCTTGTTTTAAGAGTCTGATCGGTACATTGCCGAGAGCTAACGTGGCCAGGTTATCTGTAATCTCAACATATAATGTATGTTGTTACTAAGTCTAACGATCATCATATCCTGGACCAGATTCCACAAAAAAAAAGATATGACTTTCCTGCGGAGTATCTTGCTACATTTGGTGACACTGTATCATGAGTAGCATTACGTATACTTAAAGGCTCCTCAGCATGTAGTCTATATGCAGATTGTTTCATTTATTACTTTAAGACAAATTCTTACACACTCTCAAAATATGCAACAAATATCACCTTTTCCAAAAGGTACTTCAACCTCTGTATGCAATAATGCAGTGTAATGTAATACGTAATAAGTCCTGATCTATACGTATACTGTCCCTGATATATTGAACTTTTTACCAATACATTATCCCTAATCTACCTATTGTTAACTTTTTTTAAAATTTTTAGTACTAATGGCATTAAACTTTATTAGCCCTACAGACTTAGCTATTTCCTGTCCGGTTTTGGCAGGTTTTGATATAAAAGATACAATTATGAGTTTCATGAACCATAACTTTTTATATAGAAGATAATTTTCCTTTTGTAGTAAGGTATTGGATAAATACCTACCAAACTAAGTCTACAAAATAAATTATTACTGTATAAATATATTCCGAAGCCAGTTTGGACTTGGGATATACGCATATGGTGTACAGGTGGGACAACGCCAGAATATTCTCGAACCTAGTAACTGTAGTATATATAGGTAACAATGTTAGAAGTAGAGTTAGTTGATAAGAGAGTACCGAACTGTAAACTTATAAATAAATATATGTATATAAATTCGAACCGCTCGTTTTATTTAATCTCGCTACAATATGTTAAGTTAAAATTATTTGACTTATTGTGAAATATTATTTTTGTTGGCATCATCATTTCCTAACTTGATATGGCCGTTTCAGGTTACTTTTTTTGTTTCTTTTTGGTTGGTTTTGGGATTTTAAATTCTTTAGTTAATTCTTCAGTGGGAGATGGAGTAGTATTATTGATTTCCGAAATTGTTCTCTTGTTTGTTGTTGACTGATCTTTAGATATACAATTAGTTTTTATAAGTACGGGAGTTATTAAATTCGTATCTGTTTCTTGGTTAGATGTAGGTTCGATATTAGAATTACCGACGGAAACATCTAGTTCCATTTCTAAGTGCAATTTTTTAGACTGGGAGGATTCTTGTGGTTGTTGCTGTGTTGGCTGTGGTGATTGGTGGACGATAGTAGTGAAATCATTTTGTGGATTATGACTCAAACAATTTGCTGCAATATGATCTGTTTGCTTACAGATAAAACATGAGGGTTTATCTAAACTTAAAAATATGCGATACAAAGTTTGTTCATACGTAATTAAAAAGAAAGAAGGTAGATCTATATCTACAAGTGGTTGAATATATGTTTGTCTTTTAAAACTGAAGACGTGTTAAAATTCTGGGAGCTGACTACCTATTCTAAGGAAGGTTAAAGGTGATGTTAATTTAAGACCCAATTTAATTAACTCATTTTCTATTGAAGTGTGTGGAATAGAAGGGCAAACATTGGATAGTAACAGTCTTTTGTTCGGAGTTATTACTCTTCGTGCTTTTATTAGATTTTCGCCTTTTATTGATATTTCTGCTGAATTGGGCATCAAATTTTCAATCAAGGAGTTGCTGGAGAGATAGATACATATTCTGTTATTTGATAGTCTTGATAAAAATAAAATATTCCGTAGATGAACAACTTTACAAAGAGCTATTAATATGACTTTCCTGCGGAGTATATTGCTACATTTGGTGACACTGTATCATGAGTAGCATTACGTATACTTAAATGCTGCTCAGCATGTAGTCTATATGCAGATTGTTTCATTTATTACTTTAAGACAAATTCTTACACACTCTCAAAATATGCAACAAATATAACCTTTTCCAAAATGTACTTCAACCTCTGTATGCAATAATGCAGTGTAATGTAATATGTAATAAGTCCCGATCTATACGTATACTGTCCCTGATATATTGAACTTTTTACCAATACATTATCCCTAATCTACCTATTGTTAACTTTTTTTAAAGTTTTTAGTACTAATGGCATCAAACTTTATTAGTCCTACAGACTTAGCTATTTCCTGTCCGGTTTTGGCAGGTTTTGATATAAAAGATACAATTATGAGTTTCATGAACCATAACTTGTTATATAGAAGATAATTTTCCTTTTGTAGTAAGGTATTGGATAAATACCTACCAAACTAAGTCTACAAAATAAATTATTACTGTATAAATATATTCTGAAGCCAGTTTGGACTTGGGATATACACATATGGTGTACAGCATCTAATTCTCACTTACTGAAACTTCAGCGTTTCCAATCTAAAGTTTTGAGACATATTACCAATGCACCATGGTATGTACTCAATTATATTATACATCGAGACCTACTTTCGAATCCAAAACAATATAGACATCGTTATTTCACTTAGTAGCACTTACAAAAATAGACTACTTAACCATCCAAATATGCCGTGATTACTTAGACATTTCTATACCTGTAAATACATCAATGCATACTCTATCATTTTATACCTATCTGTATTTCTATTTTACCTATTGCTATTTTTTAATATGTTAGTATATATGTCTTGGTAAAATTTTATTTATATTTTAAATATTTATATGTATTAGAAATTTATTTTAAAGTATTTCCG